>NC_057807.1:262500276-262864254 GCF_018294505.1 Triticum aestivum
TGTTTTCGGGGCGGGCGGGGCGGCGCACCGCTGGCGGCGGGCGGCGGGGGGCTGTTGTTTGGCCGGTGGTGGCTGGCGGCTCAGGGGGGGTGGAGGTTGAAGATGAACCGCAGGCCCTTGATTTCGTATCCAAGAGCTGCAAAATCGACTGGCGTGTAGCCTCACCTTGCTAGTGCGTTCAGTTTCGACAGCAAAATTCAGTTTCGACAGCAAAATTCAGTTCGTACAGTTAGGTTCAGTTTCGACAGTTAAGTTCAGTTTCGACAGTTAAGTTCAGAGATGAGCGGCTGATGTATTTTACATCTAGCACTTTGTGGTTATGTATTTTACGTCATGTATTGGAGATGCTATTAGAATTCCACTCAGGTTAACGTTGTTCATTGTCTCTCTTGTCCTGCTTCAGCCTCGGCGTTGTACAACTCACCAGATCTGCTCCAAGGACGAAACCCTCCATCACAGCGGAGCAGTACCTCGGGCTTCATCTCCAGACGCCTAAGATCTTCTTCACCTCCTCCGATAGCAAAGTCAGCCAGAGCATCCTCACCGGCCAACCCAATCACACTGAGATCGACATGGCTTCGCCAAAGAGGTTGTACACTTGTTGCATCTCTTTTTTACTCTACATGTTATATATATTGTCCACTGAGCACTCGTAGTAACGGGAAATACGATTATTTTGTCCTACTATATGACAAGCAATGAGGTACCAGGCAACTTAGCTATCCGTGATGGACTCTCTTGAATGCCATCATTATTTATCTCTGCGCGTTTGAGCTGTGCATTTGTCGATGGGCCTGGGAGTTGAGCTAGTATGGCAGTGGCATGGGTCCAAAGTAATAGAAGTAGCACAAAAAGATTTTTTTTGTGTAGGATTTTCCTTGCTCAAGCCTGCCTACTAGAATCGCCAGTGCTTGAAAGGAAAAGTGAATGAAAAACGTAGGAATTGGAAAGTTTCCTATGGTACTACTTTTCATGAATTTGGTGCAAAGGAATGGAGCAAAGGAAAACTGTAGGATTTGTGCCTTCAGTGTCTCCTTGAAAGAAAAACCGTAGGAATTCTAATTTCCACTTCTCCCTTTCATATTCCTATTCATCAAGCACAAGACTAAGAGATAGTAGCATAATAGCATTATAACCGTACATTTTCTTGTGGTTTGACATAATCTCACCATGCTTTTTTGCATCCTGTGATCTTCCAATTGTTGTGAATCAAACACCCAGATTGGCAGAAATCCTGTGTTTTTAAATTCTCTGTTTGCACGTGCATTCCTATCCTATTCCTGTCTATTTCATATCCATGCATTGTTAGAATCCTCAAATTCAAACAAGCCCTTACTCAATTACTTCTGTTACAGATATGTGTCAAAGAAAACCTTGTGTGGTTTCTCCTGCTCCTGCGGCGCTGTGTTCCACCCCAGCTCAGCTGCTCCAACGACGGAAGGGTTCACCACAGCAGGGATCCGCTCCCAGACTGTCTTTCGCTGCCTCAGATCTTCTTCCCCGCCGCCGACAGCCACGACAACTGCATTACCATCATCAACTGAGCAGATGACCTTGAGGACTACACGGGTCCGCAAGAGAGGTCGCACTCTTCCGTGTCTGCTTACGTTATGCGTCGCTTAATATGATGACATGCTACATTATCGTTGTGTTCACCTATTAGACTCCGAGTCAGGTCCAAACTAATGCTGAAACTTGAATTTTTAAATGGTTGTGGGGTACATATTGGGGCAGCAATCAGTACTATCTGTCTACTATCTGGCTAATCTCTGGTGTTTACTATGAGTTTCATGTTGGGTGCAAACAAACATTAAAGGAGCCATTATCTGTATTTTTAACTAAAGCTATTATCTGCCTGCTATCATTGGTTTTGGGTCTATCCACAGTTTGCTACCATCACTCTGGATTTGTGCATGCACTCCTTACATAATCTCACTATGTTTTATTCCTATGCATGCCAGTTATTGTACACAATTGAACTGATCATGTAGAGCAAAAGAGACGAGCCTTGCGTGGCAATAAAATTTCATGCAGACGTCGTTCCATGGTGGGCGCAAAGGCACCCCCCCCTCCACCCATTTCGGATCATAATCAAGAGGAAGATAACTGTTCTGAGGGGGATTCATAAGGAGAAGAACACTCCTATTTACCCCATGAGGTCTTCGCTCTAACTTGGCATGCTGATGTTGGTAATATCATGCATATGGTGCCTTGCATTGCTTGATGTATACATTAAAGATGTCATCTGCTTAGTTTAGACATGCTTTGTGTCAATGCCATCTATTTTGTTTCTTTATCGTATATGTGAATCATGCAATGCCTTCTTGTCTAGCCAGGCATCATATATGTGAATTTTGCAATGCCACCCTGGTTAGCCAGTCATCTTATATGTGAATTATATCATGCCAACATTTTTTTATTATGTGTTAAATTTGTCAACAATTTTAGTACATTCAATTACTCTTCCTGTGCATCAGCCATTTGGCACGGTCATGGAAAAATCTGGAGTGGAAACAAGGTCTTCAGAGCAAACAATGCTATCTGACGAAGCGCATGTCTTGCTGGTTACCTATAGGTCCTCAGAGGAGGATTCAGAGACAGATGACCAGTCATATTTCCCCCCTGAGGTGCATGCCCTAACTTGGCAGGGTTATGTTACACATATCGTGCGTATGGTATCTTGCATTGCTATGTCATTTGCTTAGTTTAGACATGCTTTGTGTGAATGCCACCAGTTTAGTGTCTAATTACCATATATGTGAATTATGCAATGCCATCTTGTTGCAAGACATTATATATGTGAATTATGCAATGTTATCTTATTGCAAGGCATTATGTATGTGAATTATGCAATGCCATGCTGTTTAGGCAAGCGTCATATATGTGAATTATATCATGCCGTCCTTTTTTTGTATTTCTCATTGCTTTTGTCGACAATGGTTGTATATTCAACTGCTCTTCCTGTGCATCAGCCATTTGAATTGGTGATGGAGAAATCTGGAGTGAAAACAAGGTCTTCAGAGCAGACAATGCTACCTGCTGAAGCAGATATCTTGCTGGTTACAGATAGCTCTTCAGAGGAGGATTCAGAGGCAGATGACCAGTCCTATTATCCCCCTGAGGTGTATGCTCAAACTTGGCAGGGTTATATTACTCATATAATGCATATGTTGTATTGCAATGCTTATTTTTTACATCATATACACAATATTGAATGCCATCTCCTTAGTTGACACATCATACATGCAATTGCCCTCTGCTCACTTCCTTAGTATATAAATCATATATTTGAATTATGTCATGCCATGATGTTTACATAGACAGCATGTATCTGAATTATGGCATGCCAACCCATTTTCTAAAGACATAATATAGTTATATCATCTCATCCTGTTTACATAGTCATCATAGTTTAAATTATGTCATTCTATCCGTGAATTATATCATGCCATCATGTTTCCATCGACGGCATGTTTGTGATTTATGGCATGCCAACCACTTTAATAGACACATCGTATAGTTATATCATGGCATCCTGTTTACATAGTCATCATATTTTGAAGTATGTCATTCTATCCTGTTTAGTTAGCCATCATACATGTGAAATTGTGTCATGCTATCCTGTTTAATTAGCCATCATATATGTGAAATTATGTCCTGCTATTCTATTTGCTTAGACAACATAAATGTGATCTATTGCATGCCCTGTTTTCTTCCCTACTATCCATTGCACCTGTCTATCTTACAATGTCTGTACATTCAATTACTTTTCTTGTTTATCAGCCATTTCAATTGGAGGGAGTGATGGCAGTATCTGTGGGAGGAAAAACACGGTCTTCAGAAAAGATCGTGCTACGTGTCGATGCAGATAGAACCACGGTTGTACTTGCCCAAGAATCAGCCCCACCACACATAACCCACACTCATGCAGATTGTACCCCTACCCAGTTGGACAGAGAACCAGCTACACCCCTTCTAACCCCAACCCCAGCAGATAGACACCCAGTTCCCGTTGACACAGCACCGTCTCCACCACAGAGCACCCAAACATGAGCAGTTAGTAAGGCAACTGCAGTGCCCAAATCACAAGGACCACCACTCCAAACCCGAAGTCAACGCTTAAAGCAGAAGAAGAATTGTTCTCAGGTCAGGTTCCGTAGCTATGGTTCATACTACTTTGCTCTTGCATCACTATATTTACTGATACCAACCAATTTCAAATTTGAAGGATGCAATTGAAACTCCAATGGCGCAACAGGTATGTTTTAAACCTGTTTCTTCAACGTGTTTGGCTGTTTGCTATTGTAACTTGCTCTATGTTGATTTCAGTTTCAATTGAATAAACAGTTATGTTCTCATGCCATGCACATTACAAGTGTTGTTATTGCTGTTAGTTTCCCACACTTATATTCTGTCTATGCTGCTTTGTCTTAAATAGATATGATTCGAACTGTATCTATCTTGATTTGGCAACATAAACTAAAATGATATAGACCATACAGTGACCATACTACATAGATATATGTTTGTTTCATGCTATTATCCTGTCCACCTTACTACTGAACTAGTTTACCAAAATGAGTTTCATATACTACATTGTAAACCTGAGATGTGTTTGTTTGTTTCCCTTTTAGAACGCGGATAAAATATTGGAGAACAGTACCCTGTTATGCAATGGTAAAGGAAGTAATGCAGATAAGGTTCAAGATAGTGAGACATCCTTGTTGGTCTCCAAGAAAGCTGATAAAAACTATATTGAGGACACTGAGACAACCCCAAAGTCCTGTCTTGATGTAGTGTTCGAGTTACTGGCTACCACTGCTGGCACCAGCTCTTCGAACTCGTTGCCTAAATCAGTTCAGCTTCTTGAGTCTCAACTTCAAGTTGAAAGACATCGATCACATGTTATGCGACAGGAAGCCGAAGGACTGAGGAAGTCCCTGCAGAATTCAGATGCATACTTTCTGGTGCAACAGCAGGCGTTGGAGGACTTAAGCGCCAAACAAGAGAAAGTTAATAAGCTTGCTAAGCATCTTGCCAGCATTATGGGTACCCAGGATATTGTTTCTTGAGCTCTTCTGAAGTGGTTTCAGTTCTGGACTTGTTTTGCTGCGGCGTTTATAGGCTGCTGTGTTCCCTATATTTGCACTGGTGGCGAACTTTGATGCCCAGTGGATGTATTATGTGTAATAGCCGTGATAGCCTAGTGTAAGTTGCTTGCTTATTTATTTCCTTGTTGTCTTGTTTATTTGTTTGCTTGTAGTCAGTGCAGTTCTTCTTCTGCGGTTTGCTAGTGGCTGCAACAACCTATTTTTTAAAACTAGGCCACAATAACCATGGGCTATTATTTACTGTAGTGACACTCCACCTACGGGCCGTAGAAAAAGTGGGCCTTCCACGGGCTGTAGAAATAGTGGGCCTTCTACGGCCGTAGAAACAATGGGCCTTCTATGGGCCGCAGAAACAATGGGCCGTATCATCAATGGGCCTTATACGGGCAGTATGATCGATTGGCCAAACATGGGCCAATAACAGGCCGCATTATGGCCATAAACGGGCTAGAGTTGGAATCGTCCGTTCATGGGCCGACCATAACGGGCCATCGTTAATAGGCAGTATTTCATGACGCAATGAAAACGGCCCAACGTGTTAACGGACCACAAACGGGTCGACTGTAACCACGGACTGAATTTGGCCCATAAGCAGAAAATGACAGTAACGGACCGTAAGTAAACGAATGCTGGAAATGAGCCCAAGAATAAATGGGCTCTGAGAAGGCCAAAAGATAACATGGGCTGGAAACGGGCCAACGGAATAACGGGCCCTTAATGGGTATAAAGTGATACACTATTCATTACGGGCCAGTTTCACCACGGGCCGTTAATGGGTGTAAAGTAATACACTGTTCATTACGGGCCAGTTTCACCACGGGCCGTTAATAGGCCAAGAGTTACATAGGGCCTCATATGAGCCGAAAGACGTCATGGGCCATACATGGGCCAGAAGTGAAAACGGGCTGGAATCATATTGGGTGGCCCAGATGACGCTACTAGGCCTAACTCGGATAGGGCGTAATGGGCCTTGGGTTAGCGGGCTGTAAATGGGCTATATGCGAACAGGCCGTTAACAGGCTTTACATGGACCGGCCCGCCACCTTTTGACCAAGTCAAATGGGCCGGCCTTTTCACAGGAATGGGCCTCTGTTGGGATGTGCCACGTGTCCACGTATCATAGGCGCCTTCTGTCCAATGAGTGGATGACATCTGTCCCAACGGTGAACTGACACGTGTCTTCTCCAGCCAATGATGAGTTTACACATGGAAAATCCCCATTGGTCGGGGCTGTTAACGGGTTATCGGATCCAAAACCCGACCCGATAGCTTAACGGCGTTCCGTTACGGTGGATACCACGTGTCGGTCACCCTTGACGAAAGCACTTCTGTGACGCGCGATTTATCATCATGGAAGTGGACACTTCCGTGATGATAATTTTGGTAATGTCATGGAACACTTCTACGATAACACAGGTATGACCATCTTGATTCTGTCATAAATTTGTCATGGATGTACATGCATGACAAAAAACGCGACCTACTGTGACAAACACGTATCATCACGGAAGTGTATTTTTTTTGTAGTGCTTCCTCCTAATTGTTTGACAACTAGGTCCCATGCCATTGTTAGTGTAGTCAATAAACAAGAAAATTACACAACAAGCGGATAACACCAGGGACCCAGTAGCTCACCCAGTTGTTTTTTAGTTTTAGAGACGGAGCTCAATCAACTGCGGGCTGTGTGGGGCTGTGGCTCATCTAGACTACGCTTACGCTTTTATTTAAGCACATGAAGACCCCAGTTCCTTTGCTCAAAAGAACATGACAAGATCAGTTGATATCTTTTTCCTTTCTGAAAATGGCTAGCTCAGTTTTTTTGGAGAATACCCAACCGAGGCCTACTTGCTTTTCTCAGCCCTGCTGGCCTGCAAATATTTCAAGACGAGGAGGGATGTATGTAGTAAGAAATGGGCTTCCGCAGAAAATGGGCTATAAGTTAGTAAGAAATGGGCTGTAAATTTTTAAACATAAGCCAATCGGCAATTACATTCAAATATTGTTTATTTCTGGATTTCTCTACTCTTATAAAAAGCAGAAAATGGTGGAAGGAGGAGCTTGGCCGGCATCCTACTCCTGAACGGACGTGTGTGGCCGGAGTGGGTTTCTCGCATTCCACGCGAGTTTCTCTATCTCTACTATCTACTATTATAAAAAACAGTGTTGGTGATGAAGGTGTGCCTGCCATCCTGCAATATAGGTCGTCCGATCAATATATAACGGATAGGAAGGAAGCTATGACAATTTACCTGCTCTCCTCTCCACATTTGCAGATAAGGCCTTCCCTCGTTCATCCTTTTTCTCCCACAAGATAAACTACTTATACAAATGCATCTTGATGTTCCGTGCAACGCACATGCATCTTGCTAGTCAAGATTTTAAATTTCAATCATTTTTTTGTGGAGATTTTTTTTGAATTTTATTTTGATATAAGTTTTTAAAAATTATTTTTAACATGACTCGAAATTTCGTGATTAAAAGAGTTCGTACCCCACCGAAATATGCAATATTTTGTTGAAATTTTAGCAGTGCCCAAAATATGGTTTGTAATGCTAATAAAAAGGAAATTGGCTTCAAAATATCCTTCAGAATTAGCAAATGGGTTGTTAAATTATTGAAAATAATGGCTAATGGGTTGTATGTTGTTTTACACAGATTTGGAGGCTGATTTCTGGGCCTACTTGGTTGACGATGACGCTCTCCTAAAAAAATTGACGCATACGCAAGGCATTGTCAACTTAGTCAAGATAGAGCAGTGACTGTTGGATGTCCATCCAACGACCGTCGTGCTTCTTCAATCTCTGATCTTCCTGCTCCAGCCGCCCAAACCAGCGCCGGCAGGACTGCCTGCTCCATCCTCCCATGGCCGGTTGTGCTGCCGCCAGGCCATCCCTCTACCCACCTGCACATCCTGTTATTTTCCGGCGACGTCAGCCTCACCTCACAGCCGACCAGTCAGCCCTCATACTCCCCTCAGCATGGGCATTCGCTGATGTGGCTTCGTCGTCGTTCCCTTCCTGGGCCTCGCCCTCGTCCACCGCGTTTGTGCTCTCGGCGCAGCGTGTTCAACATGGTCAACAAACAATAGCCATCGGAAGAGGGATGTAACTGGAGAGGCTGATAGTAGGGACCCACACAAGCAAGTGCCTCCTTATTATGCAAAAACAATGGGGCTTCTCCAGGTCGTTCCAGTCTGGGGCCACGCCGTTGTCCACCACCCTGGTTCTCTCGGCGGCGTGGACAACGTGGTCAACGAATGACATCCATCGGAAGACGACAGTACGTGGAGAGGCTGACAGCTGGGTCCATGGCCGCACGCAAGGAAGTGCCTCCTTATTACGCGCAAAGTAATGATTCCTCCACCTGACAGCTGGGACCCACCGAAAGAGCCTCTGAATTTCGTGAAAAAATGTTCCTCCCGCTGACAGATCGGACCCACCAGCTATATCTTCGCATGCAAGAAAGTGCCTCCTTATTACACACACACAAAAAATGAATACTCCCCCTGCTAGCCGGGACCCACCATAGTGGGAGGCTGACTTGTGGGCCTACTAAGTTGATGCGGACGGAGGGCTTTGTCAACTTAGTCAATATAAACAATTCTAGCTCTAGTGACCCTACGATGTCCATCCAACGGCCGTAGTGCTTCTTCAACCTCTGGTCTTCTTGCTCTAGCCACTGAAACCAGCGTCGGTCGTGCCGCCTGCTCTTGCCTCCGGTGGCCGGCTCTGGTGCCGCACAGGCCTGACTGCCCCACCCTACTCCAACCTCTGGCCAGACCATCCCTCTACTCACCCACAACCCCTGTTATTCTGCGGCGACAGCAGCCTCACACCGCAGCTGAACCCGTCAATCCTCGTACTCCTCTCCATGTGGGCATCCACTACCGCGACTTCCCAGCTCCGCATTGTCCCCTTCCTAGCCCTCGCCGTCGTCCACCGCCTTGGTGCTCTCGGCGCGGCGTGGTCAATGTGGTCAAGGAATGACTTCCATCGAAAGAGTATTGTATGTGAAGAGGCTGACAGTTGGGTCCACGACAGCAACAAGGAAGTGCAAACTTATTACGCGTAAAATAATTATTCCTCCACCTGACAGCGGGGACCCACCGGACGGGCCACCATATTTCATGAAAAAAAGTTTCCCCACTGACTGCTGGGACCCACCAGCTACATCTTCGCATGCAAGGAATAGCGGTCATATTACGGGCAAAAAGATGATTCTCCTCCTGACAGCTGGGACCCACCAGCAATAACTTCGCACGCAAGGAAGTTCCTTCTTATTCTCCCTGATAGTCAGGACCCACCTGGTCGAAACGTACGTAGCGTTGTCATTCTGGTCAAGAACGTGTACGTACATACTAGTCGATCGGTCTGTCTGCAGGCTGCAGCGATGAACCTTGGCCGAGCAAGGAAGGGCATGTGTCGTATTAGAGGCATCCACATGTCGTAGTAGAGGCACGCACATAGCATGTACACGTACATACAGCCAGGGTGCAAGAAAGTAAATACGGCCACGTACGTACATACGGGCGGGGTCTCGAACGCCTACTCGCACATACGTACAGCCAAGGCTCGTGTACATGGAGAGGCAGCGACAACGTCCTGTTCATCGGCAGCCAACCAGTTGGGTCGGAACAGAGAAATTGCATTGTCGTGTTCATCGGGAGGCAACCGGCTTGGATGGAACAGCCGATCGAAATAAGGCCTGGCATACCGCAAAACGGAGGAAATGGCCTTGTGTTCGACTGCCTATGGTCGAAATAGGATCCTATTCATCGGGAGGGGTCTAGCGTACCGCAAAACGGAGGAAACGGACTTGGGTTCGAGTGCCTATGGTCAAAACGGGGTCCTGTTGATCAGGAGGGGTGTGGCGTACCGCAAAATGGAGGAAACGGACTTGTGTTGAACCGCTACGGTCGAAACGGGGGTTCTGTTCATCAGTAGGGGTGTGGTGTACCGCAAAACGGGACTCCACGGGCTACTGCTCATATCCACTGTAGACCTCCTCCAGCCTCCACGGGCTATTGTTCATCCACCGTCGACCTCCTCCAGCCTCCACCTGCGACTGTTCATCTAGCCTCCATCGCTCTTCCATCGGCTACTGTTCAACCAGCCCTCCCCACGGGGTCCTGTTCAACCACCCCTCCACGGGCTACTGTTCATCCAGCCCTCCACCAACTATGGTTCAACCAGCCCTCCACAGGGTCATCCTGTTCATCTAGCCCTCCACGGGGTTGTCCTATTCATCCACCCTCAACCGGCTCGATCGATCGGGGTCCTGTTCATCCAGTGGCAATGACCTCTACTACCACGGGGTCATGTTCATCCAAGCCCCCACCGGGAACTGTTCATCCAAACCCTCCCCAACAACAATCATTGTTCATCAAGGGAAGGAGGCAGCAAGTTCGTTCATCTTCAGTTTGTAGCAGTAGCGAAGGAATCGCTTGATCGGGTTCAGTTAACAGCCAGGGATCGATCAATCACTCAGATTCGGTAACGCGTAGCCTGCAGTGCAATCGCTCGGGTTTAGTAGGTGAACGCCTCACTTGGGTTAGTTAGATCCCAATGCCTCGCACCCACGCGCGTACGTGTACGAGAGAAACACGCATCGCTTGGCCCCCAACCACCCACCATAACCAAGAACTCCCTAATATTTTTCTCGCCCTTGCTTCTACCATGGTTTTTTCCGTCATGGACGACCAAAAGAATGTCATGCAGATGCGTCTCTGGCCCACCCAGGACAAAAAGCCCATTTTCTGTCATGATTTTTGTCATAGAAGCAGGAGCCCACCACATCTATGATGATACTGGGTTTTGTCACATTATCGTCATAGAAGTGTCATAAGCATGATAGGAAAAAAATTCGTTCGGCCCAAAATGTCACGGATGTGTCTTTTTTTGTAGTGATCTTAGTGACCTTGAGGTTGCGAATTGTTGGAGAGACCAACAACAGCAAGCATCCTACTGTAGTGGTACGGTCAGGATGATCCTCTTTGTCAAAGATGATGGGGATGCGTGACCATTTGAGTGGTTTCTGGGTCTCTGGTGCTGGTTTCATGGCACTGACCTCACGTGCCCACTGTTGGAGTTGGCGGTGAGAGGAGTGCAAGGATGCACCCCCATCAATGCACAGGGCATCAGTGGCCTTCTGAAACTCTTGCTCACTGGTTTCCTCTTCATCCCCTCCATCATTCTCATCATCACAAGCTTCCTTCTCTTGACCCCTGGCGGGTTTTCCTTTGTTCCAAAATGGCTTGCCGGGGCAATTTGTTTCACTGCCTCGACCCTTGCCGCCAGAGGCATTCTGACCTTTCCCCTTGTCATGCTTCTCGTACTCAGCTCTTTGCCTCTTGACAATCTGCTCAACCAAATAACATTCTTGAAGGTCATGGCCCTTGGTCCGATGCATCTTCCAATACGGCCCATCGCACTTCCTAGCCTTCTCGGCAGCCGCAGCTTCTCGGCAATCAGCGCACACGACAGCCTCCTTGCCGGGTACTTCAGCCTTGGCGGTCTTGCCGGTACTAGGTGTGCCCGATCCTTCAGCAGTCATCACTGCCTTATCCTTGCGCCTCTTATTGCGCTTCTTGTTTATCTTCTGACTGGTGGATTCATCATCATCCTCTGAATCAATATTGATGCAATCCTCCTCTCTGGGCAACTTCCTTCCTTCCTCCATCCGAGCACACTTATCCACTAGGGTGTAAAGCTCCTTCACAGTCTTGGGCAACCGCACATTCATCTTGGAACGAATCTTACGGTTGCGCACATTGGACTGGAAGGCGGCTATCACAGCTGCCGGATGGATGTTTGGGATGTTCCTGTGGACTCTGCTGAACCTCTGCAAAATACTTCCGTAGTGTCTCTCCTTCTTTCTACCTGAGAAGCTACAACTCGCTGGGTCGGTCTGGTTCTTGATGGTCTCCAGTGAAGGCACCAATGAACTCATAGCAAAGGTCAGCCCAAGAAGAAATGGAGTTCTTCGGCAGATGCATGAACCAAGACGAGGGCCAAAGGAAAGTAGTTTGTGAAAACCTTCTCATCTCTTCCCCCGGCACCTTGGATGGCAATGGTGTAGATGCTCAAGAACTCCGTCGGTTTGAGTCTTCCATCATACTTCTTAGGTATCTTTGGCTTAAACATGCGAATGGACGGCCAACGAACTTGCCGCGGCTCACAAGTAAAGGCAGGGCATCCAACCTCGAAAGGTAGACACCTGCCAATATCAGGTGTAGGCTCGTCAGCGTCAGGACCGTTGCACCCACCGGTCTGGCGGTGGTTGCCACGGCATTGCTCAATGACAACACGTGTGTCTTCCCTCTGCTAGTCCTCTGGGGCTTGTCCGCGATCCAGACGTGCTCGAGGGTCAGAAGAGGCCATTGAGACGTCATCAGGTTCTTGATGTTGTCGAGCTCGCGCTGGTTGCCGTGGCGGGGACTGCACTGTGGGGGTGGCCCCCTCCGTACGACCAACAGCATGAGCCATTGTCATTGCTTGGGGAGGCCGTGGAGGGCCACTCGTTGTGAGCCCCCAGCCTCGGCAAAATCGAGCAGGATCTGGATGGCGGTACGCCACTCGTCCATATTCTCACCTGCGAGCGGGAACTTGAGTAGTAGTTGAGCCTACGCCATGGCCTCCATAGCCGTACTCGGCATGGGTAATGACGACGTGGATCGCACCGTCGCTCAGCTTCTGATGGTGCCAGTAGCGAGAGCGCTACGCCCCCGCTGTTGCAGAGCGGCCACCTGGATGGTATGGTGGCGCGACAAAGGCGCTCGAGGGCCAGTGGCTCCATTGGGCGCAGCGGCTTGGTCGACTCGCCCACGGGAAAGCGCACGCGTAGCGGTCGCTCCTGTGACAAGGGTAATATGTCCATTTTGCATCATACTTTTATATCGATATTTATTGCATTATGGGTTGTTATTACACGTTATGTCACAATACTTATGTCTATTCTCTCTTATTTTACAAGGTTTAACATGAAGAGGGAGAATACCGGCAGCTGGGATTCTGGGCTGGAAAAGGAGCAAATATTGGAAATCTATTCTGCACAGCTCCAAAAGTCCTGAAACTCTACGAAAGTCATATTTGGAATTAATAAGAATTATTGAGCGAAAGAAGTACCAAAGGGGGCCCACACCCTGGCCATGAGGGTGGGGGGCGCGCCCACCCCTACTGGGCGCGCCCCCTGCCTCGTGGCCCCCCTGGTGGCCCTCCGGTGCCCATCTTCTGCTATATGAAGTCTTTTACCCTGGAAAAAATCATTAGAAAGCTTACGGGACGAAACTCCGCCGCCACGAGGCGGAACCTTGGCGGAACCAATCTAGGGCTCCGGTGGAGCTGTTCTGCTGGGGAAACTTCCCTTCGGGAGGGGGAAATCATCACCAACGATCCTCTCATCGGGAAGGGGTCAATCTCCATCAACATCTTCACCAGCACCATCTCCTCTCAAACCCTAGTTCGTCTCTTGTATCAAATCTTTGTATCAAAACCTCAGATTGGTACCTGTGGGTTGCTAGTAGTGTTGATTACTCCTTGTAGTTGATGTAATTGGTTTATTTGGTGGAAGATCATATGTTCAGATCCTTAATGCATATTAATACCCCTCTGATTATGAACATGAATATGCTTTGTGAGTAGTTACGTTTGTTCCTGAGGACATGGGTGAAGTCTTGCTATTAGTAGTCATGTGAATTTGGTATTTGTTTGATATTTTGATGAGATGAATGTTGTCTCTCCTCTAGTGGTGTTATGTGAACATCGACTACATGACACTTCACCATTATTTGGGCCTAGAGGAAGGCATTGGTAAGTAATAAGTAGATTATGGGTTGCTAGAGTGACAGAAGCTTAAACCCTAGTTTATGCGCTGCTTCGTAAGGGGCTGATTTGGATTCTCTAGTTTCATGCTATGGTTAGGTTTACCTTAATACTTCTTTTGTAGTTGTGGATGCTTGCAATAGGGGTTAATCATAAGTGGGATGCATGTTCAAGAAAGGGCAGTACCCAAGCACCAGTCCACCCACATATCAAATTATGAAAGTAACGAACGTGAATCATATGAACATGATGAAAACTAGCTTGACGACAATTCCCATGTGTCCTCGGGAGCGCTTTTCTCATTATAAGAATTTGTCCAGGCTTGTCCTTTGTTACAAAAAGGATTGGGCCAGCTTGCTGCACCTTATTTACTTTCATTGCTTGTTACCCGTTACAAAGTATCTTATCACAAAACTATCTGTTACCTACAATTTCAGGCTTGCAGAGAATACCTTACTGAAAACCGCTTGTCACTTCCTTCTGCTCCTCGTTGGGTTTGACACCCTTACTTATTGAAAGGACTATGATAGATACCCTACACTTGTGGGTCATCAAGACTCTTTTCTGGCACCGTTGCCGGGGAGTGTAGCGCCTTTGGTGAGTGGAACTTGGTAAGGAAACATTTATATAGTGTGCTGAAATTTACTGTCACTCGTTACTATGGAAACTAATCCTTTGAGGGGCTTGTTCGGGGCATCTTCGCCCCGACCAGTAGAGCAAAGAGTTGCTCCTCAACCTACTGAACCTACTGAAAATGTTTACTTTGAGATTCCTTCGGGTATGATAGAGAAACTGCTAGCTAATCCCTTTGTAGGAGATGGAACATTGCATCCCGATTTACACCTTATCTATGTGGATGAAGTTTGTGGATTATTTAAGCTTGCAGGTATACCCGATGATGTTGTTAAGAGGAAGGTCTTCCCTTTATCTTTGAAGGGAGATGCATTTACATGGTATAGGCTATGTGATGATACGGGATCTTGGGACTATAAACGATTGAAATTGGAATTTCACCAGAAGTTCTATCCTATGCATCTTGTTCATCGTGATTGTAATTACATATATAATTTCTAGCCTCGCGAAGGAGAAAGCATCGCTCAAGCTTGGGGGAGGCTTAAGTCAATGTTATATTCATGCCCCAATCATGAGCTCTCAAGAGAAATGATTATTCAAAAAATTTATGCTCGGCTTTCTCTCAATGATCGCACCATGCTCGATACTTCTTGTGCTGGTTCCTATATGCTGAAGACTATTGAATTCAAGAGGGACTTATTGGAAATAATTAAACGCAACTCTGAAGATTGGGGTTCCGACGATGGTAAGGAGTCAGGTATGACACCTAAGCTTGATTGTGTTAAGTCCTTTATGGATACCGATGCTTTTCATGGATTTAGCACTAAATACGAACTTGACTCTGAGATAGTAGCTTCTTTCTGTGAATCTTTCGCTTCTCACGTTGATCTCCCTAAGGAGAAGTTGTTTAATTATAATCCTCCCATTGAAGTAAAAGTCGTTACACCTGTTATAGTTGAAGAAAAGATTATCACTTATAATGATCCTATTGTTCCTACTACTTATGTTGAGAAACCACCTTTCCCTGTTAGGATAAAGGATCATGCTAAAGCTTCAACTGTGGTTCATAAGAGTAATACTAGAACATATACACCTCCTGAGCAAGTTAAAGTTGAACCTAGTATTGCTATGGTTAAAGATCTCTTGGCTGATAATATAGATGGGCATGTTATTTACTTCTGTGAGGAAGCTGCTAATATTGCTAGACCCGATGCTAAGATACATAGACCTATTGTAGGCATGCCTGTTATTTCTGTTAAAATAGGAGATCATTGTTATCATGGCTTATGTGATATGGGTGCTAGTGCTAGTGCAATACCTATTTCCTTATACCAATAAATTATGAATGATATTGCACCCGCTGAGTTAGAAGATATTGATGTCACTATTAAACTTGCAAATAGAGATACTATTTCACCAATTGGGATTGTTAGATATGTCGAAGTCTTGTGTGGGAAAGTTAAATACCCTGCTGATTTTCTTGTTCTTGGTTCCCCACAAGATAGCTTTTGTCCCATTATATTTGGTAGACCCTTCTTGAATACTGTTAATGCTATGATTGATTGTGAAAAGGATGTGGTTACAATTGGCTTGGGGAATACGACACATGAGTTTAATTTTGCTAAATTTCATAGACAACCCCATGATAAAGAATTGCCTAGTAAGGATGAAATTATTGGTCTTGCTTCTATTGCCGTGCCTCCTACTGATCCGTTAGAACAATATTTGCTAGATCATGAAAATTATATGTTTATGAATGAAAGAAGGGAGATAGATGAATTATTCCTTAAACAGTGTCATATTCTGAAACACAACTTGCCTGTTGAAATCCTAGGGGATCCTCCTCCACCCAAGGGTGATCCCGTGTTTGAGCTTAAAGCTTTACCTGATACTTTAAATATGCTTATCTTGATGAAAAGAAGATATATATTGTTATTATTAGTGCTAACCTTTCAGAGCAGGAAGAGGAAAGATTATTGAAAACTCTGAAGAAGCACCGTTCTGCTATTGGATATACTCTTGATGATCTTAAGGGCATTAGTCCCACTCTATGCTAACAAAATGAAATTGGAAGAAGACGCCAAACCAGTTAGAGACCATCAACGGCATTTAAATCCTAAGATGAAAGAAGTGGTAAGAAAGGATATACTAAAGCTCCTTGAGGCAGGTATAATTTATCATGTTGCTGATAGTCAGTGGGTAAGTCCTGTCCATTGTGTCCCTAAGAAGGGGGTATTACCGTCGTTCCTAATGTTGAAGATGAACTGATCCCGCAAAAAATTATCATGTTATAGGATGGTAATTGATTTCCATAAATTAAATAAAGCTACTAAGAAAGATCATTACCCTTTACCTTTTATTGCTCAAATGCTAGAATGACTATCCAAGCATACACATTTCTGCTTTCTAGATGGTTATTCTGGTTTCTCCCAAATACATGTGTCAGCGGACGATCAAGCAAAGACTACTTTTACTTGCCCTTTCGGTACTTTTGCTTATAGACGTATGCCTTTTGGTTTATGTAATGCACCTACTACCTATCAGAGATGCATGATGGCTATATTCTCTGACTTTTGTGAAAAGACTTGTGAGGTATTCATGGATGATTTCTCTATTTATGGATCCTCTTTTGATGATTGCTTGAGCAACCTTGATCGAGTTTTGCAGAGATGTGAAGACACTAGTCTTGTCTTGAATTGGGAGAAGTGCCACTTTATGGTTAATGAAGGCATTGTCTTGGGGCATAAAATTTCTGAAAGAGGTATTGAAGTTGATAAAGCTAAAGTTGATGCTATTGAAAAGATGCCATGTCCCAAGGACATTAAAGGTATACGAAGTTTCCTTGGTCATGCCGATTTTTATAGGAGGTTCATGACGGACTTTTCTAAAATCTCTAGGCCTCTGACTAATCTATTGCAAAAAGATATTCCTTTTGTCTTCGATGATGATTGTGTAGAAGCATTTGAAATACTTAAGAAAGCTTTACTTTTGCATCTATTGTTCAGCCACCTGATTGGAATTTACCATTTGAAATTATGTGTGATGCTAGTGATTATGTTGTAGGTCCTACTTTAGGGCAAAGAGTTGATAAGAAATTAAATGTTATCCAGTACGCTAGTAAAACTCTAGACACTGCCCAGAGAAATTATGCTACTACTAAAAAAGAATTCTTAGTAGTTGTATTTGCATGTGATAAGTTCAGACCTTATATTGTTGCTATTAAATATCTTATTGAAAAGAAAGATGCTAAACCTAGACTTATTAGATGGGTTCTCTTGCTACAAGAATTTGATTTGCATATTATTGATAGAAAGGGAGCTGAGAACCCTGTTGCAGACAACTTGTCTAGGTTAGAGAATGTTCTTGATGACCCACTGCCTATTGATGATAGCTTTCCTGATGAACAATTAGCGGTCATAAATGCTTCTCGTACTGCTCCATGGTATGCTGATTATGCTAATTCAATTGTTGCTAAATTTATACCACCTAGTTTCACATACCAACAAAAGAAAAAGTTCTTTTATGATTTAAGACATTACTTCTAGGATGAACCACACCTTTATAAAGAAGGAGTAGATGGTGTTATTAGACGTTGTGTACCTGAGCATGAACAGGAACAGATCCTACACAAGTGTCACTCCGAGGCATATGGAGGACACCACGCTTTGCAGTCCAGTTTTTATTGGCCTACTCTCTTAAAAGATGACCATAAGTTTGTCTTGTCTTGTGATGAATGTCAAAGAATTGGTAATATTAGTAGACGTCAAGAAATGCCTATGAATTATTCTCTCATTGTTGAACCATTTGATGTTTGGGGCTTCGATTATATGGGACCTTTTCCTGCCTCTAATGGATATACACATATTTTAGTTCTTGTTGATTACGTTACTAAGTGGGTAGAAGCTATTCCAACTAGTAGTGCTGATCATAACACCTCTATTAAGATGCTTAAAGAAGTTATTTGTTCGAGGTTTGGAGTCCCTAGATACTTAATGACTGGCGGTGGTTCACTTTTTATTCATGGTGCTTTTCGTAAAATGCTTGCTAAGTATGACGTTAATCATAGAATTGCATCTCCTTATCACCCTCTAGTGGTCAAGTAGAGTTGAGTAATAGAGAGCTCAAATTAATTTTGCAAAAGACTGTTAATATATCTAGAAATAATTGGTCCAAGAAACTTGATGATGCATTATGGGCCTATAGAACTGCATACAAAAATCCTATGTGTATGTCTCCATATAAAATGGTTTATGGAAAAGCGTGTCACTTACCTCTCAAACTAGAACATAAGGCATATTGGGCTATTAAAGAGCTCAACTATGATTTCAAACTTGCCGGTGAGAAGAGGTTATTTGATATTAGCTCACTTGATGAATGGAGAACCCAATCCTACGAGAATGCCAAGTTGTTTAAAGAAAAAGTCAAAAGATGGCATGACAAAAGGATACAAAAGCGTGAGTTTAATGTAGGTGATTATGTGCTGCTATTCAATTCTTGTTTAAGATTTTTTGCAGGAAAACTTCTCTCTAAATGGGAGGGACCTTACGTTATCGAGGAGGTCTATCGTTCTGGTGCCATAAAAATCAACAACTTCGAAGGCACAAGTCCGAGGGTGGTGAACGGTCAAAGAATCAAACATTATATCTCAGGTAACCCAATAAATGTTGAAACTAATATTATTGAAACCGTAACCCAGGAGGAATACATAAGAGACACTTTTCGGAACGTTTTAGGCTCCAAAAAGGAATAGGTATGTGGTACGGTAAGTAAACCGACTCCAAAATAATTCTAATAGCAATTTTTCTCCGTTTTGGAATATTTAAGAATTTAGGAAAATAAGAAGTAGTCCGGGAAGGACACAAGGCCTCCACGAGGGTGGAGGGCGTGCCCACCCCTACTGGGCGTGCCCCCCTACCTCGTGGGCACCTCGTGTGCTCTCCGGACTCCGTTTTTTTGCATGTTACTTCTTTTGGTCGGTAAAAATTCATTATATAATCTCCCGAAGGTTTTGACCACCGTATCACGCAAAAATCTTCTGTTTTCATTTCGAGCTTATTTTCTAACAGATCTAGAGCACCATGACATCTCCAAGCGCTCCCAAGGACAAGTTTTTCGAGAGGGTTATCAACCCCTATCTCGCGGAGGTGCTGCATCACCCTCAAACCATTGAGATGCGTGAGGGGGTGCTGCACATCCGCGATGTGGAGGGACCAAGGAGCACTAGAAGCGTGGAGGCAAAGCTCGAAGCGATGGAATAACAAGTTTTCAAGTGCCAAGGGATGGTGGAGCGCGGACTTAACGCCAACCAGATGATGATCATGGAGTTCACCAACAACCACAAGCTGGACGCCAAGAACATTGGGGAGACCATCTTCAAGCTTCATGTGAAAATTGAGCACCTCCAAGCCCAGATCTATGACCTGCAAAACCAAAACTGTGAGTATGAATATAGATTCAAGAGGATGAGTTTGGCTGCAGATTTAAGGATTCCAGAGACTCGATCATCCTTCTATGATGGTGAGCCTATGCCTTGGAAGACGGAAGACAAGCCTACATCATCAACAATTCCTTCTTCTCCACCTCCGAGCATATAATTACATGGGTATGGGCACTCTCTTTGGCAAATGCCAAGCTTGGGGGAGGTGTCCTAGTATTGTATCAACATCACACTCCTATCTTTACCGTTTTACTTAGTTCAATCCTTTTGCTAATATCTTGATCTAGTATAAAGTTTTGGTATGAATTAGTTTTGAGTTTTGGTTTGTGATCCATCTTTGTAATCGAGTCCGTGAACTATATAATAAATATTATTGTTGAGTCAAGGGCGTTGCTATCTTGCTATGATCTTGAGGAAATAGAAAGGATAAAAAGAAATAAAAGAGTTCATATTGATCTTATGGATAGTAATGACTTCACATATAAAGAGTATGAAGCATAAAAGTTGTTGAGAGTTGACAAACATAGTTTTGGTCATCGTTGCAATTAATAGGAAGTAATAAAGAAAGAGAGGTTCTCACATATAAATATACTATCTTGGACATCTTTTATGATTGTGAGCACTCATTAAAGTATGCCATGCTAAAGAGTTGATGTTGGACAAGAAAGACAACGTAATGGGTTATGTTTTCTCACATCCCAGTTAAAGTATATTGTCATGGATCGTCCAACATGTTGAGCTTGCCTTTCCCCCTCATGCTAGCCAAAATTCCTTGCACCAAGTAGAGATACTACTTGTGCTTCCAAATATCCTTAAACCCAGTTTTGCCATGAGAGTCCACCATACCTACCTATGGATTGAGTAAGATCCTTCAAGTAAGTTGTCATGTTGCAAGCAATAAAAATTGCTCTCTAAATATGTACGACTTATTAGTGCGGAGAAAATAAGCTTTATACGATCGTTTGATATGGAAGTAATAAAAGCGATGGACTGCATAATAAAGGTTCATATCACAAGTGGCAATATAAAGTGACGTTCTTTTGCATTAAGATTTTGTGCATCCAACCCTAAAAGCACATGACAACCTCTGCTTCCCTCTGCGAAGGGCCTATCTTTTACATTATGCAAGAGTCAAGGTGATCTTCACCTTTCCCTCTTACATTTTATCCTTTGGCAAGCACCGCATGTTGGAAAGATCCTGAGGTAAGTATATCCAATTGGATGTAAGTTAGCATGAACTATTATTGTTGACATTACCCTTGAGGTAAAACATTGGGGGGCAACACTATAAGCCCCTATCTTTCTCTGTGTCCGACTAAAACTCCAGAACCATAAGTATTGCATGAGTGTTAGCAACTGTAGAAGACTATATGATAGTTGAGTATGTGGACTTGCTGAAAAGCTCTATTCTTGACTCTTTCCGATGTTATGATAAATTGCAATTGCTTCAATGACTGAGATTATAGTATGTTAGTTCTCAATGAAGTTTCTGCACCATACTTGACATTGTGAATAGATTGTTAGTTGAGCATAAGAAATCATATGACAATATATATATATATGTTGCTGTTATAAGAATGATCATGATGCCCTCATGTCCATATTTTATTTTTATCGACACCTCTATCTCTAAACATGTGGACATATTTTTCGATTTCAGCTTCCGCTTGAGGACAAACGAGGTCTAAGCTTGGGGGAGTTGATATGTCCATTTTTCATCATGCTTTTATATCGATATTTATTGCATTATGGGCTGTTATTACACGTTATGTCACAATACTTATGGCTATTCTCTCTTATTTTACAAGGCTTAACATGAAGAGGGAGAATGTCGACAGCTGGGATTATGGGCTGAAAAACGAGCAAATATTGGAAACCTATTCTGCACAGCTCCAAAAGTCCTAAAACTCCACGGAAGTCATTTTTGGAATTAATAAGAATTATTGAGCGAAAGAAGTACCAGAGGGGACCCACACCCTGGCCACAAGAGTGGGGGCGCGCCCACCCCTACTAGGCGCGCCCCCTGCCTCATGGGCCCCCTGGTGGCCCTCCGATGCCCATCTTCTGCTATATGAAGTCGTTTACCCTAGAAAAAATCATAAGAGAGCGTTTTGGGATGAAACTCCGCCGCCACGAGGCGGAACCTTGGTGGAACCAATCTAGGGCTCCGGCGGAGCTGTTCTGCCAGGGAAACTTCCCTCCGGGAGGGGGAAATCACCACCATCATCATCACCAACGATCCTCTCATCGGGAGGGAGTCAATCTCCATCAACATCTTCACTAGCACCATCTCCTATCAAACCCTAGTTCATCTCTTGTATCAAATATTTGTATCAAAACCTCAGATTGGTACCTGTGGGTTGCTAGTAGTGTTGATTACTCCTTGTAGTTGATACTAATTGGTTTATTTGGTGGAAGATCATATGTTCAAATCCTTAATGCATATTAATACCCTTCCGATTGTGAACATAATTATGCTTTGAGAGTAGTTATGTTTGTTCCTGAGGACATGGGTGAAGTCTTGCTATTAGTAGTCATGTGAATTTGGTATTCATTCGATATTTTGATGAGATGTATGTCATATCTCCTCTAGTGGTGTTATGTGAACGTCGACTACATGACACTTCACTATTATTTGGGCCTATAGGAAGGCATTGGGAAGTAATAAGTAGATGATGGGTTGCTAGAGTGACAGAAGCTTAAACCCTAGTTTATGCGTTGCTTCGTAAGGGGCTGATTTGGATCCACTAGTTTCATGCTATGGTTAGGTTTACCTTAATACCTCTTTTGTAGTTGCGGATGCTTGCAATAGGGGTTAGTCATAAGTGGGATGCTTGTCCAAGAAATGGCAGTACCCAAGCACTGGTCCACCCACATATCGAATTATCAAAGTAACGAACGTGAATCATATGAACGTGATGAAAACTAGCTTGACGATAATTCCCATGTGTCCTCGGGAGCGCTTTTCTCATTATAAGAATTTGTCCAGGCTTGTCGTTCGCTACAAAAAGGATTGGGCCACCTTGCTGCACCTTATTTACTTTCATTGCTTGTTACCCTTTACAAATTATCTTATCACAAAACTATCTGTTACCTACAATTTCAGTGCTTACAGAGAATACCTTACTGAAAACCGCTTGTCATTTCCTTCTGCTCTTTGTTGGGTTCGACACTCTTACTTATCGAAAGGACTATGATAGATCCCCTACACTTGTGGGTCATCAAAGGGCGGCCAGAGGGCGGTGGCTTGCCCCAGACCGAGCGCCATCACTGCGACCGTTCCCATTGGTGAGCGGAGGAGGTGTGGATAGAGTAGCCCCTCTGCCCGTGCCTCGTGGAGCTTGGCCATCGGGATGTTGCTGATGTCGCTCTCCTCCGGCGCCTCCTACTTCTCCTTCAGCCGCGGGGAAATGGAGACAGTGCCGCCTGCTCCAACCATATCCCTAGCAACGGCCACATCCTCGCATGCCTCCGCACCTCCCATAGTGTTGGCAGCTGTGGGTGGCGGAGCCTTTGAGGTGGACAGTGGAGCCGAAACACCAGACTTCTTCTTGGGCGCCATGGCTAATGGTGCCGTCGAAGACGTAGATGGTGATGAAGATGACGCGCTACGCACGCTTTCAGGTTCGTGCAAGCGATCCCCCTACCTAGTGCGCCAAAGATGTCGCGGGAAACCACCACCTATGGGACCAAGCGTCCCCTTGCTGATTCGGCAGGGGGGGGTGTCGCATTGCACAAAGAGCAGAGGAGCGTGGGGCAGCACGGCAGGGATCACACGAGCAATTTTACCCAGGTTCGGGCACCGTGAGGCATAAAACCCTACTCTTGCTTTGGTGGTTTGATGGTGGAAGAGTGGTGGTGGAGCGTAGTACACTTGCCCGGCAGGGGCGGCAGTGGCTAAGCGTGTTTGGGCGTCTAGCTCTCCAACCTTGCAATTCAAACGGACCGAACCGAACCCCTTCTACGGTTGCCATGGGCCTCCTTGTATAGGTTAAGGGGTCACCACAGTGGCAAATCAGTCATTATACACTGATAAGATAGCAAACAGTGCTATCATACCTAACTCTGTAGGCTAACAAGGCGCATTAAATGCGCCGCTGAACCTCGCATCGTTGCTCTCTCGGCAAGCCTTGTCAGGCTTATTCTGCCAGCTCCACGCCTGCTTGTTTGACATGTCATAGGACGAGTGTCATTTGTAGGTTTTCCTATAGAAAGGGGATCCCATGTGGCGAGTGGTTGCCACTTAATCACTTTGCTTCTTGACACCGCATTGATCCACGATGTGGGTTGTGGGGGAGTGGTTTATGAGATGTTTCTTGCCTCCATGAGTCCCGGCAGGCCCTGCCAGGACGTCTTAGTTGCTTCCTTCCAAGGGTGGCTCTGCCCTTGCCAAGTCCTTTTGCCCGGCAAGTGAGACTTTTCTCCTGGTGGTATCTGGCTTCTTTGACTTGATCTTGGTCCTCTTGTTGTCCACGTCGGTCCTTTGAAGATCTTGAACTCTTGTTCTTTGGCATGGCCTGATGCCACAATCTTGTTCCCATGCCTGTACACAGTCAGGGAAACATACCCAGGATCTGTTGCACTAACACCACGTGACGTCTCCCCGCTAGTGATCAGATCCTTAAATGCCATGGTAATGCTAATGCATCTTGCTCTCTTGTGAAGAGACTGAAATCATGGAGCATATCATCTTCAATTGTGTGTCGGCTAAGTTCACTTAGAGTTGTGTTTGATCGAGGTTGAACATTAGCTGGAACCAGCATAGCTTCACTGATTTATTTATGCATTTATCACTCACTCAAGTCAATTTCTCCAAGTTTTTTGGTTGCATTAGTTGTTCTTTGCCGATCTTTATAGATGACCTGCAACAAGTTTACCATCAGAGATGTTCCTAATCGACCCATTGATTGCATGTTTAAATTGTTTATCTTTCTACAACAATGGAGTCCTCTCTCTACAGCCATGGGTGCTGATGCAATTGCCTTGATGATTTCCAAGATTCATGCTTTACTTGTCTCTTTGGCGTAATCGGCTACCTCAATTGCCCCTGTCTAGCTTGATATTGCAGTTTTAACTTGGTTTTTCCTGACTTGCACGTTGTATGCTTGTCCTAAAGTGTTTTTTTGTTGTGCATCTTGTGTCTTTGAACCTTTTGTACTATGTTTGTTGTATGTTGGATGCCGATGTCGTAATGGTTTTATTTATAAAGTCGGGCATGATGATTTTATCTTATATAAAACCTAAATTCTATTGAGATGAGGTTCCATGGGGGTGGTTTTCCTAGGGAACTCTCTCGGTACATTCAATCCTATGTGCGAATCTCAAAGCGACATACTAGCAATTACTCATCGATCTCATGCACCCCTTTGCATGAACAACTGAGCGTACAACACTATATTTTCAGTCCCCATGGCAATTTGAGTGAACAATGTGGCCCTCGTCTTATCTCTTACCCCCTCCTTCCTCAAAATCACATTCAAATGGCAAATTTGTATTTACAGCATGACAATTTGAAGGCACAAGTGCTTCCTATGTGATTTTGGTAATTAATGTTAACATATCTCTTGTTGGACTAATACATTTATCTAGTATATTTCAGATGAGTTCAACAATGGCATGGCAAGGACAAGAGTATGTGGAACCCATTCAAAATGCTAAGGACACATGTTGGCAAAAGCTCAAGACTCTTCATTTTCATTTTAGTGATGCAACATCACATTGAGTCCATAGGAAAGCCAATACTATTAAAAGGGGATGAGGTGTTGCTTAATGGTCTACTTGCTCAAAGTGCTTAGTGATATTGCTCCAAAACCCTCAGCCACTTTCTCATTTCCACATTTGTCCAAAACTCAAAGTCAAACTCGGCCCCACCGATTTGATCTATCAGGCGCCACCGAGTTCATTTGACCTAGCCACTACCAGAAACCCTACACAATTCGGACTCACCGATACGGGTCTCGGTCTCACTGAGATGGCCTTGCAAACTCTTTGTTGCCTATTGTAACTATTTCGGTCTGATTGAAATGTGGAATCAGTCCCACTGAGTTTGCTTGACATTTTCTCTGTTGCCTTATTGCTTCAATTCGGTCTAACCGAGTTGATACAATCAGTGCCACCGATTTGATGTTTGCCCTAAACCCTAGCACATCGGTCCCATAGAGTTGATCTAGTTGGTCCCACCAATATTCATAACGTTCACATTTTGAACTAAATCGGTCGCACCTAGTTCCTCTATTCGGTCTGACCGACTTGGGTCAAATATGTGTAACGGTTGGATTTGTGTGGAAGCTATATATACCCCTCCACCCCTTTCTCCATTTGAGAGAGAGCCATCATAACGTGCCTACACTTCCACTACTCATTTTCTGAGAGAGAACCACCTACTCCTGTGGTGAGACCAAGATATTCCAATCCTACCACAAGAATCTTGATCTCTAGCCTTCCCCAAGTTGCTTTCCACTCAAATCTCCTTTCCACAATATCCAAATCTGCGAGAGAGAGTTGAGTGTTGGAGAGACTATCATTTGAAGCACAAGAGCAAGGAGTTCATCATCAACACACCATCTATTACCTTTTGGAGAGTGGTGTCTCCTAGATTGGTTAGGTGTCGCTTGGGAGCCTCCGACAAGATTGTGGAGTTGAACTAAGAAGTTTGTAAGGGCTAGGAGATTGCCTACTTTGTGAAGATCTACCCGAGTGAGGCAAGTCCTTCGTGGGAGATGGCCATCATGGGATAGACAAGGTTGCTTCTTCGTGGACCCTTCGTGGGTGGAGCCCTCCGTGGACTTGCGCAACCGTTACCCTTCGTGGTTTGAAGTCTCCATCAACGTAGATGTACGATGGCACCACCTATCGGAACCACGCCAAAATCACCGTGTCTTCATTGTGTTTGCACACTCCAATCCCATCCATTTACTTTCTTGCAATTAGCATGTTTTACTCTTTCCGCTGCTCATACTCTTGCCATGCTTGCTTGAAATGTATTGTGAATGCTTAAACTTGTGTTAAAACTCCACCTCAACTTGAAGAACTTAAAAATTGCCACTTTAGCTTGTTGAGGGTCTAATCACCCCCCCTCTAGACCCCTCTTCTCGATCCTCTCAATTGGTATCAGAGCTTTGGTCTCCATTGCTTTGGTTTAATCACCATTGGAGGAAGATCGATGAGTCTACAATTAGGAGTATTAACGTAGAGTGCCTATGCTTGACGGAGAGTTCTATAGTGCTTGAAAAAAATGAGATGCTTGAGATTTTCAATAAATATAATTTGAACAAGTATATTACTAGACCTTGTGCACCTCCTATTGACCCCTTGCATCCTACCCCCGATGAGTATCTTCATATGACTCGCAATCTTAGAGCTGTTGATCTTATCATTAGAGGATTGCCTAGAAGTTTGCTTATATGCTTGCCTACATTTGAATGTGCTTATACTATATGGAGATACCTTGAGGAGCGCTTTCCAAACTATTCCTTGAAAAATCTAGATGAGATTCTTCAAAAGTCCATTGCTTTTCATAAAATGGATCCTAGTGATCCTAAATTTGGTGATTGTCTATTTGAGCTTCATGACCTCATGCATGCCAAAGGAGACGTTGGAGTCATTAGTAGTATCATCTCACAGGTCATTACAATTCATAAAGATGAACATTTTCATGGTCATAAATCTAATGAATCACTCTCTCTAGGTGATGATCAATCACATGATGATGTTGAACATGGATATTATGATGACGATGATGATAGTTACTTTGATCTTGATGAGTCAATGAGACACTTTGGTCTTATGGCTAACCTTCGTGGTTACATGGCCGGAGGAAAGAAATGGGTTCTTGATAGTGGATGTACCGATCACATGACCGGAGGTAAGGATATGTTTTGTGAGCTTGG
This sequence comes from Triticum aestivum, assembly GCF_018294505.1. NCBI lineage: Eukaryota > Viridiplantae > Streptophyta > Magnoliopsida > Poales > Poaceae > Triticum > Triticum aestivum. Next base: position 262,528,106 of record NC_057807.1, read on the forward strand.
TGAAAATGATGGTCCCCCAAAGTATGTCACTTTTGGTGATAACTCAAATGGTAAAGTAGTTGGGCTCGGTAAGGTGGCCATCTCACATGACAGCTCTATCCAAAATGTTATGCTCATTGAATCTCTTGGCTACAATTTTTCGTATCTAGACTAGCCAATTTTGGTTGCAACGTTCTATTCTCTAAAGTAGATTTCCAAGTGTTTCGAAGAGATAATCATAATATAGTCTTTACCGGTATACGTAGAGGTGATCTATACATTGTTGATTTCACTAAAAGAGCTCAACCTCGTACTTGCTTAATTACTAAATCTTCTAAAGTTTGGTTATGGCATAGAAGGTTAGGTCGCATGGGCATGAGAAATCTTGATAAGCTTATTAAAGGTGATCATATCCTTGGTGTTAAAGATGTTATATTTGACAAGGACAGGCTCTGCAGCACTTGTCAAGCAAGAAAACAAGTTGGAGGAAGTCATCCCATGAAGAACATCATGACCACGAGAAGACCGCTTGAGCTACTTCATATGGATCTTTTTGGTCCCAACGCCTACAAGAGTCTCAGTGGTAACTCGTTCGGATTGGTCATTGTACATGACTTTTCTAGATTTACGTGGCTGTTCTTGTTGATGATAAATTGCAGGTCCAAAAGATCTTCAAGAACTTCGCTAGGAAGGCCCAAAATCAATTTGAAGTGAAGATCAAGAAGGTTTGGAGTGACAACGAAACGGAGTTCAAGAACGCCAATGTAGATACTTTTCTTGACGAAGAAGGGATTTCACATGAGTTCTCGGCTACGTACACACCTCAACCAAATGGAGTTGTTGAGAGGAAGAACCGGATACTTATTGAGATGGCAGGAATGATGCTTGATGAATACAAGAGGCCAATACACTTTTGGGCGGAAGCGGTTGAGACAGCTTGTCATCCAACAAATTGACTATATCTTCACAAGCTTCTTGGCAAGAAAGCATATGAGCTTCTCACCGGTAACAAACCCCTAGTTGGATACTTTTGAGTATTTGGCTCAAAGTGTTACATTCTTGATAAGCATCGTCGTTCGAAATTTTCCCCTAAATCTCATGAAGGTTTCCTACTCGGTTATGGTTCAAACTCTCACACTTACCGTGTCTACAAAAATTTCACCCGAAAGGTTGAAGATACGGTAGATGTGAAGTTTGATGAATCTAACTGCTCACAATTAGAGCAATTCCCAATTGATGTAGGAGACAAAGACCCTTCGGAAGCAATTCCAGACTTGTCTATTGGCAAGATTCGTCCAACGGAGGTGAAGGAGAGTACCTCGTTCGTTCAAGTGGAAGCCTCAACTTCACGACAAGGTGAACCACAAGTTGACTTGGAGGCATCCACAAGTGGAACACGTCAAGATGAAGGAAACGAGTAAGTACGACAAGATGAACCTCATCGACCTCTTCTCCACCTCCACAAGAGAACAACAACTCCAACAACAAGGAAGAAGGACAACAAGAAGAAGAAGAAGAAGACAATGAAGAGGATGTTCCACCCCGACCCAAAAAAAAGCTCTCACGAGTTAGAGCAAGAGTCTCAAGAGATCATCCCATCGAACAAATCTTTGATGATATCCAAATCGGGAGAATTACTCGCTCTAAAACTCGTTTGGCTAACTTTTGTGAACATTACCCATTCATTTCTAGCATTAAACCTATGAAGGTAGAAGAAGATCTTGATGATCCGGATTGGGTGAACGCTATGCATGAAGAGCTACACAATTTCGAGAGGAATCAAGTGTGGACATTGGTTGAAAAGCCAGACGACAACCACAATGTCATTGGAACCAAGTGGGTGTTTCGGAATAAGCAAGACGAGGATGGACAAGTTGTATGCAACAAGGCCCGTCTCGTCGCCCAAGGCTACACTCAAGTCGAAGGTATGGACTATGGTGACATATGCCCCCATTGCTAGACTTGAGTCCATACGCATCTTACTTGCTTATGCCAATCACCATGATATCACTTTGTACCAAATGGACATCAAAAGTGCTTTTCTAAATGGTGAAATTGAGGAGGAAATCTATGTTAAACAACCTCCCGTCTTTGTTAATCCCAAGAAACCTGGTCATGTTTACAAACTCCACAAAGCTCTTTATGGTCTTAAACAAGCTCCTGCAACATGGTATAAATTCTTAACCAAGTTTCTTATTGAAAAAGGCTTTGAATTTGGAAAGATTGATTCTACACTTTTTACTGAAATGGTTAATGGTGAATTATTTCCGTGCCAAATTTACATGGATGATATCATATTTGGTTCTACTAACCCCCATTTTAGTGAAAAGTTTGGAAGGCTAATGTCGAAGAAGTTTGAGATTTCTATGATGAGTAAACTCAAAATTTTCCTTGGCTTGCAAATCAAGCAAACTTAGGAAGGCACCTTTGTTTCACAAACAAAGTATACCAAGGATCTTTTCAACAAGTTTAACATGCAAGAAATCAAAGGTATGAAAACACACATGCCTACTAGTGGACATCTTGACTTGACCAAGGATGGCAGACCGGTTGACCAAAATGTTTACCGCTCTATGATTGGATCATTGTTATATCTATGTTCCTCCCATACCAATATTATGCTAAGTGTGTGCATGTGTGCATGATATCAAGTGGCCCCTAAAAATGTCATCTGTGAAAAGGATAGTAAGATACTTAATTCATACACCAAATTTTGGCATTTGGTATCCTAAGAGGTCTTCTTTTGATCTTGTTGGCTACTCCAATTCGGACTACGTCAGTAACGAGGTTGATAGAAAGTCCACTTCGGGTACTTGTCAATATCTTGGTAGATCCCTTGTGTCTTGGTCCTCCAAGAAACAAAACACGGTATCCTTATCTACCGCCGAAGCGGAATACATTGCCGCCGGATCATGTTGTGCTCAATTACTTTGGATGACCCAAACCCTTAAGGATCATGGGATACATGTGAAACATGTTCCATTATTTTGTGATAATGAGAGTGCTATGAAGATTGCTCACAATCCCATGCAACACTATCGAACTAAGTATATTGAAGTTCTTCATCATTTCATTCGAGATCATGTTGCTAAGGGAGACATCAATCTTAAGCATGTTCGTACCGATAAATAATTGGCGGATATATTCACCAAACCGCTTGATGAGAAAGTATTTTTTTCGTTTGAGAGGTGAATTGAACATCATTGATGCCTCAAACTTGGAGTAGAAACTCCATTTGGATACATGCAAGGCATGAGCATTTTATGACTAATCCTTGATATTTCTCTTATGATGATGATCATATGTCTTGGATCTATAATTGTACCGTTGCATGTTATCTAAACCTTGTAGGTACTTGGATGAGCCCAAATCTATGACATTGCAAGTCACTCACATCTTGAGCAATCTCTACATCACAAAGTTCCTACTATATGGTTGTTGAATACAAGGAAGCATGAACTCACTCGCCATATCCTTTAACAATTTCTATATATCAAATTTCATTTAGTATCAAGCCTCATGATTAACATTTTGAATACACAAGTGCTCTTCCTTGCAAGACTAACCCATGTAGGAAGATGAACTAAAACTACAAGTGGTGCTCAAAACTCTTGATGAACTACATCAACCTTGAGCATCCAACACAAGTTCGACTACATGGTCAAGATCAACACCACTCAAGGTATGTCACTCCATATTAGAGAAGCTTTGATTCAAGCCATGAGTCAAAGCAACTCAACAAGATGTGAATACATCAAAATGCTTAAACAAAAAATGTAACCCCATTTTGAGCTTAAACAATGAGTATGACCTACGATCAAGTGTTATCACTTGACTCCTCAGTTAATATACTCTAACATAGGTTACTTTGTCGCTGAACCCCTGTAGATGAAGTTCTCTAGTATTTCTTTGCTCATTTGCTTTGTGTTCTTTTTATTGTACTCCCTTTATCAAAAAAAAACTTCATCTAGATCTCTTTTCTTGTATATGCTTTTCTCTGTATCTCCTGTGTCAAATTCTTTAAGTTAATTCTTTGCAAATCCTTGTGACATTTAATTTGCCAAGTGAGATGAGTTGACAAAAAATTTCCTCAACACTGAACTCAGACTTACCGATCCAAGCCTATCAGCTAGTGAAAGCACAAGTGCTCCCTGGGTGATTTTGGTAATTAATGTCAACATATCTCTTGTTGGACTAATGTTTTTATAAAGTACATTTCAGATGAGTTCAACAATGGAGTGGCAGGACAAGAGGATGTGGAACCCCTTCATAATGCTAAGGACAAAGATTGGCAAAGGCTCAAGACTCTTCATTTTCATTTTAGTGATCCAAGATCACATTGAGTTCATAGGAAAGCCAATACTATTAAAAGGGGATGAGGTGTTGCTTCATGTCTTGCTTTCTCAAAGTTCTTAGTGATATTGCTCCAAAACCCTCAACCACTTTCTCATTTCCACATATGTCCAAAACCTAAATTCAAACTCGGCCCCACCGATTAGATCTATCCGGCGCCACCGAGTTCACTTGACATAGCCACAGCCAGAAACCCTAATCAATTTAGTCACACCGATTTGGATCTTGGTCTTACCAAGATGGCCTTGTAAACTCTCTATTTCCTATTGCAATTATTTTGGTCTCATTGAAATGAGCGATTGGTCCCATCGAGTTTGCCTGACCGACCCTCTGTTTGATCAATTGCTGAAATCGGTTTTCCCGAGTTCATGCGATCGGTCTCACAGAGATGAGGTTTTGCCGTAGACCTAGCACATCGGTCCCACTGAGTTGATCTCGTCGGTCCCACCGAGATTCCTAATGTTCACATTTTGAACTAAATCAGTCTCATCGAGTTTCTCTATTCGGTCTGACCGAGTTGGGTAAAAAGTGTGTAACGGTTAGATTTTGTGTGGAGGCTATATATACCCCTCCACCCCTTCTCCATTTGTTAGAGAGCCATCATAACGTGCATACACTTCCACTACTCATCTTCTGAGAGAGAACCACCTACTCATGTGTTGAGACCAAGACATTCCAATCCAACCACAAGAATCTTGATCTCTAGCCTTCCCCAAGTTGCTTACGACTCAAATCATATTTCCACCATAGCCAAATCTGTGAGAGAGAGTTGAGTGTTGGGGGAACTATCATTTGAAGCACAAGAGCAAGGAGTTCATCATCAACACACCATCTATTACCTTTTGGAGAGTGGTGTCTCCTAGATTGGTTAGGTTTCACTTGGGAGCCTCCATCAAGATTGTGAAGTTGAACCAAGGAGTTTGTAAGGGCAAGGAGATCGCCTACTTCATGAAGATCTACCCAAGTGAGGCAAGTCCTTCATGGGAGATGGCCGTGATAGCATAGACAAGGTTGCTTCTTCATGGAACCTTCGTGGGTGGAGCCCTCCGTGGACTCGCGCAACCATTACCCTTCGTGGGTTGAAGTCTCCATCAACGTGCATGTACTATAGCACCACCTATCGGAACCAAGCCAAAAATCTCCTGTCTTCATTGCGTTTGCACACTCCAATAGCATCCCTTTACTTTCTTGAAACTAGCATGCTTTACTCTTGCCGCTGCTTATACTCTTCCCTTGCTTGCTTGAAGTATGTTGGGAATGCTTAAAATTGTGCAAATCTACAACCTCAACTTGAAGAACTTAAAAACTGCTACTTTTACTTGTTGAGTGTCTAATCACCCCCCCCCCCTAGACACCTCTTATTGGTCTCAATTGGTATGAAAGCATTGGTCTCCATTTCTTTGGTTTAATCACCATTGGAGGAAGATGGATGAGTCTATGATCGGGAGTATTAGACATAGAGTGCATATGCTTGACGGAGATTTCTTTATTGCTTGGAAAAATGAGATGCTTGAGATTTTCAATGAATATGATTTGAACAATTACACTACTAGCCCTTGTGCACCTCCTATTAATCCCTTGCATCCTACCCCTGATGAGTATCTTGACACGACCCGCAATTTTAGAACTATCAATCTTATCATAAGAGGATTGCCTAGAAATTTGCTTGCATGCTTGCCTACCTTTGATTGTACTTATACTATTTGGAGATATCTTGAGGAACACTTTCCAAACTACCCTTTGAAAAATCTAGATGAGATTCTTCGAAAGTCCATAGCTTTTCATAAGATGAAACCTAGTGATCCTAATTTTGATGGTTGCCTATTTGAGCTTCATGATCTCATGCGTGCCAAAGGATATGTTTGAGTCATTAGTAGCATCATTTCTCAAGTCATTAGAATTCACAAAGATGCACATTGTCATGAACATAAATCTAATGAATCACCTTCTCGAGGTGATGATCAATCCCAAGACGTTGTTGAACATGGATATTACGATGACGATGATGATAGTGAATTTGATCTCGATGAGTCTATGAGACACTTTGGTATTATGGCTAACCTTCACGGTTACATGGCCGGAGGAAAGGAATGGGTTCTTTATAGTGGATGTACTGATCACATCGCCAGTGACAATGATATGTTTCAAGAGGTTGCTGAAAATAATGGTCCCCGAAAGTATGTCACTTTTGGTGATAACTCAAAGGGTAAGGTGGTTGGCCTCGGTAAGGTGGCCATCCCACATGACAGCTCCATTCAAAATGTTATGCTTGTTAAATCTCTTGGCTACAATTTACTTTTCATATCTAGACTAGCGAATTTTGGTTTCAATGTACTGTTTACTGAAGTAGATTGCCAAGTGTTTCGAAGATATAATCATAATATGGTCTTTACCGATATACGTAGAGGTGATCTATACATTGTTAACTTCACTAAAAAGGCTCAACCTAGAACTTTCTTAATTGCCAAATCTTCTGAAGGATGGTTGTGGCATAGAAGGTTAGGTCACGTGGGCATGCAAAATCTTGATAAGCTTATTAAAGGTGATCATATCCTTGGAATTAAAGATGTTGTATTTGACAAGGATAGACTTTGAACTGCTTGTCAAGAAGGAAAAACAAGTTAGAGGAAGTCAGCCCGTGAAGAACATCATGACCACGAGAAGACTGAGGGAGTCCTGGATTAGGGGGTATCCACAGCCGGACTATACACTTTGTCCGGACTGTTGGAGCGTGAAGATACAAGACTCAAGACTTCGTCCCGTGTCCGGATGGGACTCTCCTTTGCGTGGAAGACAAGCTTGGCGATCCGGATATTAGATTTCCTTCTTTGTAACCGACTCTGTGTAAACCCTAGCCCTCTCCGATGTCTATATAAACCGGAGGGTTTAGTCCTTAGAGGGACAATCATAATCATCCTTGAGGAGGTGGCTGTCCAGCGCCCCGTATGATGATTATGATTGCCCCTCATGGTGGACACTCCGAAAGAAACTAGCGGCGATGAGGCAATGGAGGATAACCCCTCAAGGAGGAAAGGAAAGCATGGGCGTCATCGGCGACGCTCCAAGCCCCGCCACAGCAATACCGGCACAGGAGATGAAAACTATCCGGATGGTGCCGAAGATGAATACAACCCCGACCAGCCGGCCTTCGAGCAGGCCTTACAGGAAGACGGGCAGGTCAGCCCAGATGAACAGGTGACGGACGGATACCCGGAGGAGGACAACTACATGTCCCCCTCCGAAGACGAGATTAGCCTTGGCGATGACGAGTTCGGCGTGCCTGACGACCCCGTAGAGTAGGAGCGCTTCAAGCGCCGGCTTATGGCCACTGCGAGGACCCTGAAAAAGAAGCAGCAGCAGCTCCAAGCTGATCAAGACCTGCTCATAGATAGATGGACTAAAGTCCTGGCACCCGAGGAATATGGACTCGAGCGCCACACGGCTGACCGGCCACCTCGTGGCTGGGATAAAGCGGCGAATCAACCCGAATACCAGCCCGCACCCCTACGCCAATACACTACGGCCCGGGGCAATAGGCAGGACCTCCAAGACACACTGAAGGCAGGACAGCCAAGATCGATTTATGGATCGCGGGGGCGCGCCCAAACACATGACGATGATCGCCACGCCGGACACGCTATCAACAAGTCCAGCCGGGCCGAACATAGCCAACCAGACTCATTCGAACTGCGTAGCCACATAGCCCGGCATAGAGGCGCCGCACACCCCCTCTGCTTAACTGACGAGGTGATGGACCATGAATTCCCAGAAGGGTTTAAACCCATAAACATCGAATCATATGATGGCACCACAGACCCCGCAGTATGGATCAAAGATTTCCTTCTCCACATTCACATGGCCTGCGGTGATGATCTGCACGCCATCAAGTATCTTCCCCTTAAGCTCAAAGGACCGGCCCAGCACTGTTTAAATAGCCTACCGGCAAATTCCATCGGCAGTTGGGAAAACCTGGAGGATGCATTCCTCGACAACTTCCAGGGCACGTACGTGCGATCACTGGATGCTTATGACTTGAGTCACATTACCCAACAGCCCGGAGAGTCAGCCAGGAAATTCTAGACTCAGTTCCTAACCAAAAAGAACCAAATTGTCGACTGTCCGGACGCCGAAGCCCTGGCGGCCTTTAAGCATAATATCCGCGATGAGTGGCTTCCCCGACACCTCGGCCAGGAACAACCAAAGACCATGGCGACCCTCACAACACTCATGACCCACTTTTGTGCGGGCGAGGACAGCTGGTTGGCTCGCAGTAGCACCATGCCAATAAATTCCGGCACTTCAGATGTCCGCGACAACAACGGCAAGCCACGGCGCAACAGACATAAGCGACGGAACAATGGCGACAACACCGAAGACACGACAGTCAACGCCGGCTTCAGTGGCTCAAAATCCGGTCAGCGGAAAAAGCCGTTCAAAAGAAACAATCAGGGACCGTCCAGTCTGGACCGCATACTTGATCGCTCGTGCCAAATTCACGGCACCCCGGATAAGCCAGCAAACCACACTAACAGAGACTGCTGGGTGTTCAAACAGGCCGGTAAAATAAATGCCGAGAACAAGGACAAGGGGTTGCACAGCAACGATGACGATGAGCCGCGGCGCCCGAACACGGGGGGACAGAAGAAATTTCCTCCCCAGGTGAAAACGGTCAATATGATCTACGCCACCCACATTCTCAAACGGGAACAAAAGCGAGCACTACCGGACGTCTATGCAATGGAGCCAGTTGCCCCAAAGTTCAACCCATGGTCAGCCTGTCCGATCACCTTTGATCGTATGGATCACCCTACCAACATCCGTCATGGCGGTTCAGCCGCATTGGTACTAGACCAAATCATTGACGGATTCCACCTCACGCGAGTCCTTATGGACGGCGGCAGCAGTCTGAACCTGCTTTATCAGGACATAGTGCGCAAAATGGGCATCGACCCTTCAAGGATCAAGCCCACCAAAACCACCTTCAAAGGTGTAATTCCAGGAGTAGAGGCCCGCTGCACGGGCTCCATAATACTGGAAGTGGTCTTCGGATCTCCGGATAACTTCCGAAGCGAGGAGTTAATCTTCGATATTGACCCCTTCCGTAGTGGTTATCATGCACTGCTTGGACGAACCGCATTTGCTCGATTCAATGCGGTAACACACTATGCATACCTCAAGCTCAAGATGCCAAGCCTCGCAGGGTCATAACAGTCAACGGAAACACGGACCGCTCTCTCCATACAGAAGAGCATACTGCAGCCCTTGCGGCAGAAGTACAAAGCAGCCTTCTCCGGCAAACCACCAATCCGGCGACAAAAACCCCGAACACCATCAAGCGAGTCCGGAGTACCCTCCAACAGGATCGCCAGGCACTCCAAGAGTGCGACTAGCAGCCCGGCCTCTGCTCCAGCCCCATTCAGGTAGCATTCATGCCGCGCGTACACAATTACGCACTCAAAATACCATGGGCATAGGCGGAGGCGCGATAGTGATGCGGTCAACAGTGCGGTTTAGCCGCAACATACTTTAATAACCCCTTTTATCTTTCAGGACATTGCTTTCGGGCAGCCTCTTCAGCGAACCGGATTATCGGACTTATCACAGGAGGGAAAACCAAGGAGGCAAAAGGCTTCGCACACAAAGGGAATACCCAGGTAGTATATGTTAATGATCGTTATACCTGTTTTATATACCTGCATGCGGCCCGCCCTTGGATAGGACATGTCAAATAGTCTTATTTACTTCTGCTCAACGCATTAATTGTAAACATACGCTTAGATGTATTATTTATCAATGGGAGATAATAAATAGCGTCAGCTTATTATTCCTATCTGCACATTTTTTCTATAAATGTTTATTTAGTATTGAATCCATACACTTTGGTACAATCAGTTTGCCAGGGGCTTCTCACGGCGCCCCTCAATACGGCAAGATAAGTCCGAACACTTTCGACAGTGCGGCACCCCAAACTTATAGCATTATATGCATCAGCTCCGAATCATGTCTTGGGTCAGTAGTTGGGTTAGCCCGGCTCCCTTGTTTTGGTACCTTACGTTCCGTTATATCGGCTAAGGTAGCGCAGGGAGAACTACTGCGATTGTGTCCCGGTTGTTCCGGACGAGCACCTCAGTAGAGAAAGCCAAAAACTGATTGTCATGATGCGGCGAGAGCTGATCGTTGTTCGAGAGGTCTTAAAATCCATAAAGATTTTCTCCTCTTTAGGTGAGGAATCGGCCTCGTCCAATTTAGGCGTATATAGCGCCCCAATTCGGCTTTCCGAATTCTAGGGTTTTCGCTGAAATTTAAAATTATAGACTTCTATGGCTAAGTGAGAGTTATAAAGCCGCATAGTCCGATTGCCTTGTTCGCTGCGCCAAACACCTCCTTCAGGGACCAAAAATTTGGATAAAGAGTGTTTGGGTTTTCCACGAACACCCCAGTACTAGTTACGTGGGGGCGGAAGCCGACGACTGGCCTACTTTCAGAATTTTATAAACAGTCGCACAGAAGGTAATATTTTAAATCAACAAAGCGCTATATAGTGCAAACAAATTCGTTTTTATATTACAAAAATGACAGGAGTACATTTACTCAAAGATTGTGTCCTTGGTACATTCATCGGCAACGAGACGAGCGCCTTTCATCACGCCATCATAATATTTCTCGGGGTAGCGATGCACCTTGCCCTCCGGCGGTCCATCCTTCACCAGCTTCTCTGCATCCAGCTTGCCCCAACGCACCTTCGCACGGGTAAAGGCTCGACGGGCACCCTCCATGCAAACGGATTGTTTGATCACTTCAAGCCGCGGACAAGCATTCACCATCCGCTTTATCAGGCCGAAGTAGCTGGCGGGCAGGGGCTCACCAGGCCACATCCGGACTATGAAATCTTTCATAGCCACTTCGACCGCCCTGTGGAGTTCAACCAATTGCTTCAATTGGTCACTCAGAGGCATCGGGTGTTCGGCTCCAGCATACTGGGACCAGAACAGCTTCTCCATCGAGCTCCCCTCTTCGGCACAGTAGAAATCCGCGGCATCTGATATGTTGCATGGAAGATCTGCGAATGCCCCTAGAGGGCTCCGAATTCGGGTAAGTAAAAGAAATGTCTCCTCCACATGCTTGCTCTACATAAAGAATGTCTTACCCGCTGCTATCTTCTTGGCCACCTGGATTTCCTGCTGGGCCTTTTCGGCTTCGGCCTTGGCGTCTTTCATGCTCAAAAGGGCCTTCGCAAGCTCAGACTCTTTCGTCTTGAAGTCATGCTCCAAGGACTCAAATTCCTTGCCGAGCTCCTGGAGCTCTTGCTGTACCTCGCCCACCCTAGCATTTTGCTTCTCATGCTCAATGCGCTCCATGGCCACCTTTTCTTTGGCCTCGGATAGCGCTTTCTTCAGGGCCGCCACTTCGGTCGTGGCCCCTATTACAAAATCAGGACGCTTTTTGTTAGCGCCACCAATTTTTCCTCCTCTATACGATATGTGAACGGGGTACCACTCACCTTTGTTCTCTTCGAGCGGCCTCTTTGTGAGGCCGAGCTCCTCTTCAGCCTGCTCAAGGTCCCGTCTGAGTCTGGTGACCTCGGCTGTGCAGGCAGCAGCGGCAAGCAGCACTACCTGCGTATTCACATAGACACCTACTATTAAACTCCTGTGGATTAAAATTGACCCTCCGTTTGGCTTTTCTTTCCGAACATCAAACAGAGTATCAGGGGCTACTGTCTATCGGGCGATAATTTCACACACTTTTGATCACTTACCTCAAAGCCTGTCAGGAGGCTGGTGCAGGCTTTGGTTAATCCGCTCTTGGCGGACCGAACCTTCTGAATCACCGCACTCATAAGAGTACGGTGCTCTTCATCCATGGAAGCGCCGCGAAGCACTTCTATCAGACTATCCGGCGCCTCTGGCGCAACGGAAGTCATCGGCACAGTCGGCTCGCCCTCCTTAGCGAGGGGTTGCCTGCCCGAATCCGGAACCCTTGGAGGTTCCAGTACAGTGTCCGGCTGAGAGCCCAACTTACTGCGGCTCTCATTAGCATGATCCGAGGGGATCATACGCCCTGTATGCCCGGCATCTGGAATATCGCCTTGGGGCGTATCCAGAGTCGCCTCCCCCTACTCTGGGACCCTTTGGACAACACCTCCATGTCATCCGCAGGCCGAGGGGAAGTGGCCGTCGGGAGCGAATTCATGGCCGAATCGCTCAAAGACCCATCCGAAGAGGATACCTCGGGATGGGCCCTGGCCGGACTACATATATGTGTTCGGCGTTATAACAAACTATGAAGCTAAGTCGCACTAAAATACAAAAGAGTGCGGATACTTACGATCTTACTAGGGGCTTGCCCCTGTGCAGCCACTCCTCCTCGCTATAGGCGGCCATGGTGGAGTAATTTGGAAGGCAAGCCTTTCCCTTCTTAGGCGTCCTAGCCTCCCCCTATGGGTCGGCTTTCCTTTTCTTCTCCTCCCCAGTGCGGGGAGGCGGAATTTCCTCGTGTTTCCCCCCGCCTCCGCGGGAGGAATCTGCCTCGTTGTCCTCGGACGATGAACCTATGACGGCCTTGAGCCGGGGACCCTTCCTGGTCCCCTGGGCCGCCCTCTTAGGCCCTTCGGCCTTCCCGGATGGGGCGGCCCTTTCCTTTTCCTCCTCCCCTTCGTGGGAGGAGTGTGCCTCTTCGTCTTCGGATGAGGCGTCTGGTACGACCTTACGTCGGAGACCCTTCCTGGTCCCTGGGGCCTTCTTTTCGGCCTTCTTTTCTGACACCTTGTAAGGCGCCGGGACTAACATCTCCGTGAGGAGAGCGGACGCCGGACCTTCTGGCAGTGGATCCGGACAGTCGATCCGCTCCGCCGTCACCACGTACTCCTGATTAAATAACGCAATGCCTTAAAGTCCTCCCATGAGTATGCTGGGAAAACTACATCTGGTGATGGTCAGAAAACTCACCGAATGGGGGAGCCGCGTGGCGTGAAGTCCGCGGTCCTCGGATATGGGAGGAGGTATTTCGGAGGCCTTGAACATCACCTTCCATGTTGTAACGCCCGGATGATCATGCTACAATAATCTCACATTAATGGTGCCACGTCACCTCGGTTATTATTGATAAACTAGCGTTAGTTCAAAACAATTCAAATTCAAATTTAAAATATAGGCAAACAACAAAAGTTTTCGAACAATAAAACTAAAATGTTCGAGTTGTTGCAAGTATTCACTAAGTAATTGTCATGTAGAAACCAACATCATTTTACTCACCAATTTAAACCCTAGTAAAATATAAAGTGACCCGACAACAACTAAAATTGCCTTTTCAAAATAAAGAAATGTTTACATATTTCCAAACCACTTGAAATCTTGTGTGCTAGCTCAAAACATTGCCTACTATTTACGTGACAAGTTTTGGATTCAACAAAACTTATTCCGTATTAAATTAAAATACCAAATGGTGGATAAAATACAAAACAGAAAATTTGAAAAGTGGAAAAGGGGGCTAAGTGCACACTGTGCACTAGAAGCCTAGTGCTACAGTAGCACGGCCCAAGCCCACCATGGCCTTTTCCCCTTCCTCTGTTCTCTGTAACATACAGGAGACAGGGGCCATGGCGTGGCGGCCATCCCACGGCGCCATGGCCGGATGGCCACCACGTCGACTCCCCTCGGCCGATAAAAGCGCCCGCACGAAACCCTAGCTTGCCGTCATCCATTCCCCTCTCTTTCCCCCATCGGCCCCCTCCGCTTCTTCCCAAATCTGAGCTCGAACAGCTCACAGTGACCGCTGCCTCGCCATTGTTTCCGCGGCCACCGTCGTCGCTGTCGCTCGGGAGTACGCCCAGGAGATGCGTCATCATCGTCTGCATCGACTACGGGGATCCATTCGGCCGGAGCTTCGCTCCATCGTCGCCATCGTCACCTCCTCCCTCCTCTGTCGCCATCGCCATGGCCTTCGATTCACGCCACCTCGTCCACCCTGGCCCCGTGCGAGCTCACCATCGACCATCCCCTGGTGAGCGGCATCGTTTTCCCCCTTTTCCCCATCGTTTTAGTTGCCGTAGGCCACCATCCGCCACCTACCATGGCAACGCCTGAAACTTACTGTGTACGCGCGCTCGCCATGTTCACCACGGCTGCCGTCCCGCTCGAGGTTGCCTTCCGCTGCTGCTGCGCTACTACGGCTGCTCTCGGCCATACCGGGCCACGCCCGGCTCGCCCGTGCACCACCCCGCACCCGCTCGCTTCCTGCTGTTGTCCGCGTGCTGCTGCTTCCGCTGAAACTGCAGCTGCTGCTTCTGCTGAAACCGTCGCCCGCTGCCGCTCATGCCCCATACTGCTACGGCTGCTGCTCTGTTGTTGCTATAGCGCTGCTGCTCGCTTCTCTACTGCTGCTCCTCTACCGCTCGTTACTGCTCCTGCTCTATGCTGTGCGCTGCTGCTGCCCAGTTCGACTAGGGAGTTGACGACCCCTCCTTCTTGCCAGAGCAACCAGGCAAGCCCCCCCCTTGATCACCAGATATCGCCTATTCTTCTCTATACTTCTTGCATTAGAGTAGTGTAGCATGTTACTGTTCGGTTACTCCTATTCTGTTGCATAGCTTGTCATTGTTGCTACAGTCATTGATACCTTACCTGCAATCCTAAATACTTAGTATAGGATGCTAGTTTATCATCATTGGCGCTACATTCTTGTCAGTCTGCCTTGCTATACTATTGGGCCGTGATCACTCGGGAGGTGATCACGGGTATATACTATACATACATACATACATACTACAGATGGTGACTAAAGTCGGGTCCGCTCGAAGAGTACCCGTGAGTGATTCACGGATTGGGGGCTGAAAGGACCTTTGTCCGACGGCCCTCTGTGTGGATCTTTGTGGCGGAGCGACAGGGCAGGTTGAGACCACCTAGGCGAGAGGTGGGCCTGGCCCTGGTCGGCGTCCGCGGTTGCTTCATAATAACACGCTTAACAAGATCTTGGTATTTGATCTGAGTCTGGCCATTTGGTCTATTCGCACTAACCATCTACGCGCGAGTAGTTATGGGTATCCCGGCGTCGTGGTATCAGCCGAAGCCTTCGTGACGTCAGCAACTGAGTGGCGGCGCCGGATTGGACTGGAACGCCACTAGGCTAGGTCTGCTTCCGGCCGCGTTCGCAACGTGCAGGTGTGCTCAAGGCGTTGGGCCCAGACCCCTACGCGCTTAGGTTTAGACCGGCGTGTTGACCTCTCTGTTGTACCTAGGTGGGACTGCGACATGCTAATCGTCCGAGGCCAGGCATGACCCAGGAAAGTGTGTCCGGCCAAATGGGATCGAGCGTGTTGGGTTATGTGGTGCACCCCTGCAGGGAAGTTTATCTATTCGAATAGCCGTGTCCCTCGGTAAAAGGACGACCCGGAGTTGTACCTTGACCTTATGACAACTAGAACTGGATACTTAATAAAACACACCCTTCCAAGTTCCACAGACAACCCGGTGATCGCTTTTCCACAGGGTGACGAGGGGAGGATCGCCGGGTAGGATTATGCTATGCGATGCTACTGGAGATGCTACTTGGAGATGCTACTGGGAGGACTTCAATCTACTCTCTTCTACATGCTGCAAGACGGAGGCTGCCAGAAGCGTAGTCTTCGATAGGACTAGCTATCCCCCTCTTATTCTGGCATTCTGCAGTTCAGTCCACTGATATGGCCTCCTTACACATATACCCATGCATATGTAGTGTAGCTCCTTGCTTGCGAGTACTTTGGATGAGTACTCACGGTTGCTTTCTCCCCCCTTTTTCCCCCTTTCCTTTCTTTCTGGTTGTCGCAACCAGATGCTGGAGCCCAGGAGCCAAACGCAACCGTCGATGACGACTACTACACTGGAGGTGCCTACTACTACGTGCAGGCTGCTGACGACGACCAGGAGTAGTTTAGGAGGATCCCAGGCAGGAGGCCTGCGCCTCTTTCGATCTATATCCCAGTTTGTGCTAGCCTTCTTAAGGCAAACTTGTTTAACTTATGTCTGTACTCAGATATTGTTGCTTCCGCTGACTCGTCTATGATCGAGCACTTGTATTCGAGCCCTCGAGGCCCCTGGCTTGTATTATGATGCTTGTATGACTTATTTATGTTTTTAGAGTTGTGTTGTGATATCTTCCCGTGAGTCCCTGATCTTGATCGTACATGTTTGCGTGCATGATTAGTGTACAATTGAATCGGGGGCGTCACAAGTTGGTATCAGAGCCGACTGCCTGTAGGAATTCCCCTTCCACACTCCTTGGCCGAAGTCGAGTCTAGACATTGCAAAACTTTTACTAACATGGCTGTGCGGGCCATGGGCCCACGTCGCCATTGGGTGGTATTAGGATCTTTTACTCCTCGATCTTTACTCCGGGATTCTGAACTCTCTTCTATTCGGGTTAAACAATTTTTACTCAAATCTAACTTTAGGTTCTCGAAAATACTTTCTCCCGGAGAGCCCCTTCAGTCCAGATGATCGCCGGCTGCACCAGAAGATTTCGGAGATACTCTCCGATTTTCTCTCGAGACCTTATGCCCGTTGCTTTTGCAATTCCCTTCCACCGAAATATCCCTATGGATAAATACTTACACATGTCGTGCTTACTTTTATTCCCAGTCGATCTTGTTATTACAAGATACCTCGAAATTCTTGATTGCTTGCATTATGGTTAATCCCATAAGTCTAGTAATCTTGTTGACATCCATTGTCATTGTCATTTTGAGTCCGTTGATTCGATTTGTTGCAAAAGCTCGCAATCCTCAATCAGATCCTAGAATTCATCCTTCCGGCTCAGACGTCGTTTTAATCATGAGATGGTTCTCGCCAGTTAAATTGTCGTCGATTGTGCCCCTAAGTCTATTCAGCTTATCCATCCTTAATCAGAGCGCTTGCTTTTGATCCCTTGAATTGGAAAATCTTAATTCATTTACATTTGAGCTCTAAGTTAATCAGTTGTTTCTACAATCTGATCTCCTTGCATTCCTTCTTCTTCTGATTGAGTACCGATGCTCACATCAGATCCCTTGAGGACCACCGGGTCCTTTATTGGATTTTATCCGACATCGTCCTTCATATTCAATAACCTTGTGAGCCTTTCCTAGGGTAAATAATGCCTTGGTAAACTGTATCCTTTGCTTCCTCAACCATGCTGCACTTTCGAGCTTGTATTATCTACTCCTGAAGTTGTGGTATATGTTTCTACGATGCCCCGATGGGTTGAACCTATGCCTTCCTTAATCTATGTGAACCCGAAAGATTTCACGGGTCATACTTATCTGGTATTGCGCCAGATAAATTTTTTCAACAACTAATGTCATTTTTGAAAAGCGAGAGGTGAATGGAAGGTTATACATTGAAGAAGTGGGAGTCGATGTAGATCCTACCATAGAAGCTTCTTGTAATAATAACTATTTCGTTGATATAATATTATCTGGTATCTGTGAATTGATCCTATGCAATCGTGGTTTCGACCATATTGTTTTTCTTCGATCCCATTTCTCGGACAAGTTGAAATACTTGTCTCCTACAGATCAATACATCTATCCAACCTCTATTCTTCTCTACCTATGAGTATACCCTCTAGTATCTCGAGATTATCACGGAACTGCATAACTTCTTATGAGTTCTTCATCAAGTACTACATTCTCACTGATTCCAATTTTTCACGGGCTCTGAGTTATGAAACACTCAAAGACACCGATAACTGAACCGAGACCGCATTACGGTTCAACAACTCTTAGTAATCTTATTTACGTACAAGTTTGTACCCGATCACGCCATTCCTAGCCTGTTTGGCTATATCATTGTCGTGATGATTTTAACTATGCTACCTGGTCCTTCTTCTCGGAGCACCATTTTTGACGATGAGCTAACCTTACGTCGATCTTCCTCGTCTTAGCGTTTCACCTCAAACAACAAGCTTGATTCTGAGTTGGTGTCGTAT
The DNA here is from genome assembly GCF_018294505.1 of Triticum aestivum. Lineage (NCBI taxonomy): Eukaryota > Viridiplantae > Streptophyta > Magnoliopsida > Poales > Poaceae > Triticum > Triticum aestivum. The sequence continues at coordinate 262,546,382 of NC_057807.1, forward strand.
CCGTGGTTCTAATAATCTTATGCTGCATCAATCCTTTTACTTGATGTAGTCGCTGTTCGATTGCTTCTTCGTGGAGCCTCTCGACAAAATTTGTTGTGATCATCATCAACATTTTGAATCTTTCCAGGATATCAATTGAATTCATGATGAGAAATACCATCCTTGCCCTCGATGATTTGTTTTATCATTGACCACTTTATTGCCTTCCATCCATCACAAACTTGTTCATGTTTTGTGTTATACCTTGAGATCCTTACTATCCAACACTTGTTCTTCTTTACCCTGGAGTATTACCATCTTTTATGTCAAAAATGTCAGGAGAATTTCACCACCTCTTAAGAATTCTTGATACAGGTGATCCTTCTTGCCATATCCGTTCATTCCTTGGTCCCCGTGTTGTTTCTAACCGGAGAACCGACAATTGAACTATGATGTGCGACTTCAAAACTTCTAGCAACCCTATTGCTTTGAAGTTAATGGTCGATATTTCATTCTTAGACCATTGGTTATCGAATCATCATTCTAACATTGATCGTACTACCTAATCCCATGTTTCGGGTGCACTTTTCAGCCAGTGTTTAATTATGTATGTTTTCCTTGAGCATACATCATTATATCATTTGATCTGACAAATGTTATCTCATTGTTCACATAATTATGGAAATCCATCTTTTGTTAATCTCGATGACTTGCTGCTGATTCTATCAGCCACCTCCTCATCCTCTTGTTGGTTTACTAATTAACTCTTATTTCGGAACTCGCTTCCATAGTTCATTTCTCAAGAATTTTACAATGTCATCTTTTCAATTTGTATTACACCTTTTCCTCTCAGGAATCTTGAGTCTGAGGTATTTTGACACCGATCGGATCTGAATCTTGGTTAGATAAGATGGTTGGAACATTTTCCAAGAGTCACAACATTGGTCTTTATATGGCCCGGTAAGGTGATGTCTTCTCTAGCACACCTGTCCGAAGGACCTATTGTTATAGTTTCCATCTCAGCAAGGTTAACCATTCTTCCATGAGGAAAGTATGAGACTTATTCTATAAGTTGTTCGTGATGAATCCTTTGCATATCCAAGTTTGGCCCTTGATTGAAACACCATATCATTGCTACCTCGAAGCATGACTATGATACCCCGCTCATCAACAAGAACATTGGAGGCGCGATGCTAAATGTTTCTTGGTCAGTTATCCAAACACCGTTGTATGGGTAACATCTTGATTAATCCTTGATTCTTATCTGAATGGTTGGGTACTTGCTCTCCTACCCTGTATGCCATGTTCTGCTTGTACATGGGAAGGATATACTCCTAACAATTGTGTGTAAACACAATTTTCCTTCCATTGTTCTGTTTAATCTGATAATCATGTTTCCCTTTCCATTCTTTTGTTTAACCTTTCCTGAATCTGAATTAACTGAGCAGTGATAATTCCCTGCTTATGTAAACACCTCGGTGTACAACTTTGTCAGTAAGACCCCGTTACTTTTGTTGATGACATTTCGGTAACCGCCGATGGACGAGAACTTTGCCTGCTGGTCCGCCTCGTTTCAACGAGCAGGAAAATGGTTCTCTTCGTCCCTCGCCCTTGGTACCGATGTTGTTGTCGACATAACTGGCAGACCAACCTCTGACTTGCCTTGCTTGCATGACCGTGCAAGGTGTCAACGCCCTTCCTACTTTTAACCACATGGTGGGCCCATAACCCACAGTTCTATAGGATCGAAAACTAACTCTCCGGTACACCCTGTTTCCAAAGTTAATCCTCGTGCTTGGCTTCGTATGCAATTCGCGAGCCACATTCCTAGTGATCTATTCTGGTAACAGAAGCAATACTTATTCTCATTGCTGTGAACCCCTTTCACGCCCTGTTTCTGGCATTTAATGATTGCCTGCTCGCTCGAAACTTCCCATGAAACCTCATTACCTTACTCTCGATATTTTCTTAAGTATCAATTCGAGAGTTACTTTCCGCCACCTTCCCCGATGTTATCTACCAGATAAGCAACTTTGTAGAGCTCCGTCCTTTCGAAGCTACCCCGGATCCTTTTCGGAAGTATGATGAAGATCCCAAAGAAAGGATGCTTACTACATTATGATGACCTAAAGAAAACAAATGAAGACACCAATGTATTGGATCGGCCTCTTCGAGGAGAGCAAGCCAGAATGAGAAGACCCACTAGATTTGTTACCAAACCTTCCCCCTTTTCACTACCTCTTAAATCTCGGGACGAGATTTCTTGTAGTGGAGGAGATTTGTAACGCCCGGATGATCATGCTACAATAATCTCACATTAATGGTGCCACGTCACATCGGTTATTATTGATAAACTAGCGTTAGTTCAAAACAATTCAAATTCAAATTTAAAATATAGGCAAACAACAAAAGTTTTCAAACAATAAAACTAAAATGTTCGAGTTGTTGCAAGTATTCACTAAGTAATTGTCATGTAGAAACCAACATCATTTTACTCACCAATTTAACCCCTAGTAAAATATAAAGTGACCCGACAACAACTAAAATTGCCTTTTCAAAATAAAGAAATGTTTACGTATTTCCAAACCACTTGAAATCTTGTGTGCTAGCTCAAAACATTGCCTACTATTTACGTGACAAGTTTTGGATTCAACAAAACTTATTCCGTATTAAATTAAAATACCAAATGGTGGATAAAATACAAAACAGAAAATTTGAAAAGTGGAAAAGGGGGCTAAGTGCACACTATGCACTAGAAGCCTAGTGCTACAGTAGCACGGCCCAAGCCCACCGTGGCCTTTTCCCCTTCCTATGTTCTCTGTAACATACAGGAGACAGGGGCCATGGCGTGGCGGCCATCCCACGGCGCCATGGCCGGATGGCCACCACGTTGACTCCCCTCGGCCGATAAAAGCGCCCGCACGAAACCCTAGCTTGCCGTCATCCATTCCCCTCTCTTTCCCCCATCGGCCCCCTCCGCTTCTTCCCAAATCTGAGGTCGAACAGCTCACAGTGACCGCTTCCTCGCCATCGTTTCTGCGGCCACCGTCGTCGCCGTCGCTCGGGAGTACGCCCAAGAGTTGTGTCATCATCGTCTGCATCGCCTACGGGGATCCATTCGGCCGGAGCTTCGCTCCATCGTTGCCATCGTCACCTCCTCCCTCCTCTGTCGCCATCGCCATGGCCTTCGATTCACGCCACCTCGTCCACCCTGGCCCCGTGCGAGCTCACCATCGACCATCCCCTGGTGAGCGGCGTCGTTTTCCCCCTTTTCCCCATCGTTTTAGTCGCCGTAGGCCACCATCCGCCACCTACCATGGCAACGCCTGAAACATACTGTGTACGCGTGCTCGCCATGTTCACCACGGCTGCCGTCCCGCTCAAGGTTGCCTTCCGCTGCTGCTGCGCTACTACGGCTGCTCTCGGCCATACCGGGCCACGCCCGGCTTGCCCGTGCACCACCCCGCACCCGCTCGCTTCCTGCTGTTGTCCGCGTGCTGCTGCTTCCGTTGAAACTGCAGCTGCTGCTTCTGCTAAAACTGTCGCTCGCTGCCGCTCATGCCACGTACTGCTACGGCTGCTGCTCTGCTGTTGCTATAGCGCTGCTGCTCGCTTCTCTACTGCTGCTCCTCTACCGCTCGTTACTGCTCCTGCTCTATGCTGTGCGCTGCTGCTGCCCAGTTCGACTACGGAGTTGACGACCCCTCCTTCTTGCCAGAGCAACCAGGCAAGCCCCCCCCCCCTTGATCACCAGATATCGCCTATTCTCCTCTATACTGCTTGCATTAGAGTAGTGTAGCATGTTACTGCTTTCCGTTGATCCTATTCTGATGCATAGCCTGACATTGTTGCTACATCTGTTGATACCTTACCTGCAATCCTAAATGCTTAGTATAGGATGCTAGTTTATCATCATTGGCCCTACATTCTTGTCAGTCTGCCTTGCTATACTATCGGGCCGTGGTCACTTGGGAGGTGATCACGGGTATATACTATACATACATACATACTATACAGATGGTGACTAAAGTCGGGTCCACTCGAAGAGTACCCGCGAGTGATTCACGGATTGGGGGCTGAAAGGACCTTTGTCCCGACGGCCCTCTGTGTGGATCTTTGTGGCGGAGCGACAGGGCAGGTTGAGACCACCTAGGCGAGAGGTGGGCCTGGCCCTGGTCGGCGTTTGCGGTTGCTTCATAATAACATGCTTAACGAGATCTTGGTATTTGATCTGGGTCTGGCCATTTGGTCTATACGCACTAACCATCTACGCGGGAGTAGTTATGGGTATCCTGGCGTCGTGGTATCAGCCGAAGCCTTCGTGACGTCAGCAACTGAGTGGCGCGCGCCGGATTGGACTGGAACACCACTAGGCTAGGTCTGCTTCCGGCCGCGTTCGCAACGTGCAGGTGTGCAAAGGGTGATGGGCCCAGACCCCTGCGCCATAGGAGTTAGACAGGCGTGCTGACCTCTCTGTTGTGCCTAGGTGGGGCTGCGACGTGTTGATCTTCTGAGGCCGGGCATGACCCAGGAAAGTGTGTCCGGCCAAATGGGATCGAGCGTGTTGTGTTATGTGGTGCACCCCTGCAGGGAAGTTTATCTATTCGAATAGCTGTGTCCCTCGGTAAAAGGACAACCCGGAGTTGTACCTTGACCTTATGACAACTAGAACCGGATACTTAATAAAACACACCCTTCCAAGTTCCACAGACAACCCGGTGATCGCTTTTCCACAGGGCGACGAGGGGAGGATCGCCGGGTAGGATTATGCTATGCGATGCTACTGGAGATGCTACTTGGAGATTCTACTTGGAGGACTTCAATCTACTCTCTTCTACATGCTGCAAGACGGAGGCTGCCAGAAGCGTAGTCTTCGATAGGACTAGCTATCCCCCTCTTATTCTGGCATTCTGCAGTTCAGTCCACTGATATGGCCTCCTTACACATATACCCATGCATATGTAGTGTAGCTCCTTGCTTGCGAGTACTTTGGATGAGTACTCACGGTTGCTTTCTCCCCCCTTTTCCCCCTTTCCTTTCTTTCTGGTTGTCGCAACCAGATGCTAGAGCCTAGGAGCTAGACGCCACCATCGACGACGACTACTACACTGGAGGTGCCTACTACTACGTGCAGGCTGCTGACGACGACCAGGAGTAGTTTAGGAGGATCCCAGGCAGGAGGCCTGCGCCTCTTTCAATCTGTATCCCAGTTTGTGCTAGCCTTCTTAAGGCAAACTTGTTTAACTTATGTCTGTACTTAGATATTGTTGCTTCCGCTGACTCGTCTATGATCGAGCACTTGTATTCGAGCCCTCGAGGCCCCTGGCTTGTATTATGATGCTTGTATGACTTATTTATGTTTTTAGAGTTGTGTTGTGATATCTTCCCGTGAGTCCCTGGTCTTGATCGTACAGGTTTGTGTGCATGATTAGTGTACGATTGAATCGGGGGCGTCACACATGTGTCCTTGTGTGTCGTGCCATAGAGCTCTTGAAGTGTCTGATGTATGGCCGGAACAAACTCCCACAGATTAAATGCCCGTCTTTGGCACGGAAGAATTTGGCGGACGAGCATGACCTGGACCATGTTGACAAGCTTGATTTTCTTGTCCATCATGCTCTAGATGCAGTTCTGAAGTCCTGTCAGCTCCGCAGGTTCACCCCAGGCTAGGCCCTTCTTTTCCCAGGAAGTGAGCCGCATGGGAATTCTGGATCAGAATTCGGGGGTCGCCGCCCAGTTGGCGTCGCGTGGCTCGGCGATGTAGAACCCCGATTGCCACCCTTTCATGGTCTCCGCGAAGGAGCCGTCAAGCCAGGTAACATTGGCCATCCTGCCCACCATAGGTCCTCCACACTCTGCTTGCTGGCCGCTCATGATCTTCGGCTTCACACAGAATATTCGTAGACACAAGCCGAAGTGAGGCTTGATGCGGGGGAAGGCCTCGCACATGATGATAAACGCCGAGATGTTGAGGACGAAATTTGGGGCTAGATCATGGAAGTCTAGCCCATAGTAAAACATGAGCCCATGGACGAAGGGATGAAGTGGAAATCCCAGTCCAAGGACGAAGTGGGCGAGGAACACGACCCTCTCGTGGGGTCCCGGAGTCGGAATGATCTGCCCTCCGTCCGGTAGCCGGTGCACGATATCTGCGGCCAAGTATCCGGCCACCCGGAGCTTCGTAATATGACCCTCCTTGACGGTGGAGGCCACCCACTTGCCTCCTGCTCCGGACATGTTTGGCTGTGCGGAGAAGGTGTGAACTAGGGCGCTGGAGCTCAAGGGGGCAAGAATGGATAAGCGAAGGAGGAAGAAGGCATGGGTAAAAATGGGGAATCCTTATCCCTTTATAGAGGCGACGAAACGGTGCGCCTCCCCACTTGCCCGTTGAAAATCGCTTATTTCCCAAGCGCCATGATTGATGGCACGGTTGGGTTACCCGTACCCGTATTGATGAGAATCCCATGATAAGAGCATTACTAGTAGTACCCCTAAACCCTCAAACCCTCAAAAATAACCGCTTTTTTCTGGGTTGCAACAAAAAAACGCAAAGACTAGAACCCTTAAACCCTCAAACCCTCAAAAAAAAGTAAGGGTCCAACCCTCAAACCCAATTTCAATCTGTAGAAGTGAGGGTTGGAGAGGGGCGCTCGACCCCAACCCGCACTCCCTTCCCCCGTCGCGCGGGAGGGAAGTTTCCCGTCACAAACCTCCCGCCTCCTCCCTCCCAAGCCGTTGGTCGTTGCCCGCCACCAATCCGGCCGGCCCCCCGCCTCCCCTCGAGGCACGCCGGCCGTCCCGCCCCTGCGCCGCACTCCCCGCCGCCGGATCCGCCGCTCACCGCCGCCTCCCGCCCCGGCCCCCGACCGCCCAGCCCTACGCCCTGCCCCCTGGCCTCCCGCCCCGCCGCCTCTCGCCCCGCCTCCTCTCTTCCACCTCCCCCAGCCGCCGCGCCCCGCCCCGCCCGCCGGATCCGACGTCGTTCCCCGCCCCCTGCCCCTCAGTCGCCTCCCGCCCCCAGCCGCCTCCCGCCCCCAGCCGCCTACCGCCCTCCAGCGGCCAGAGGCAGGTCGGCCTCAGGCCTCCTCGAGCCGCTGCGCCAGAGGCCAGGCGGGCCAGATGCAGCCGCGCCGCCGCCCCGAGCTCCCCGCAGGTATGCTTCCTTTTATTTCTTTTTTTGATTCATTGTTGGCACTCACAATTTATTGTTTGTTGTATTGTGTAGATGGAGGTGAACAACAATGACATGGACTCATTGTCCGATTCGTCGGGTTGGTCGTCATCCGACGATTTGGACATCGACGAGTTGTTGCAAGACGACGATGTCGAGATGATGAGCCTCCTCATCGACGTGCAATCGTTTGAAAACCGCGTGAAGCTGATGGATAAGAGGAGAGGGTCGAAGATGGGCCGAGTCACCATCTACCGGAACCGCGCTCTCGGACACGAGCATTTGATGGAAGACTACTTCGCGGAGGTACCTACATACCCTCCTCGTCTCTTCCGCAGAAGGTACCGAATGCGGCGTAGTTTGTTTGTGAAGATTGTCACAGATTGTGAGGCCGCCTCCTATTACTTTAAACGTCATAGATCCGCCGCCGGTATCATGGGGTTTAGTGCATATCAAAAGATATCGGTGGCAATGCGGGTACTCACTTATGGCATACCCACGGATTATGTTGGTACCCGTGTGCAACCTGAAAGAAACCCTTCTCGCATACACGCTTTTCTTCAAGCACATCGTCAGATTGAGGATGCAACCACTCATGGTCGGCTCTGGGATGATCTAGTAGAGCACCACTGGCAGTTGGATGGGCGGCGCATTGGCCCATGATGTATCTTTGTTTTACTTTTCTATGTCCTATTTGATTCGAACAATTAGGGTAATTTTCTCAAACATTGTTGTAATAATTTGAATGATTATTGTTTTATTCGGTGTTGTAATAATAACTAGAATGATTATTGTTTTATGTCAAATGTGATGGAATTTGTGATATGTCATATGATGAAATGTGATGAAATGTGTGATATATGAAATGATAGTTTTAAAGGTTGGGGTTGAGGCAAAGACTAGAACCCTCAAATCCAACCCTTAAAGTAGTTTAAGGGTTGGGTTTGAGGGTTCTAGTCTTTGCCCATGTTTTTCAACCCTTAAAAGTGTCAAAAACTGGCACTTCTCAACCCTTAAAACTGCTATAAGGGTTTGAGGGTTTGAGGGTTCTACTAGTAATGCTCTAAGGGGGAATGATCTCTGCTTCGACAGGACATGCCGAGGAAACTACCTCGATATGTGCGGTAGCTGGCTATGGGAAGACGATTCAATAATGACTCGACCATTTTGTCGTGTCACTTCATCCAAAGTTGTCAGCAGATTATATTTGTGAAATATAATCCTCTCTACGGTGGTATGTGAAAATCGTCTTGCAGAGCCGGACACAATTTAAGTGTTCGGGGTTTACTCGAGAGTATTCAGAGATGGAACCCGCCTTGCAATGCCGAAGACAAACTGCGCGCCGGACTCATCGTCATTGAAGCCTAGTTCAGGGGCTGCTGAGGGAGTCCTGAATTAGGGGGTATCCGGACAGCCGGACTATACACTTTGTCCGTACTGTTGGAGCGTGAAGATACAAGACTCAAGACTTAGTCCCGTGTCTAGATGGGACTCTCCTTTGCGTGGAAGACAAGCTTGGCGATCCGGATATTAGATTTCCTTCTTTGTAACCGACTCTGTGTAAACCCTAGCCCTCTCCGGTGTCTATATAAACCGGAGGGTTTAGTCCTTAGAGGGACAATCATAATCATCATAGGCTAGCTCCTAGGGTTTAGCCTCTACGATCTCGTGGTAGATCAACTCTTGTAATACTCATATCATCAAGATCAATCAAGCAGGAAGTAGGGTTTTACCTCCATCGAGAGGGCCCGGACCTGGGTAAAACATCATGTCCCTTGCCTCCTGTTACCATTAGCCTTAGACGCACAGATCGGGACCCCCTACCCGAGATCCGCCGGTTTTGACACCGACAAAGACCACTCGAGCTGCTTCATATGGGTCTCTTGGGTCCCAACGCCTACAAGAGTCTCGGTGGTAACTCATTTGGTTTGGTCATTATTGATGATTTTTCCAGATATACGTGGGTTTTCTTTCGTGATGATAAATCGCAGGTCCAAAAGATCTTGAAAAACTTTGCTACGAAGGCCCAAAATCAATTGGAGATCAAGAAGGTTCGAAGCGACAACGGAACAAAGTTCAAGAATGCCAATGCCGATACCTTTCTTGACGAGAAGGCATTTCACATGAGTTTCCTCGGCTACGTACATGCCTAACAAAATGGAGTTGTTGAGAGGAAGAACCGGACGCTCATTGAGACGCGAAGAATGATGCTTGATGAATATAAGACGCCAAGACATTTTTGGGCGGAAGCGGTTGAGACAGCTTGTCATGAAACAAATCGACTATATCTTCACAAGCTTCTTGGGAAGCCGGCATATGAGCTTCTCATCGGTAACAAACCCCAAGTTGGTTACTTTTGAGTATTTGTCTCAAAATGTTACATTATTGATAAGCATCGTCATTTGAAATTTTCCCCTAAATCTCATGAAGGTTTTCTACTCGGTTATGGCTGAAACTCTCACACTTACGGTGTCTACAACATTTTCACCCGAAAGGTTATAAAGATCCCTCGAAAGCAATTCAAGACTTTTCTATTAGCAAGATTCTCCCAACTGAGGTGAAGGAGAGTACCTCGTCCGTTCAAGTGGAAGCCTCAACTTCACACCAAGTTGAACCACAAGTTGACTTGGAGGCATCCACAAGTGGAACGCATCAGATGATGGAAATGAGGATGTACAACAAGATGAACCTCATCGACCTCCTTCTCCACCTCCACAAGAGAAGAACAACGCCAAAGACAATAAAGAAAGACAAGAGGAAGAATAAGGTAATGAAGAGGATGTTCCACCCCAACCCAAAAAAACGCTCTCACGAGTTCGAGCAAGAGTCTCAAGAGATCATCCCGTCGAACAAATCTTTAATGATATTCAAACTAGGAGAATTATTGGCTCTAAAACTCGTTTGGCTAACTTCTGTGAACATTACTCATTCATTTCTAGTATTGAACCTATGATGGTTGAAGAGGCTCTTGATGATCCAGATTGGGTGAACACTATGCATGAAGAACTACACAATTTTGAGAGGAACCAAGTGTGGACGTTGGTTGAAAAGCCCGATGAGAAGCACAATGTCATTGGAACCAAATGGGTGTTTCAGAATAAGCAAGATGAAGATGGACAAGTTGTGCGCAACAAGGCTCGTCTTGTTGCTCAAGGCTATACTCAAGTCAAAGGTATGGACTATGTTGAGACATATGGCCCCGTTGCTAGACTTGAGTCCATAAGCATCTTACTTGCTTATGCCAATCATCATGATGTTACTTTATATCAAGTGGACATAAAAAGTGATTTTCTAAATGGAGAAATTGAGGACGAAGTCTATGTTAAACAACCTTCAGGCTTTGTTAATCCTAAGGAATCTGATCATGTTTACAAACTTCACAAAGCTCATTATGGTCTTAAACAAGCTCCTAGAGCATGATATAAATGCTTGGCCAAGTTTCTTATTGAAAAAGGCTTTGAAATGGGAAAAATTGATTCTACACTTTTTACTAAAAGGGTTGACGGTGAATTATTTGTGTGCCAAATTTATGTGGATGATATCATATTTGGTTCAACTAACCCTCATTTTAGTGAAAATTTTGGAAGTCTAATGTCGAAGAAGTTTGAGATGTCTATGATGTGTGAACTCAAATTCTTTCTTGGGTTGCAAATCAACCAAACTAAGGAAGGTACCTTTGTTTCCCAAACAAATTATACCAAGGACTTATTTAAAAAGCTCAACATGCAAGAGAGCAAAGGTATGAAAATAACCATGCCTACTAGTGGACATCTTGACTTGACTAAGGATGGCAAACTGGTTGATCAAAAGGTTTACCGCTCTATGATTGGTTCATTGTTATATCTATGTGCCTCCCGTCCTGATATTATGCTAAGTGTGTGAAAGTGTGCAACATATCAAGCGGCCCCCAAAGAATGTCATCTTAAGGTTGTGAAAAGGATAGTGAGATACTTAATTCATACACCAAACTTTGGCATTTGGTATCCTATGAGGTCTTCTTTTGATCTTGTTGGATATTTCGACTTGGACTACGCTGGATATAAGGTTGATAAAAAGTCCACTTCAGGTACTTGTCATTTCTTGGTAGATCTCTTGTATCTTGGTCCTCCAAGAAACAAAACTCGGTATCCTTATCCACCACCGAAGCAGAATACATTGTTGTTGGATCATGTTGTGCTCAATTACTTTGGATGACCCAAACTCTTAAAGATTATGCGATACATGTGAAACATGTTCCATTGCTTTCTGATAATGAAAGTGCTATTAAGATTGCTCATAATCCCATGCAACATTGTCCGACTAAGCATATTGAAGTTCGACATTATTTCATTCAAGATCATGTTGCTAATGGTGACATCAATCTTAAGCATGTTCGTACCGATAAGCAATTGGCGGATATTTTCACCAAACCGCTTGATGAGAAAGTGTTTTTTCGTTTGAGAGGTGAATTGAACATCATTGATGCTTCAAATTTGCAGTAGGAACTCATCTAGATGCATGCAAGGCATGAGCCTTTCTTTGACTAATCCTTGATATTTCTCTTTAGATGATGATCATATGTCTTGGATCTATACTTGTACCCTTGCATGTTATCTGACCCTTGTAGGTACTTGGATGAGCTAAAATCCATGAGATTGCAAGTCACTCACAACTTAAGCAATCTCTACATCACCAAGTTTCTACTATATGGTTGTGGAATACAAGGAAGCATGACCTCACTCAATATATCCTTTGAGAATTTCACTATATCAAATTTCATTTGGTATCAAGTTACATGTTTGTCATTTTTGGATACACAAGTGCTCTTTCTCGCAAGACTAACCCATGTATGAAGATGAACTTAAACTTCAAGTGATGCTCTCAATTCTTGATGGACTACATCAACCTTGAGCTTCCAACACAAGTTCAACTACATGACCAAGATCAACACAACCCAAGGTATGTCATTCCATCTTAGAGAAGCTTTGACCCAAGTCATGAGTTAAAGCAACTCAACAAGATGTGAATACATCAAAGTGCTTAAACGAAATATGGTAGCCCCATTTTGAGCTTAAACCATGAGTATGACCTATGATCAAGTGACTTCACTTGACTCCTAAGTGACTTTGTCGCCGACCCCCTCTAGATGAAGTTCTCTAGTATTTCTACTTGTTGTTTTTGTTTGTTTCTGTCTTTGTGTTTCCTTTTATAAAAAAACTTCATGTAGATTCTTTTTTGTGTTTTCTAATTCTTTGCAAATCCTTTAGTAAATTCCTTGCAAATCTTTCAGTGATTTTATTTGCATACTGAGCTGAGAGGACAAAATGTTTACTCTTTGTTGAACTCGGTTTCTCTGATTCAAACCTATCGATCTAACCAAAGCACAAGGTATCCTTGTGAATAGATCATCGGTTCAACCGACACGGTCTAACTCGGTTGCACCGATCAGGAACCTCTATGACCTCGCCAACTCGGTGTCACCAATGAAAACGAATCGGCGTTACCGATTTCAGTACTGCAGAAAACATTTTGCCATTGCATCCTACACATCTTTTCTAGCTCCACTCAATGATTCTTATCCTCTACCTACATCATAATCTACATGCTGCTTTGTCATGTGTCTCAAGGACCGAACCTAATTGACTCATACTCCAAAAGATCATTTCTTGGAAATTGATGTCAAAGGGGGAGAGGGACCACATCAAAGCTTATCATATGGGAGAGAAAGAGAGACCATATGGGAGAGAGAGACATCTTAGCTTTCCCAGATGCTTATTTGTCAATAGAGGAGACGGGCCACATGTCTTCAAGAGGGGAAAGACATGTTAAGACTTTTTTGTTTGAACCATTTCTTGCTTTAGTGGTTCTTGCTCTGATTTTGTTTTCCTTTCTTGCTCTGATTTTCTCTTACCCTACCTTCTCCCATTATCTAATATCAGATTTAGGGGGAGAAAGAGTTCAGATCCTAGGGAAGAAAATCTTTGGAATTCATTGCTTTTAATCTTTGGGGACATGTCTATATCCAAATGGAGTACTAAGTACTCACTCATTACATGTCATCCCAGTATTGGTACTCTTGTGGTTTTCTGAACTTGCTTTATTTAGAGTGTTCTTGTGTTATCTAACCTTCTTTCCTCAAACTCATCTCTTCCAAAGCCAGCTCAAGATCACAAGGTAAGTATATGCATCACACTCATGTGCATGATGATCTCTTGCTACTACACATATTGTTTGCAAGAAGGAAACATGAACATGAAGGTATACCTATTCTATCTACATCATTTATTGTGATGCATATAGCCAAGATACATGTAACTCATTGCTCGCTCTGTCATGCTTATTCATTCACATGTTCCTATATTCCATCATTACGTGATTGCGTACATGTGGGGCAAGCCTATGCATGTTACATGTCTTTCCAAAGCTTTACCTGTTGCTATTCATATCTTTAACTAAAGCTTTGATGTATGTTGTCATCAATTACCAAAAAGGGGGATATTGAAAGCACAAGTGCTCCCTGGTGATTTTGGTAATTAATGTCAACATGTCTCTTGTTGGACTAATGTTTTTTTCGAGTACATTTTAGATGAGTTCAACAATGGAGTGGCAGGACAAGAGGATGTGGAACCCCTTCTTAATTCTAAGGACAAAGATTGGCAAAGTCTCAAGACTCTTCATTTCCATTTTAGTGATCCAAGATCACATTGAGTCCATAAGAAAGCCAATACTATTAAAAGGGGATAAGGTGTTGTTTAATGGCTTGCTTGCTCAAAGTGCTTAGAGACATTGCTCCAAAACCCTCAATCACTTTCTCATTTCCACATATGTCCAAAACCTAAAGTCAAACTCGGCCCCACTGATTTAATCTATTCGGCGCCACCGAGTTCACTTGACATAGCCACTGCCGGAAACCCTAATCAATTTGGTCACACCGATATGGATCTCGGTCTCACCGAGATGGCCTTGTAAACTCTTTGTTGCCTATTGCAATTATTTCGGTCTCACCGAAACGAGCGATCGGTCCCATCGAGTTTGCCTGACCAACTCTCTGTTTGATCAATTGCTGAAATTGGTCTTGCCAAGTTCATGCGATCGATTTGTAACGGTTAGATTTTGTGTGGAGGCTATATATACCCCTCCACCCCCTTCTCCATTTGTTAGAGAGCCATGAGAACGTGCCTACACTTCCACTACTCATCTTCTGAGAGAGAACCACCTACTCATGTGTTGAGACCAAGACATTCCAATCCAACCACTCAAGTTCCTTTCCACTCAAATCATCTTTCCACCATAGCAAAATCTATGAGAGAGAGTTGAGTGTTGGGAGATTATCATTTGAAGCACAAGAGCAAGGAGTTCATCATCAACACACCATCTATTACCTTTTGGACAGTGGTGTCTCCTAGATTGGTTATGTGTCACTTGAGAGCCTCCGTCAAGATTGTGGAGTTGAACCAAGGAGTTTGAAGGGCAAGGAGATCGCCTACTTTGTGAAAATCTACCCAAGTGAGGCAGGTCCTTCGTAGGCGATGTCCATGGTGGGTAGACAAGGTTGCTTCTTCATGGACCCTTCATGGGAGGAGCCCTCCGTGGACTTGCGCAACCATTACCCTTCATGGGTTGAAGTCTCCATCAATGTGGATGTACGATAGCACCACCTATCAGAACCACGCCAAAATTATCCATGTCTTCATTGCGTTTGCACACTCCAATCCCATCCCTTTAATTTCTTGAACTAGCATGCTTTACTCTTTCCGCTACTTATACTCTTGCCTTTCTTGCTTGAAGTGTGTTGGGAATGCTTCAAATTGTGCTAATCTACAACCTCAACTTGAAAAACTTTAAAACTGCTACTTTTGCATTTTTAGTGTCTCGTCACCCCCCCCCCCTAGACACCTCTTCTCAATCCTTTCGGCTAGACCGAACCACAAGAATATCTTGTAGACAGTTCATCGGTACAACAGACATGGGCCAACCTGGTCTGACCGATATGCGTCATCCATGACAAAGCCAATTCGGCATCACCGATGAAAGTAGATCGATGTCACTGATGCGAAAACTTTTTTGCCATTGCCTTCTGCACATTTTCTTCCAGCTCCACTCAATAATTCGTATGCTCTACGCGCATCTTAAACTACATACTGATTTGTAGTGTGTCTCGAGGACCAAACCTATTTTGACTCATGCTTAGAAGTACCCTTCTTGGAAATTGATGTCAAAGGGGGAGAGAGAGCACATCTAAGCTTATCACATGAGCACATCTAAGCTCTTCCAGATGCTAGTAAAACAAAGAGGAGAGAAGTCACATGTCTTTAAGAGGGGAAAGACATGTCAATTTATGGTTAATATTAGCTATTGCAAACATTCTTGTTGCTCTAAATTTTGGTTGTTTGCACCATTTCCTTCTCTCTTTTATGCTCTGATTTTTCTTACTCTGATTTTTTCTTACCCTACCTTACCCCATTATCCAATATCAGATTCAGGGAAAGAGTCCATTTCTAGGGAAGAAAAACATTGGAATTCATTGCATATCTTTAAATCTTTGGGGACATGTCTATATCCAAATGAAGTACTAAGTACTCACCCATCACATGTCATCCCAATCTTGGTACTCTTGTGGTTTCCTGAACTTGCTTTATTTAGAGTGTTCTTGTGTTATCTAACCTTGTTTCCTCAAGCTCATCTCTTCCAAAGCCAGCTCAAGATCACAAGGTAAGTATATGCATCACACTCATGTGCATAATGATCTCTTGCTACTACACATATTGTTTGCAAGAAGGATACATGAACATGAAGGTATACCTATTCTATCTACATCATTTGTTGTGATGCATATAGACAAGATACATGTAACTCATTGCTTGCTCTGTCATGCTTATGCATTCACATGTTCTTATATTCCATCATTACATGATTGCATACATGTAGGGTGAGCCTATGCATGTTACATGTCTTTCCAAAGCTTTACCTGTTGCTATTCATATCTTTAACTAAAGCTTTGATGTATGTTGTCATCAATTACCAAAAATGGGGAGATTGAAAGCACAAGTGCTCCCTGGGTGATTTTGGTAATTAATGTCAACATATCTCTTGTTGGACTAATGTTTTTTCAAGTACATTTTTAATGAGTACAACAATGGAGTGGCGGGACAAGAGGATGTGGAACCCCTTCATAATGCTAAGGACAAAGATTGGCAAAGGCTCAATACTCTTCATTTTCATTTTAGTGATCCAAGATCACATTGAGTCCATAGGAAAGCCAATACTATTAATAGGGGATAAGGTGTTGCTTAATGGCTTGCTTGCTCAAAGTGCTTAGAGACATTGATCCAAAACCCTCAGTACCTTTCTCATTTCCACATATGTCCAAAACCTAAAGTCAAACTCGGCCCCACCGATTTGATCTATTCGGCGCCACCGAGTTCACTTGACATAGCCACTGCCGGAAACCCTAATCAATTTGGTCACACCGATATGGATCTCGGTCTCATCGAGATGGCCTTGTAAACTCTTTGTTACCTATTGCAATTATTTCGGTCTCACCGAAACGAGCGATCGGTCCCATCGAGTTTGCCTGACCAACTCTCTGTTTGATCAATTGTTGAAATCGGTCTTGCCAAGTTCATGCGATCGGTTTGTAGCGGTTAGATTTTGTGTGGAGGTTATATATACCCCTCCACCCCCTTCTCCATTTGTTAGAGAGCCATGAGAATGTGCCTACACTTCCACTACTCATCTTCTGAGAGAGAACCACCTACTCATGTGTTGAGACCAAGACATTCCAATCCAACCACTCAAGTTGCTTTCCACTCAAATCATCTTTCCACCATAGCCAAATCTATGAGAGAGAGTTGAGTGTTGGCGAGACTATCATTTGAAGCACAAGAGCAAGGAGTTCATCATCAACACACCATCTATTACCTTTTGGACAGTGGTGTCTCCTAGATTGGTTATGTGTCACTTGAGAGCCTCCGTCAAGATTGTGGAGTTGAACCAAGGAGTTTGAAGGGCAAGGAGATCACCTACTTTGTGAAGATCTACCCGAGTGAGTCAGGTCCTTCATAGGCGATGGCCATGGTGGGTAGACAAGGTTGCTTCTTCGTGGACCCTTCATGGGAGGAGCCCTGCATGGACTCGTGCAACCATTACCCTTCATGGGTTGAAGTCTCCATCAATGTGGATGTATGATAGCACCACCTATCGGAACCACGCCAAAATTCTCCATGTCTTCATTGCGTTTGCACACTCCAATCCCATCCCTTTAATTTCTTGAAACTAGCATGCTTTACTCTTTCCGTTGCTTATACTCTTGCCTTTCTTGCTTGAAGTGTGTTGGGAATGCTTAAAATTGTGCTAATCTACAACCTCAACTTGAAAAACTTAAAAACTCCTACTTTTGCATTTTGAGTGTCTCGTCACCCCCCCCCCTAGACACCTCTTCTCAATTCTTTCGGCTAGACCGAACCACAAGAATATCTTGTAGACAGTTCATCGGTACAACAGACATGGGCCAACCCGGTCTGACCGATATGCGTCATCCATGACAAAAACAATTCGGCATCACCGATGAAAACAGATCGACGTTACCGATTTCACTGATGAGAAAACTTTTTTGCCATTGCCTTCTGCACATTTTCTTCCAGCTCCACTCAATAATTCGTATCCTCTATGTGCATCTTAAACTACATACTGCTTCGTAGTGTGTCTCGAGGACCAAACCTATTTTGACTCATGCTCAGAAGTACCCTTCTTGGAAATTGATATCAAAGGGGGAGAGAGAGCACATCTAAGCTTATCACATGAGCACATCTAAGCTCTTCTAGATGCTAGTAAAACAAAGAGGAGAGAAGTCACATGTCTTTAAGAGGGGAAAGACATGTCAATTTATGGTTAATATTAGCTATTGCAAACATTCTTGTTGCTCTAAATTTTGGTTGTTTGCACCATTTCCTGCTCTCTTTTTTGCTCTGATTTTTCTTACTCTGATTTTCTCTTACCCTACCTTCCCCCATTATCCAATATCAGATTCGGGGGGAGAAAGAGTCCATTTCTAGCGAAGAAAATCATTGGAATTCATTGCATATCTTTAAATCTTTGGGGACATGTCTATATCCAAATGAAGTACTAAGTACTCACCCATCATATGTCATCCCAATCTTGGTACTCTTGTGGTTTCCTGAACTTGCTTTATTTAGAGTGTTCTTGTGTCATCTAACCTTGTTTCCTCAAGCTCATCTCTTCCAAAGCCAGCTCAAGATCACAAGGTAAGTATATGCATCACACTCATGTGCATAATGATCTCTTGCTACTACACATATTGTTTGCAAGAAGGATACATGAACATGAGGGTATACCTATTCTATCTACATCATTTGTTGTGATGCATATAGCCAAGATACATGTAACTCATTGCTCGCTCTGTCATGCTTATGCATTCACATGTTCTTATATTCCATCATTACATGATTGCATACATGTAGGGCGAGCCTATGCATGTTACATGTCTTTCCAAAGCTTTACCTGTTGCTATTATATCTTTAACTAAAGCTTTGATGTATGTTGTCATCAATTACCAAAAAGGGGGAGATTGAAAGCACAAGTGCTCCCTGGGTGATTTTGGTAATTAATGTCAACATATCTCTTGTTGGACTAATGTTTTTTCAAGTACATTTTAAATGAGTTCAACAATGGAGTGGCGGGACAAGAGGATGTGGAACCCCTTCATAATGCTAAGGACAAAGATTGGCAAAGGCTCAAGACTCTTCATTTTCATTTTAGTGATCCAAGATCACATTGAGTCCATAGGAAAGCCAATACTATTAAAAGGGGATAAGGTGTTGCTTAATGGCTTGCTTGCTCAAAGTGCTTAGAGACATTGATCCAAAACCCTCAGTCCCTTTCTCATTTCCACATATGTCCAAAACCTAAAGTCAAACTCGGCCCCATCGATTTGATCTATTCGGCGCCACCGAGTTCACTTGACATAGCCACTGCCGGAAACGCTAATCAATTTGGTCACACCGATATTGATCTCGGTCTCACCGAGATGGCCTTGTAAACTCTTTGTTGCCTATTGCAATTATTTCGGTATCACCGAAACGAGCGATCTGTCCCATCGAGTTTGCCTGACCAACTCTCTGTTTGATCAATTGCTGAAATCGGTCTTGCCAAGTTCATGCGATCGGTTTGTAGCGGTTGGATTTTGTGTGGAGGTTATATATACCCCTCCACCCACTTATCCATTTCTTACAGAGCCATGAGAACGTGCCTACACTTCCACTACTCATCTTCTGGGAGAGAACCACCTACTCATGTGTTGAGACCAAGACATTCCAATCCAACCACTCAAGTTGCTTTCCACTCAAATCATCTTTCCACCATAGCCAAATCTATGAGAGAGAGTTGAGTGTTGGCGAGACTATCATTTGAAGCACAAGAGCAAGGAGTTCATCATCAACACACCATCTATTAACTTTTGGATAGTGGTGTCTCCTAGATTGGTTATGTGTCACTTGAGAGCCTTCGTCAAGATTGTGGAGTTGAACCAAGGAGTTTGAAGGGCAAGGAGATCGCCTACTTTGTGAAGATCTACCCAAGTGAGTCAGGTCCTTCGTAGCCGATGGCCATGGTGGGTAGACAAGGTTGCTTCTTCGTGGACCCTTCATGGGAGGAGCCCTCCGTGGACTCGCGCAACCATTACCCTTCATGGGTTGAAGTCTCCATCAATGTGGATGTACGATAGCACCACCTATCGGAACCACGCCAAAATTCTCCATGTCTTCATTGCGTTTGCACACTCCAATCCAATCCCTTTAATTTCTTGAAACTAGCATGCTTTACTCTTTCCGCTGCTTATACTCTTGCCTTTCTTGCTTGAAGTGTGTTGGGAATGCTTAAAATTGTGCTAATCTACAACCTCAACTTGAAAAACTTAAAAACTCCTACTTTTTTCATTTTGAGTGTTTCGTCACCCCCCCCCCTAGACACCTCTTCTCAATCCTTTCGGCTAGACCGAACCACAAGAATATCTTGTAGACAGTTCATCGGTACAACAGACATGGGCCAACCCGGTCTGACCGATATGCGTCATCCATGACAAAGCCAATTCGGCATCACCGTTGAAAATAGATCGATGTCACTGATGAGAAAACTTTTTTGCCATTGCCTTCTGCACATTTTCTTCCAGCTCCACTCAATAATTCGTATCCTCTACGTGCATCTTAAACTACATACTGCTTTGTAGTGTGACTCGAGGACCAAACCTATTTTGACTCATGCTCAGAAGTACCCTTCTTGGAAATTGATGTCAAAGGGGGAGAGAGAGCACATCTAAGCTTATCACATGAGCACATCTAAGCTCTTCTAGATGCTAGTAAAACAAAGAGGAGAGAAGTCACATGTCTTTAAGAGGGGAAAGACATGTCAATTTATGGTTAATATTAGCTATTGCAAACATTCTTGTTGCTCTAAATTTTGGTTGTTTGCACCATTTCCTGCTCTCTTTTTTGCTCTGATTTTTCTTACTCTGATTTTCTCCTACCCTACCTTCCCCCATTATCCAATATCAGATTCAGGGGGAGAAAGAGTCCATTTCTAGGGAAGAAAATCATTGGAATTCATTGCATATCTTTAAATCTTTGGGGCCATGTCTATATCCAAATGAAGTACTAAGTACTCACCCATCATTTGTCATCCCAATCTTGGTACTCTTGTGGTTTCCTGAACTTGCTTTATTTAGAGTGTTCTTGTGTTATCTAAACTTGTTTCCTCAAGCTCATCTCTTCCAAAGCCAGCTCAAGATCACAAGGTAAGTATATGCATCACACTCATGTGCATAATGATCTCTTGCTACTACACATATTGTTTGCAAGAAGGATACATGAACATGAAGGTATACCTATTCTATCTACATCATTTGTTATGATGCATATAGCCAAGATACATGTAACTCATTGCTCGCTCTGTCATGCTTATGCATTCACATGTTCTTATATTCCATCATTACATGATTGCATACATGTAGGGCGAGCCTATGCATGTTACATGTCTTTCCAAAGCTTTACTTGTTGCTATTCATATCTTTAACTAAAGCTTTGATGTATGTTTTCATCAATTACCAAAAAGGGGGAGATTGAAAGCACAAGTGCTCCCTGGGTGATTTTGGTAATTAGTGTCAACATATCTCTTGTTGGACAAATGTTTTTTCAAGTACATTTTAAATGAGTTCAACAATGGAGTGGCGGGACAAGAGGATGTGGAACCCCTTCTAATGCTAAGGACAAAGATTGGCAAAGGCTCAAGACTCTTCATTTTCATTTTAGTGATCCAAGATCACATTGAGTCCATAGGAAAGCCAATACTATTAAAAGGGGAAAAGGTGTTGCTTAATGGCTTGCTTGCTCAAAGTGCTTAGAGACATTGATCCAAAACCCTCAGTCCCTTTCTCATTTCCACATATGTCCAAAACCTAAAGTCAAACTCGGCCCCACCGATTTGATCTATTCGGCGCCACCGAGTTCACTTGACATAGCCACTGCCGGACACCCTAATCAATTAGGTCACACAGATATGGATCTCGGTCTCACCGAGATGGCCTTGTAAACTCTTTGTTGCCTATTGCAATTATTTCGGTCTCACCAAAACGAGCGATCGGTCCCATTGAGTTTGCGTGACCAACTCTCTGTTTGATCAATTGCTGAAATCGGTCTTGCCAAGTTCATGCGATCGGTTTGTGACGGTTAGATTTTGTGTGGAGGCTATATATACCCCTCCACCCCCTTCTCCATTTGTTAGAGAGCCATGAGAACGTGCCTACACTTCCACTACTCATCTTCTGAGAGAGAACCACCTACTCATGTGTTGAGACCAAGACATTCCAATCCAACCACTCAAGTTGCTTTCCACTCAAATCATCTTTCCACCATAGCCAAATCTATGAGAGAGAGTTGAGTGTTGGGAGATTATCATTTGAAGCACAAGAGCAAGGAGTTCATCATCAACACACCATCTATTACCTTTGGGACAGTGGTGTCTCCTAGATTGGTTATGTGTCACTTGAGAGCCTCCGTCAAGATTGTGGAGTTGAACCAAGGAGTTTGAAGGGCAAGGAGATCGCCTACTTTGTGAAGATCTACCCAAGTGAGGCAGGTCCTTCGTAGGCGATGGCCATGGTGGGTAGACAAGGTTGCTTCTTCGTGGACCCTTCATGGGAGGATCCCTCCGTGGACTCGCGCAACCATTACCCTTCATGGGTTGAAGTTTCCATCAATGTGGATGTACGATAGCACCACCTATCGGAACCACGCCAAAATTCTCCATGTCTTCATTGCGTTTGCACACTCCAATCTCATCCCTTTAATTTCTTGAAACTAGCATGCTTTACTATTTCCGCCGCTTATACTCTTGCCTTTCTTGCTTGAAGTGTGTTGGGAATGCTTAAAATTGTGCTAATCGACAATCTCAACTTCAAAAACTTAAAAACTGCTACTTTTGCATGTTGAGTGTCTAGTCACCCCCCCCCCCCCCAGACACCTCTTCTCGATCCTTTCAGCTAGACCGAACCACAAGAATATCTTGTAGACAGTTCATCGGTACCACAGACGTGGGCCAACCCGGTCTGACCGATATGCATCATCCATCACAAAGCCAATTCGGCGTCACCGATTAAAACAGATCGACTTTACCGATTTCACTAATGAGAAAACTTTTTTGCCATTGCCTTCTGCACATTTTCTTCCAGCTCCACTCAATAATTCGTATCCTCTACCTGCATCTTAAAATACATACTGCTTTGTAGTGTGTCTCAAGGACCAAACCTATTCTGTCTCATGCTCAGAAGTACCCTTCTCGGAAATTGATGTCAAAGGGGGAGAGAGAGCACATCTAAGCTTATCACACGAGCACATCTAAGCTCTTCCATATGCTAGTAAAACAAAGAGGAGAGAAGTCACATGTCTTTAAGAGGGGAAAGACATGTCAATTTATGGTTAATATTAGCTATTGTGAACATTCTTGTTGCTCTAAATTTTGGTTGTTTGCACCATTTCCTGCTCCTTTTTTGCTCTGATTTTTCTTACTCTGATTTTCTCTTACCCTACCTTCCCCCATTATCCAATATCTGATTCAGGGGGAGAAAGAGTCCATTTCTTGGGAAGAAAATCATTGGAATTCATTGCATATCTTTAAATCTTTGGGGACATGTCTATATCCTAATGAAGTACTAAGTACTCACCCATCACATGTCATCTCAATCTTGGTACTCTTGTGGTTTCCTGAAATAGCTTTAATTAGATTGTTCTTGTGTCATCTAACCCTGTTTTCTCAAGTTCACCTCTTCAAAAGCCAGCTCAAGACCACAAGGTAAGTATATGCATCACACTCATGTGCATGATGATCTCTTGCTAATGTACATATTGTTTGTGAGAAGGATTCATGAATATGAAGGTACACTTCCTTTTATCTACATCATTTTCTCTGATGCATATAGCCAAGATACATGTAACTCATTGTTTGCTCTGTCAGGCTTACGCATTCACACGTTCTTATATTCCATCTTTACATGATTGCATACATGTAGGGGGGGGCTATGCATGTTACATGTATTTCCAAAGCTTTATTTGTTATTCTTCATATCTTTTATCTAAAGCTTTGATGTATGTTGTCATCAATTACCAAAAAGGCAGAGACTGAAAGCACAAGTGTTCCCTGGGTGATTTTGGTAATTAATGTCAACATATCTCTTGTTGGACTAATACTTTTATCTAGTATATTTCGGATGAGTTCAACAATGGCGTGGTAAGGACAAGAGGATGTGGAACCCCTTCAAAATGCTAAGGACACATATGACTCTTCATTTTCATTTTAGTGATCCAAGATCACATTGAGTTCATAGGAAAGCAAATACTATTAAAAGGGGATGAGGTGTTGCTTAATGGCCTACTTGCTCAATGTGCTTAGTGATATTGCTCTAAAACCCTCAGCCACTTTCTCATTTCAACATTTGTCCAAAACTCAAAGTCAAACTCGGCCCCACCGATTTGATCTATCCGGCGCCACCGAGTTCATTTAACCTAGCCACTGCCAGAAACCCTAGACAATTCGGTCTCACCGATATGGGTCTCGATCTAACCCAGATGGCCTTGCAAACTCTCTGTTGCCTATTATAAATATTTCGGTCTCATTGAAATGTGCAATCAGTCCCATCGAGTTTGCTTGACATTTTCTCGGTTGCCTTATTGCTTCACTTCGGTCTAACTGAGTTGATGTAATCGGTGCCAGTTGATGTTTGCCCTAAGCCCTAGCACATCGGACCCACCGAGTTGATCCAGTCGGTCCCACCGATATTCCTAGCGTTCACATTTTGAACTAAATCGGTCGCACCGAGTTCCTCTATTCGGTCTAACCGAGTTGGGTCAAATGTGTGTAACGGTTGGATTTTGTGTGGATGCTATATATACCCTCCACCCCCTTATCCATTTGAGAGAGAGCCATCAAAACGTGCCTACACTTCCACTACTCATTTTCTGAGAGAGAGAACCACCTACTCATGCGTTGAGACCAACATATTCCAATCCTACCACAAGAATCTTGATCTCTAGCCTTCCCCAAGTTGCTCTCCACTCAAATCCTCTTTCCACCATATCCAAATCTATGAGAGAGAGTTGAGTGTTGGGGAGACTAGCATTTGAAGCACAAGAGCAAGGAGTTCATCATCAACACACAATCTGTTCACTACTAGGGAAAACCTTATACACAGAATCTTAGCAGTAACGCTGGACAAGAAGGGGCGCTACTGCTAATTAGCAGTAGCGCGTGCCATTAATAGGCATAGCAGTAGCATTGCTCGGTAGAACAATGTTACTACTAAAATTGCCTGACCGTTCTCGCCACATTGAGTTTAGCAGTAGCGCGCCCACTTTAACCATGCTACTGCTACTGCAATAGTAGTAGCGCGCTTTTTGCGCAGGGCGCTACTGCTAAGTTTGAACCTCGCCACATGGCGGGCCCCTCTTAGAAGTAGCGCCGCTCCCAAAAAGGCACTACTGCTATATTATTAGCAGCGGTGCATTTTTACTCCCAGCGCTACTGCTAAACCGCAACCACCACCTTTTTCCTACTCCCTCCCCATCCTCTCTTCCTTCACTTTCCCCTAGCTCCCACCTCCTCTCTCCGTCACTTTGCTTCTTCCTCACTACTTCTCCCCCCCCCATTACTCTCCTTCTTCTACCTATCTTTCTCTCTCTTTATTGCTCCTAGCTAACTACACCACCTCCATTAATGCATCTTCTTTCTCTTTTTCCTTCCCACTCCACTAACTGAACATGTCTCCTCCCAAACTAGCTAGCTAGATCTAGCATTTAGTGAAGTGACTGATGTACCTCCCTGGTTGTGCATGAAGTTGAAGTACATACACATGAGCATGCTGACTCAAGGGCCGAAACAACCGGGAAATAATAGTAATCTGTATCTAGGGCTACTTCAAGAGGAGTTAGACACGTTATGGAAAACACTGGCCAAGACATGGGACGCCAACAAAGGCGAGTATTTCTATATGAGAGTCGTGTTGATCACGACGGTGCACGACTATCTCGGTTATGCATATGTCGCAGGCCAGGTGTGCCATGGATATTGCGGATGCACGTGCTGCATGGATGATATGACGTCTCAGCAGCTAACATCAAGGAAAGATGGCGGGTCTGGGAAAATCATGTACATGGGGCATTGAAGATGGCTCGAGAAGGATGACCCTTGGAGAAACCATTGAGATCTATTCAATGGTGAGGCTGAGCATCGGGAACCTCCACGTAAGCGGAGCGGCGCCAAAATCGATGAGCTATTGAAAAACTGGGAAGAGTGCCCCGCGCCGGGAAAGACGATGAAAAAGGCGCCGGAGCCGCTACTGAAGGTATGGAAGATGAGGTCTATTTTTTGGGACTTGGAGTACTGGCACAAACTCGACATGCCTCATTGCCTTGATTAAATGCATATCTGTAAGAATGTCCTTAAGATCTTGCTTGTGACACTGATGAACATGCCGGATAAGACCAAGGATGGGCCAAAGGCAAGAAAAAACTTGCAAGATTTGGAGATCAGGGCAGATCTGCACATGCCGCCCCATAAAAGTCAGAGGAGACAGAGGCGCGGAAGAAGAAGGGCAAAAAAGTAAAGGAATAGGATTATTGCCCCCCTTCTTGCTTCACCTTAAGTCTGGCTGAGATCGATCAATTCCTCAAGTGCCTTACCGGAATCTAAGTTAGTTCCGGTTACTGTGGGAAGATAAGCAGATTTCTAGACACGAAGAAGGGATGAAGTCCCATGACTGTCATGTGATGATGACGTAGATACTACTTGTTGCCCTTAGAGGGATAATGGACAAGCACGCCCGTAAGACGCTTATTGGTCTCTGCAACTTTTTGACGTCATCCCTTGAAAGTCGATCAGTGTGAAGAAGCTTCGAAGACTATAGGAAGAGATCGTTGTGATACTAAATAAGCTTGAGATGTACTTCCCGCCCGCGTTCTTTGACATCATGGTGCATCTGTGTGTCCATATTGTGGACGACATAATAGACCTGGGGTCGTCATTACTGCACAACATGATGTCGTTCGAGAGGATGAATGGGATCATCAAAGGATTCGTTCGTAACATGTCCCATCCGGATGGAAGCATCGTCCAGGGCTATCTAACAAAAGAGTGCACTCTTTCTACGAGAATTTTCTATATGGCGTAGAACAGCCGCCTGGTGTTTGGTTGCCTATTAAGAAGCATGTTGGGAGGCTCAAAGGAGAAGGTCACTACAATGGTCGCAGGGAACTGCATGTGGCCTACTTAGATCGATGCACCAACTTTGACAGAGCAAACTTGGTAGTGCTACAACACCTAGACCAGGTAGATCCTTTCGTCATACTGCACAAAGAAACTATCGCAAAGAAGTATCGTGACCGGGGGGTATGCAGGACGGACGCCAAAGTTACTAGAGAGCACAACTCCACTTTCCTGCATCGGTTCAAAGAGCATACTCTTGCTAATCCCCCGAAAGAGGGCTCTAAGGATGGATTGCTCATATACGCCTTAGCACATGCCCTCTCGCCCAACCTGGTCACCTATCAGGCATACGATATCAACGAATACACGTTCTACACGGAGGCCAAAGATAAAAACAGTGATTTTTGGAACTCAGGCGTGACGATGGAATGCATGACCAGCAGCGATAATGGCACAACTGGGTGATTTTACGGAAGGGTCGAGGAGATCTGGGAGCTTGACTACTCTGGATTGCACAGCGCAATGATGTTCCATGTCAGATGGGCTAAGAATGTTGAAAGAGAAAACAGGTATTTCACTACCATGACTATACACAACGCCAAGAGCGCTACCATGAACGACATCGCAAAAAAACAAGCCATGGGTACATGCTAAGCACGTGACACAATGCTTCTTCATAACTGACCAGAGCAATCCCAGTCGTGTTGTCATGAGAGAGGCAAAAGGAACATCATTGGAATGGATGGAGTCGCCAACGAGGAAGACTACGACCAGTATGGCAACCCAACGAGGGAAGATGACAATGATGATGAAGTATACGTTGTCGGTGTCAAAACCGGCGGATCTCGGGTAGGGGTCCCGAACTATGCATCTAAGGCTAATGGTAACAGGAGGCGGGGGACACAATGTTTACCCAGGTTCGGGCCCTCTCTATGGAGGTAATACCCTACTTCCTGCTTGATTGATCTTGATGATATGAGTATTACAAGAGTTGATCTACCACGAGATCGTAGAGGCTAAACCCTAGAAGCTACCCTATGATTATGATTATTGTTGTCCTATGGACTAAACCCTCCAGTTTATATAGGCACTGGAGTGGGCTAGGGTTACACAGAGTTGGTTACAGAGAAGGAAATCTACATATTCGAATTGCCAAGCTTGCCTTCCACGCAAAGGAGAGTCCCACCCGGACACGGGACGAAGTCTTCAATCTTGTATCTTCATAGTCCAATAGTCCGGCACAAGTACATAGTCCGGCTGTCCGAGGACCCCCTCGATAATGAGCCCTGAATATCCAGGTACGTGCATTAACCTGGCGTGGCGAAATGCCAATAACGCCAGTATCCCTCTTGGTTGTTTAGGTGTCCGGAGGGTGTGAAGCAAAAAGAGACAATAAGAAAGGTTTACGCAGGGTCTTAATCTAAAAAGAAACCTTTGAACGGGGCCCTGCTACACGTCTGCGCCTTT
Source organism: Triticum aestivum (assembly GCF_018294505.1). Taxonomy (NCBI): domain Eukaryota; kingdom Viridiplantae; phylum Streptophyta; class Magnoliopsida; order Poales; family Poaceae; genus Triticum; species Triticum aestivum. Next base: position 262,574,742 of record NC_057807.1, read on the forward strand.
GTCTCTATTGTGTCGTATCCTGGAAGGGTGCAGCATAATGATCATCTGTAAAATCGAAAAACCCTGGTGAAAGAATATGGTGTGGTCATGAGAAAAGTTGGTTATTCTTAATAAACCATGAGAATTCAATCTATTATTATATTAATAGGGTCGAGCCGAACTATGGACCCTTTTACATGCAGGCAGCCCCTAGCACCACATATGGGGGCATATCTGTCAACCCAAGCTCAGGTTTATCTGGGCTGCTACACTAGTGTTGTGCCGGACACGTTTAGCCGCGTCCGTGGTCTTGAAGACCAATCATTTATTCGGGTTGGGGAGGCCGTTCAGTGGTTCGGCTGCTAGAGCCGCCACATATTTATTGCAAGGAACACTCTGTATTACCACTAATTGATGACGCCACGTGGACCGGGCATCTTAAGTTTAAGATAAGCGTAATGCAGAACTGCATTGAAACGAGCGAAGGCCGTTCTCCCGAGTAGTGCATGGTAGCCGCTTCGGAATGGAGCGATGTTGAAGATTAGTTCTTTGCTTTGGAAGTTGTCAGGTGAACCGAATACGACCTCTAGTGTTAGAGAGCCCGTGCAGCGGGCCTCTACGCCTGGTATTACTCCTTTAAAGGTAGTATTGCTTTGGTTGATTCTTGACGGGTCTATCCCCATCTTGCGGACAGTGTCCTGATATATCAGATTAAGACTACTGCCATCGTCCATGAGGACTCGGGTGAGATGGTATCCGTCAATTATTGGGTCGAGCACCAAGGCAGCCAAACCTCCATGCCGGATACTAGTCGGATGATCCCTGCGATCGAAAGTGATCGGGCAGGCTGACCATGGGTTGAATTTGGGGACGACGGGCTCTACAGCGTATACGTCTCGGAGTGCGTGTTTGCGCCTCCTCTTTGGTATGTGAGTTGCATAAATCATGTTCACTGTTTTGACCTCTGGTGGAAAAAATTTCTGTCCCCTAGTGTTCGGCTAGCGTGGTTCGTCCTCGTCATCACTTAGCTGCTCCATCCCCTTGTGTTCGGTGTTTAGCTTGTCGGCCTGCTTGAAGACCCAGCATTCTCTGTTGGTGTGATTCGCAGGTTTCTCGGGGATGCCATGAATCTAACATGATCTGTCCAGAATTTTGTTTAGGCTAGACGGTCCATCTCTGTTGCCTTTAAATGGCTTTTTCCGTTGACCGGGTTGAGAGCCCCAGAATCCGGTGTTTACCGCCGTGTTTTCTGGGCTGTCTTCATTATTCCGACGCTTGTTTTTATTGCATCGTGGCTTCCCATTGCCATCCCTGACTTCGGATGTGCCTGGGTCGCTGGTGCCACTACGGGCCAACCAAATGTCTTCGCCCGCACAAAAGCGGGTCATAAGGCTTGTTAGGACTGTCATTGTCCTCGGTTTTTCCTGGCCGAGGTGTCTGGCGAGCCATTCGTCCCGGACACTGTGTTTGAAAGCCGCTAAGGCTTTAGCGTCTGGGCAGTCGATGATTTGGTTCTTCTTAATGAGAAACCTGTTCCAAAGCTTACAGGTTGACTCTCCGGGTTGTTGGATTATGTGACTTAAATCGTCTGCGTCCGGAGGTTGGACATAGGTCCCTTGAAAATTGGCCCTGAAAGCGTCCTCGAGCTCCTCCTAACTTCCAATTGAGTTTTCGGGGAGCCTTTTAAACCAATGCCGAGCTGGTCCTTTCAACTTGAGGGGTAGGGATTTGATGGCGTGGAGATCGTCTCCACGATCCATGTGGATATGAAGAATGAAGTCCTCAATCCAGACTGCAGGGTCTGTTGTTCCGTCGTATGCCTCTATGTTTACGGGTTTAAACCCCTCTGGAAATTCATGATCCAGCACCTCATCGGTGAAGCACATGGGGTGCGTGGCACCCCTGTAGTTGGATGTGTCGCGTCATGCTTCCGACGGATGTAGTGTTTGGTGTTGATTCCGAGCTGGTATTCGATCAGTATAGTCGTTTTGGTGGCCGTGATCCTGCGCCGGAGTGCGCTTCCTAGATCCGTAGATGGACCTAGCCATACCGGCTTTTTTGTCCAGGTCCTCACGTAAATCGTGTGCTGACTTGTGTGCGGCGTCATTAGCCGCCCTGTCGCGGCCATGGGGTGGTCGGTCCGGCAGATCGGTTGTATTGTTTTTCGGCAGGATGGGCTCTATGGCATCATCGTCGAATTCGGGCAGCAGCTTGCGCTTTGGGTAGCTCTTTGTGTGGCGATCGCCATTGTATTTCTCGTCAGTGTCGAGCACTTTGTTCCATCTGCGGTTGAGCGTATCCTGCGCGGCCTTAAGCCTTTGTTTCTGCTTCTTCAAGCTCCTTGCAGTGGCGATAAGACTTTTGTGGAGGTTCTCTTGTTCCAAGTGCTTTTCCAGGATGATGAATGCATCATCGTCCGGACTGTTCTCCTCTCCAGAGACAGGTTGATGAGTTTTATTTTCGGCATCGCTATGATCGGAAAGTGGCCCTGGACTATGTTCGTCGTCCCCTGGCTCATCCTGCTCCAACGTTGGGTCCATGGGGTCGTCGTTACCTTTGGAGTCGACCGGGGTATTATTCTTTCTTGTGTTGTTATCACTATTTTTGCTGTGGTGAGATTTAGAGTGGCGTCGACGTTGGTGCTTTGGTTGCTTCTCAAGAGGGTTATCCTCCGTTGCATCCTCGCCGTTGTTTTCTTTGGGTGTATCCACCATGTATATATCATATGATGAGGTGGCTGTCCAGCGCCCTTTGGGCGGTGGTTCCTATTCTTCTCCGGCATCGTCATCCATACCGTCGATGTCTTCGGAGTCGAAATCAAGCATGTCGGTTGAGTCGTCGATAGTGGCTATTAAGTGGGTGGTGGGTGGGGAACGAATTTCTTCGTCGTCCGCCTCCACTCAAGCCGGACATAGTTCGGCCAAGAGTCTCCTGACAGGGAGAGAGATTGCAGTGAATTTAGCACGTCGCCCAAGGGTGAGTGCTGAAACATATCCACGGAGGTAAACTCCATGATCGGTGCCCAATCAGATTCGATGGGCACGGATGCCTGCGGTTTGGAGCCTATGGCCGGAGACGAGTCCGAGGGTCCAATGACACATACCTCATTGAAGGTGAAGTCTGTGTTCGGCTCTATTGCCGATGAGTGTGCGGCCTCCGTGGCGTGGTCTATCGACCCGTCCTCGGACGGCACGGTCCACTCTGGATTTAGAGCTGGGGCAGCTGCAGGTGTGATCTCCTGAACACCGTCCGATGGCAGATCTAAGTCATGCTCATCGTGACCATTCTGCATGCCTGTCATGGGCCTGAATCCGTCGAAGATCAAGTCTCCGTGGATGTCGGTGGTGTAGTTCAGGCTTCCAAACCTGACCTGATGGCCAGGGGCGTAGCTATCGATCTGCTCCAGATGGCCAAATGAGTTGGCCCGAAGTGCGAAGCCGCCGAATACGGAGATCTATCCGGGAAGGAAAACCTCACCCTGGATCGCATTGTTGTAGATGGTTGAAGGAGCCATCAAGCCTTATCATGATGACACAGTGGAACTCTCAATGAAAGCACCAATGTCGGTGTCAAAACCGGCGGATCTCGGGTAGGGGTCCCGAACTGTGCGTCTAAGGCTAATGGTAACAGGAAGCGGGGACACAATGTTTACCCAGGTTCGTGCCCTCTCTATGGAGGTAATACCCTACTTCCTGCTTGATTGATCTTGATGATATGAATATTACAAGAGTTGATCTACCACGAGATCGTAGAGGCTAAACCCTAGAAGCTAGCCTATGATTATGATTGTTGTTGTCCTACGGACTAAACCCTCCGGTTTATATAGACACCGGAGGGGGCTAGGGTTACACAGAGTCGGTTATAGAGAAGGAAATCTACATATCCGAATTGCCAAGCTTGCCTTCCACGCAAAGGAGAGTCCCACCCGGACATGGGACGAAGTCTTCAATCTTGTATCTTCATAGTCCAACAGTCCGGCACAAGTACATTGTCTGGCTGTCTGAGGACCCCCTAATCCAGGACTCCCTCATACGTCAAAACAAGAATCAATACTACATTACCTAAGAAAGATCATACTCCATGGAAAAGGAAAACTCACAATGAGGGGCTGAATTATTCGTCAACGAACAAGAAGGGAAAGAAGCTCACTCAAAAATGAAAACATCAACGCTGAGAAACTGTTATCGGTCAAATGATGTAATACATATGTTCCTATTTTGTGTACACACTTAAGTGTTATGCATGGGCCAAATGATGTAATATATATGTTCCTATTTTGTATACATACTTAACTATCAAATGATGCTATATATATCGCCTTAGTTATATACATTGTATCACCTTCCCTTTCTTCCTGCTCTCGGAAAAGGAAAAGGAAAGAAAAACAAGAAAATAAAAGGAAGAGGAAACAAAGAAAGAGAAAAAAAGGAAAATAAAATAGAAGAAACAAATAGGAAAACTACTATAGGTACTGGTGATAGCAGTAGTGCCTTTCTGGAAAAGTGTTATAGCTACGTTAGATAGCAATAGTGTTGTTTGGAAAAATGCGCTATAGCTACGGGTGATAGCACTAGTGCCGTTTGGTAAAATGCGCTATAGCTACCTTAGCTATAGCGCGTTTGAGGAAACACGCTACTGCTATGTTGACTTAACCCCCCCCCCCCCCCCCCCCCCGCGCGCGAGCTTCCCGCCTCTGCTTCTTCCCCCCAATCCCCACTCTCTTCCTCGAGCGCCAGAGCCCTGCCCTCGACTTCGACCTCATCGGAGTCCTGCCCTCGCCCTCGACCTTGTCAGAGTCGTCGTCTCCCCCGACCCCGCCCCACCTTGGTGCCATGCTGTCTCCCTCGCCCTCGCCCTCGCCGGATTCATCGTCTCCCTCGACCCCGCCTCACCTCGGTGTCGCGTCGTCTCCCTCGTCGGAGTCATCGTCTCCCCCGACCCCGCCTCACCTCGGTGACACGCCTTCTCCCCCGACGTTGCTTCTCCTCGGTGCCGCGCCATCTCCCCTGAGCCAATCTCTCTCTCTCTGCCCTCTGTAAGCCCTCTCCCCTCCCCTCTTCTCTGCTCTCTCCCCTCCCCTCTTCTCTGCTCTCTGCTCTCCCCTCTTCTCTGCTCTCTGCTCTCTCTCTCTCTCTCTCTCTCTCTCTCTCTCTCTCTCTATGTTAGTATGAACCCTAGCTATTTAGTGCTAGTTAGTATGAATTAGTATGAACCCTAGGCTTTTTTAGTGGTAGTTAGTTAGTTAGAATTAGTATGAACCCTAGTTAATTACGTAGTATGAACCCAAGTTAAAAAAAACTAGGACAAATTAGTGGCTATTTTTTAGTGGTAGTTAGTATGAACCCTAGGTTTCAAACTATTGTTATTTTTTGTTAAAGCAATTGTTTCTATTTTAAAGAACAGAATTAGTATGATCCCTATAGTTAATTAGTTGGTATGAACCCTAGTTGAAAAAACAGAATTAGTATGGGTTAAATAAATTCTAAGTATTTTAGGTGTTTTAGGTGTAGTTAACTGAATTCTAGGTATTTAATTCTTATAGTTAAAGCAAGTATTGCTATTTAAATTTAAAATAGAATTGATTAACCCTAGGTGAATTATTATTTACCCTAGGACAGATTAGGTAGTATGAACTTAGTTAATTAGTAGGAAATTAACTAGGTTTTCAAATTAGGACAGAAATTTAGCTATGTTTCAAATTAGGACAGAAATTTAGGTAGGCTGAATTTAGTTTCAAGTTCTATATTTTTCTTGATGCTATGTGCAAATTTGAACTGGACATCTGATATGTGGACATGTGATTTGGACATGTGATGTTTGGAATTTGGACATGTGATATTTGGAAAATCATGGTTATGTGCCGAGTAAATGATCCGAGTGGGCTATGTTTTGCCAGAATGTTGATTCATTTCCGACTCAGTGAATTTCAGGCGCTCGATATGTCCACTTTTTAGCAAAGGTCATGCCAAAATTTCCGTGAATTTTGGCATGACTTGTGCTAGAAAGTAGGCATGTCGAGTGCCGGGATTTGCTGCGATGGGAATGAAACGGCATTCCAGAAAACCATAGACATTTTTTATGTCATTTCTCATTTTATTATATTTTTAGAATTAAATGAGGAGACTTAATCGTAGGAAACATGTCGAACAATGAAGAACCCGGGCCTTCTGACCACAATGCATACGAGATGGATCATGAGGGTGAACAACAGTACCTCGACTTTTTGTCTGCTAAGCACACTCAAGGTTTGCAGGGCGGCCTCGATGATGGTACTGACGCCGACACCGATGACGTCGGCACCGATGGCGGCGCCAAGACCGGCGGGGAAGGTACCGGCGCCGAAGCCGCTACTGAAAAGAAGAAACAGAAGAAGCAGATGATACAAAAACCTAACAAACTCGGCATCGGATGACTGGTGATCACAAAGATGGCCCTTGGCAAGTTTGAGCCATTAGAGCCGGAAGAACCTCGCAAGTGCTATGGGAACCAAGTCGGATGCATCCTACGGGAATGCGCGAGCATCAACGATGATGACTTAAGGGGTAAAGAACATTTGAGGTAGTTGCTCCTGACGAAGTTGCATAAGAGATTCAAGTTCCCTGACTGGGATGACATCATAGAACAACCGTGGGATGATCCTAAGATTAAAAAGATTAACAACCATGCCATGGGCATGTTCAGCAATGATTTGGCCTCCTGGAAAGGGAGGGTGAAACGAGCTATTGAGGCTGAGGAACCCCTGTCCAAGATTCTGGAGGAAAACCCGACACTTACGGAAGAGGAGTTCCAGAAGTTCAAGGACACTTGCGCTACCGAGGCAGCCAAGGCTAAGGCTGCGAAATTCAAGATCCTTCAGCAAAGGAACACGGGGAACCAACACCTCGGAGGTCGTGGCTACCTTGGCAAAAGGACCATATGGGATAAGGAGTATGCGGAACATGAAGCCATGGGTCTCCTAGACCCCTTCGCGAAGTTCACCAACCCCTTGGAGCATGACTCATCAGGGCCCACTACAAGTGGGACAAGGAAAACAAGGTTTTTTACACGGACCCAATCATGAGGAAATTGATTAGAATACTGGTAAGTATTCTTTTACCACCTTACATTTAGCTTCTGATCAAGTCGATTACACATTCGTAAACTATTCACGTTCCTTCTGCAGGAGAAGCAACACCAGCTTGCAGCCGAATGCCAGTCTTCATCGATGAGGCCCAAGTGGGACACTGTCAGTGTCAAAACTGGCAGATCTCAGGTAGGGGTGGCCCAAGTTGTATGTTTGAGGACCAATGGTAACTATGGACAAACGACACAGTGTTTACCCAGGTTCGGGCCCTCTTAATGGAGGTAAAACCCTACTCATGCTTGATTATATTCAAGGGTAAAGGGGTTACAAGAGTTGATCTACCACGAGATCGAATTGGCTAACCCTAGATTAGCTAGCCTAGCAATGTTGTGATCCTGCCTACGATCTACCCTCTGGTTTATATAGACACCGGAGGGGCTTAGGGTTGTACAAAGTCGGTTTTACAGAAAGGAATAACATATTCAGACACCTATACTTGCCATCCACGCATACGGGAGTCCCCACCGGACACGAAAGGTGATCTTCTGCCTTGTATCTCGACGGCCCATCAGTCCGGCCACATCCAATAGACTGGACGCCCGAGGACCCCCTAGTCTAGGACTCCCACAGTAGCCCCTGAACCAGTCTTCAATGATGATATATTCGGCGTTCAGATTGTCTTCGACATTTCAAGGCGTCTTCCTTGAAGAATACACATCGGCTTCCTCTGTAAAAGAATTGTATCCAGCTTTTCATAATAAACACAACCCTTAGCCGCGAAGGCAGGATATATAAAAAATGAGAACAGTGTCTTTTACTGACAACTTTTTTGACGAAGCGTCAGACTTGACCCTTCGGCATTTTGAACCATTTTCCTACCCCATGTTCCGTATTTCGAGGCCATGCCTCGTTGGCACGTCATGTCGAAACAAAGATCGTGCTCACTTAATACGGGATTGCACATCAATGATATTTTGGTAATCCAACCGTTTGCGGCGCAGGCCTTCATTGGAAATAGGCGAGATTCAAGGCACGAGTGGGGGGCGGTTGGTATTTTTACTACCTATAAGAGGGCAATGGATTTTTACTCTCTCCCCCACGCCTTCACATCTCCTCAGCCTTCCAATCTCCCAAGCTCTCTGTGCTCTCAAAGTCTCCGACTTTCTCACGACCACAACCATCTCCTCCGACCATGGCCGAATCTGGCTCCAAAGGCAAGTGGGAGGCCTCCTCCGTGACAGAGAAGGAGATAAAAGATCTTCGGAGTGCGGGGTATCTTGCCGCTGATATCAAGCACAGGCTTCCCCCCGAAGGTCAAGTCATTCCCACTCCAGAGCCCGACGAATGAGTCGTCTTCCTTGCCCACTTCCTTAGAGGGTTAGGTTTTCCACTCCACTCTTTCGTCTGTGGACTCATGTACTACTACGGGCTAGATTTCCACGATCTAGCCCCGAACTCTTTTCCTCCACATCTCGGCGTTCATCGTCGTGTGTGAGCCTCTCCTCCGCTTCCACCCGCATTCAGCTTGTGGCTCAAGGTATTCAACGTGAAGCCAAAGGTGGTCGACGGGGAGCATGAGGATTGCGGCGGAGCTATGATTAGCAAGCTGCCGAACACCACATGGCCCAAGGGGGCCTTTGTGGAGACCATGAAGATCTGGCAATAGGAGTGGTTCTACATCACCGAGCCACGCCACGCTAAGTGAGCGGCCATTCCGGAGTTTAGATCTAGACCCCCCATGAGGCTCACCTCCTGGAACGCGAAGGGCCTCGACTGGGGGTCCCATACAGAGGTACAGGCGCTGCAAATGCGCATCACCAACATGCTGGGGAAGAATGTTGGTCTAACCAATGTGGTTCAGATCATGCTCTTCTGCCACATTCTCCCCTGCCAGCGCCGGGCTTCCCCCATGTGGGAATTCAACTCGGAGTTGTCGCGGACGCTACAGCATTTCCTCGGCACCAAACATGAGGGAATGTGGAAGGTGCTCTTCAAGGCGCAGAAGTGTTGGCCCACGGAAACTGAAGACGTCGGCCTCAATGCCACGAATTCGGCCTCTCCGTAAGTATTCGATATCTCCGAAGACATACCTAGTTCATATATATATATATATATATATATATTCGATCTATGCCGAACTCATCAACCCATCCTTTGTTACAGGGATGGACCAAAAAGTCGGAGCGGATCAAGAGTTCGGCTCCACAGCCCAAAAACCCAGTCCACTCCTCAGCTGGAGGAGATGCTGGTCCCGGCGTCTTATAAGCCGCCGGAGAAGAAGGCCAAGAAGAAGAGCAAGGGGCCCAAGGACGGGCCCCGCTGCAAAGGTCCTCCGAAGGCTGTGTCTGGACAGACCGAGCCCGTCTCCAACCACGAGGAAGAAGAGGACGAAGAGGAGGAGGAGGAGGAGGAGGAAGAGGAAGTGGAGAGCGACTCCCCCCTCAAGACAAGGAGGGGAAAGAGGACAGCCTCCGAGAACCTGGAGGGGGCGACGCCAAAGAAGGGGCGGGTGGTCCTCTCAGATAGTTCGGACTCAGAGTCCGAACACAACCCGGAGAGGGTCCAAAGGGAGAAGCCCCTGACCAAAACATAAGTGTTAGAAACTTACTCATTTAATTATCGCTTTAATCTGCCTCTGTCATGCCCAATCATTTTTATGCTTTTCAGCCCTCCACGCGAGATCTTGATCCCTTTCACTTAGGAAGGGAACTCTCTAGCCCCTGGAAAGGCGGAGAGCGACGGGCCATCTCGTGCTTCCCCCTGCTATGGAGGACACCGAGGTGTCATCCCAAAGGCCATCTCCTGGCCGGGGAGGGGCGGACGAGCCCCATGACCATCGAGGGTGGGGGGCTTCAACAGTCCGGGCCCTCACCAAACACCGCCCCGGTGACCAGTACGGCTCAGGGTTCAGACCAACATCCCCCTTCGAAAGAGGGGGGATTAGGAGCTCCATCGGCAGCATCTGCCAATCCGGAGGCCGCTAACGCTACGCAGGAGGCACTGCAACATGCCTCCATCATGGAGGAACACCGTGATATGTCTCCAAAGTATCTATAATTTTTTATTATTCCATGTTGTTTTATTATCAATCTTGGATGTTTTATAATCATTTTATAGTCATTTTATATCATTTTTGGTACTAACCTATTGACATAGTGCCAAGTGCCAGTTGCTATTTTCTGTATGTTTTTACATCGTAGGAAATCAATATCAGACGGAGTCCAAATGCCACGAAACTTTACGATGATTTTTTATGGACCAAAAGGAAGAAGTTGGGACTTGGTTGCACCTGGGGGGAGTCCCGAGGAGGAGACAACCCACCAGGGCGCGCCAGGAGGCCCAGGCGCGCCCTGGTGGGTTGTGCCCACCTCCGGTGCCCCCCGGACCGACTCTTTGCTCTATAAATACCCCAATATTCCAGAAACCCTAGGGGAGTCGACGAAATATTCATCCAGTCGTCGCAGAGTCCATAACCACCAGATCCAATCTAGACACCATCACGGAGGGGTTCACCACTTCCATTGGTGCCTCTCCAATGATGCGTGAGTAGTTCTTTGTAGACCTTCGGGTCCGTAGTTAGTAGCTAGATGGATTTCTCTCTCTCTGAATTCTCAATACAATGGTCTCTTAGAGATCCATATGATCTAACTCTTTTTGCGGTGTGTTTGTTGGGAACCGATGAACTTCGAGTTTATTATCAGTTATATCTTTTTATATCCATGAAAGTTATTTGAGTTTATTTGATCTCTTATATGCATGATCTCTTATAGCCTCGTATTTCTCCTCTGATATTTGGGTTTTATTTGGCCAACTTGATCTATTTATCTTGTAATGGGGAGAGGTGCCCAGTAGTGGGTTCGATCTTACGGTGCTTGATCCCAGTGACAGAAAGGGAACCGACACATATGTATTGTTGCTACTAAGGATAAAAAGATGGGATCTATATCTACGCAATAGATAAATGGATCTTGTCTACATCATGTCATCATTCTTATTGCATTACTCCCTTTTCCCATGAACTTAATACGCTAGATGCATGCTGGATAGCGGTCGATGTGTGGAGTAATAGTAGTAGATGCAGGCAGGAGTCGGTCTACTAATCTTGGACGTGATGCGTATGTAATGATCATTGCCTGGATATCGTCATAATTGTTTGAAGTTCTATCAATTGCCCAACAGTAATTTGTTTACCCACCATTTGCTATCTTTTTCGAGAGAAGCCACTAGTGAAACCTACGGCCCCTGGGTCTTCTCTCTCATATATTTTCCTTGCGATCTACTTTTTCCTTGCGTTTATTTTCAGATCTATTAAACCAAAAATACAAAAATACCTTGCTGCAATTTATTCTTATTTATTTTATTTGGCGTTCAATCTATCAATCTACTACAAATTTACCTCACGTCCTTTGCCTATCTTGAGGCGCCGTAACCCTAAAGGGATTGACAACCCCTTTAACACGTCTGGTTGTGAGCTGTTGTTATTTGTGTGCAGGGGCTATTTACGTTGTGTTGCTTGGTTCTCCTACTGGTTCGATAACCTTGGTTTCATATCTGAGGGAAATACCTACCGCTGTTGTGCTGCATCATCCCTTCCTCTTTGCGGAAATACCAACGTAACTTCAAGCAACATCAAAGGAATTTCTGGCGCCATTGCCGGGGAGGATCTTCAACATAACCAGGTTCCTAATCACAAATCTCATCTCCTTGCAATTTACATTATTCGCCATTTGCCTTTCATTTTCCTCTCCCCCACTTCACAAAAATTTGTCGTTTTATTCGCCTCTCTTTTTCACCGATCTCTTGTCTCTAGTCCCGATAGTTAGCGTCCCTACTCCTCCTTTGTCACCAGATTTTGAAGTTCTTTACTTCAAGCAAAGACAAGGACAAAAATTGAGAGATGCCTGGTATAGGCTTATGTAATCGTATCGTGTCTCCAACATAAAGGGGGATGCTAAGGTTTTTCTTCGTAATTTTTACATAGGATTAGCTTTGCATCATAGATAACTTCTTGATTTTGCCGCTAAAGGAAATTTTATTGAGCCTGATGCAAACGCTGCCTATGAAATCTTGGAAGGAATTTTGGGAATTCCTCCTCAAAAGAAGGGGTTTTCCTTTACCCCTGAGGGAGTTCAAATGTTGGAAAAACTTGGTGATTTACATAAACATATGGTTGAAATACAGAAATATAATGAACCCCTCAACCACCTCAATGGTAGTATCAATCGCATGAATACCTTGATTACTCTTTGCAACAAGCGATTGGATATTTTGGATCTTCAGATGGTTTCTTTTCCGGATAATTTAGGGAAGCGTAAAGAGCCTCCCGGGTTTGAGAAAACCCTTACAAAAGTTGCCAAAACTTCAGAAGACAAAACTTAGATCCTTGCTTTATGCCTACCTAAGGGCGTAAAACTATAGCACTTGTTGGGAGGCAACCCAATGAACAAAATTTATTTTTGCTTTTTGCTTTCTATTCTTGTGTGTTAACACAATTATGCTACTGGTATGATTGTGTTTTTTCTGTTTTAATTAGTGTTTGTGCCAAGTAAAGCCTTTACGATCTTTTGGAGTGATAGTTGTTTGATCTGGCTGAAAAAGACAAAAACTTTGCACTCACGAAAATAATTTTAATAAATCTCGTAAAAGATCTTTTGCCCTGATTCTTTATGAAGAAGATTAATATAGAAATTACTCTGGTCTTCCTAGTTTGGTGAATTTTTGGAGTTCCATAAGTATTCAAAAATTCCAGATTACTACAGACTGTTTTGTTTTGACAGATTCTGTTTTCTTTGTGTTGTGTACTTATTTTGATGGCTCTATGGTTTTCTTTGATGGATTTTTGCCATAGAAAAGTTCGAATACAGTAGATATAATACAAAGACAAAATAAGAATTTGTTTGACATAGCACTTATAGTAGTGGTTTGCTTTCGTTTACTAATGGATCTCACAAGGGTTTTGTTGAGTTTAGTGTGATTGAAGTTTTCAAGTTTTGGATTATCTTACGATGGATGAAAGAAGGATAGAAGAGCCTAAGCTTGGGGATGCCCCGGAATCCCAAGCTATTATCCAAGAATGAGAAACCAACTAAGCTTGGAGATGCCCCCGAGTGGCATCCCCTCTTTCTTCTAACGACCATCGGTATTTTACTCGAGGCTATATTTTTATTCATCACATGATATGTGTTTTGCTTGGAGCGTCTTGTATGATATGTGTCTTTGCTTGTTTTATTTTGTGTTTTAAGTCATCAATCCTTGCTAGACACACCTATTTGAAGGAGCCAAAATTATTTCATGACTTGTCAGAATTGCTCTATATGCTTCACTTAAATTTTTATGAGCAATGGACTTGCTCTAGTGCTTCACTTATATCTTTTTTAGCACGGTGTTCTTAGTATTTTTGAAGAAATGCTCTCTTGCTTCACTTAGATTTATTTGAGAGTTAGTAAAATTTTGACGAAATTCTCTCTTGCTTCACTTAAATTATTTTGAGAGAAAGAAAATATGTTATGCTCATGATCTTCACTTATATTTGTTTGAGCTTATGAAAAGCAACACATGAAAATTAGTTCCAAAGTGACAGATATCCAAGAAGGATAAAGAAAGAAAAAATGTCATGGAGATCATTGGACAAAATAAACTTGATTCTAAGAAATAGTTTTGAGATATGATGGTGTGATATGTGAGTTATGTTGATGAGTAATTGTGCTCTAGTAAGAATATTGGTGTTAAGGTTTGTGATTCCCTATGCATGCACGAAAGTCAATAATCATGCAGTGAAAATTGTATCCTACTTGCGGTGCATTATTCGGTGTTAATTGTGCTTAATGCTTGCTTATGAGACTATTCGTTTCTTGGTTGGTCGCTTCTCAATCTTTTTGCTAGCCTTCATTTTGCACCAAGTATGACCTCTACTTGTGCATCCAAAATCCTTTAAACCAGTTTTGCCATATCTACCTATATGCGGTATTCTTTTGTCGTTCTAAGAAAATTTGCATGTGCCATCTCTAATTTTCAAAATAAACTTCTCTTTTGTGTGTTTGTTTCGCTAGCGGAACGGTAACGGGTGGCTAATATTTTCCATGCTAGATGTGTTATTCTCATGACGAGTGTTTATTCACTTGTCATTGCACGAGAGTAAGGCAAAGGTTTTAGGGATGCCCAGTCCCAAAATGCAAAAATGAATTTACTTTATGTTGTCAAATAATAAAATTTCTTCGAAAGTGTTTGTATGGAGGGCAACCGTGGATACGGCTAGCCATGGAAAGTGAAAGTATGGTGGAAAAATGAATAAACTTTATTTTCTGTTTGGGAACCGCTTATGATATATCTAGCATGGAAAGTGTTGGGAACTCTAAGTCGTTTTTGTTGGTGGGATGGATACACCTACCAAAATGTTTTTATCTCTAATTTTTCAATTTGAGCTCTGGCACCTCTACAAATCCCTACTTCCCTCTACGAAGGGCCTTTCTTTTACTTTATGCAATTTTCATTTTTCAAATTGCGTCTCCATCCTCTCTTATAAAATCACCAACTAGGAGGCAATATGATCGTACTTAAGTATTGGGTGTAGCTAATATTCGAGTGTGTTTCATGAATGGATCAATGTTTGAGCATGATGGGCTAGGGATAACTTGTTTTAGCATTGATGTTTTGAAAGACATGGTTGCTTGTTGATATGCTTGAGTATCTAAATTATTGTGTCAAAACTAGACTATTGCTTTAAATCACATAAAAGTCCAAATGTCCATGCTATAACGAAAAGAATATGATATGACATGATAAACAACACTCCACATCAAAATTTCTGTTTTTATCACTTACCTACTCGAGGACGAGCAGGAGTTAAGCTTGGGGATGCTGATACATCTCCAATGTATCTATATTTTTTATTATTTCATGCTGTTTTATTATCAATCTTGGATGTTTCATCATCATTTTATAGTCATTTTATATCATTTTTTGGTACTAACCTATTGACATAGTGCCAAGTGCTAGTTGTTGTTTTCTGCATGTGTCGGTGTACTAAAGTAGGGGTACCTTAGAACCCCGAACTTGTGCACGGGCAGTCGCAGCGTCCCGCGGCAAGGCTTGCCGGACGTCCGCCAAGATCCTCCGTCATTCCTATTTGATGCCATTCAAGAACAAAGTGTTTGACTGTGAAGACAAGACCCCGGCAAGATGAGCTTGCCGGGAAGGACGAGGCCCCGGCAAGAGGAGCTTGCCGGGAAGGCCAACCAAGGCATTTCCAAGAGACTTGCCGCGACGCGCCGCGCGTCCCGGCAAGACCCGGCGAGCGACAAGCTCGCGGGTGCGACAAAACAGCGACCGCGGCAAGGCGCTTGCCGCAGTGAAGCCACCACTCTGCGCCCACGCTCCAGCGCATCCGACGACGTGTCGCCACAGGATCGTTCCTGGTGCACGTGGCGGGTAGCTGTGCAGCCAAGCGGTGCGAGGTGGCAAGTGGAGATGACGAGAAGGCCATCATGGCGATCGGTGGCGCCCCTAACGGTCGTTTCCTACACTGTTTGGGCGACCGGACGGGCATTAAATGCCCTTGTCCCCTGCCGTCAGAGTTAGGTAGGGGGCACTGTTGATAGCGGTTGTACCAACCCCCGTTTTTACTTTTTTACCCCTCTCTCTGCGTTGCCACCTGTCGGTGACCCCTTTAGACTATAAAAAGGAGGCCCATGCGCACGTAGAAGGGGTTCGACTCATTCGAAACTACAACACACCCACGCTCTCAAGCAAGAACAAATACAAACACAAAGCAGCAGTAGGAGTTTTATCTCTCCGGAGAGCTCCGAAGCTGGGTAAAATCCCTCGCGTGCTTGGCCTCGATCTGCTCTTCGTGCACCCTCCGCTCCCTGCTGGACCGAAAAGGGGCCCTGCCCCATAGGTGCTCGTTTCCCACGACATCTCTGGCGCGCCAGGTAGGGGGGCGTCGAGGTTGTGCGAACCTGATCCGGTCTTCACGCGCGCTACATCAACATCTTCATCGACATGCCACCGAAGAAGAAAGCTTCGGAGGTGGCCACTCCGTCCACGTCGATCCCGTCGCCGCCGGAGCAAACGGGCGGTGGGGTAGATGCCGGCGGAGGAACGGGCGTCGACGGGGGGACTCACATTGTCACCAGATCCAAGGACAAGGCCCCGCAAGCTTCGGCGTCCGTACACGCACCGCACCCCTCTCAGGAGGTGCGGGATCAACAACGCCATGGTGCCCCTGGCACCGTGCTCGCGTTGGAACAAGGCCGGGCCGGCGGAACGCGGGACGCTCAAGGCCAACGTGCACGTCAACACGTTGGCACGAGCGCGGCACGGTCGCCTGGACGAGATACTGCTCCTTCTAACACCGTTAGAAGTTTGAGCATATCTCGCTCCTCGCATCGTTCACCCCCGCCGCCGAAAACACCAGAGGAAGCGTTGGCCCGAGCCCAACTGCTACTAGACTACCCTCCAGCGCCGCACAAGATCGACGACTGGAGGATCACCATCCAGAGCCTCATCAGCTTCGCCAATGGCGACAAGCTCCGGCAACCAAGCACGTCGAAGCCGCGGCAAGACGCCCAGGCGCAAGCCGATGTCGACAAGACTGGTGGGGGCGCCACCACCGTGCACTCCCCGCCCCGAAGGCCAAGATCGCCAACTCGCCGGGCCAACCTCGACACCGACTCCACCGTGTCGTCGGACCCGCGAGCCCGCCGCGATCAACGCCAAGTTCTCCAAGAATGACGACAGGAAGACGCTCGTACTCGCATCAAGCGTCGAAGAGAAGCGCGACGTCAGTCTGACCAGTGCGCTGGGCCCACTGTTGATATGCATGCGCCAGGGGAACTAGGCGACTTGCCGTACGCGGTAGGTTGCCCTGCGTTCACCCGTGAGCTGCGGCAGGTCCAGTGGCCCAGCACCAAGAACTTCAAGCCAGACGTACCCGAGAAGTATGATGGCAGGATACATCCGTCAGAGTTCCTCAGCGTCTACACCATAGCGGTGCAGGCTGCCGAGGGGCGCGACGAGAAGATCCTCGCCAACTACTTCCCGTTGGTACTCAAGCCCAACGTCAGATCTTGGCTCATGCACTTGCCGGACAACTCCATCTCTTCTTGGGCGGACCTGTGCCATCAGTTTGTCGGCGCCTTCACAGGCGGCCACAAACCCCATGGCCAGGAGAGCGATCTTCATCTACTCGCCTAGAAAGAAGGAGAACCCCTGCGCAAGTATATACAGAGATTCATCCAGGTGCAGCGCAACATCCCAGACGTCCACCCTGCCGCGGTTATCAGCGTGTTTCATCAGAACGTGCGTAACCGTAGGATGAGGGAGGAGATGGCGATGTGCAAAGTCAGAGATGTCAGCGAGCTATATGCTCTAGCCGACAAGTGTGCACGAGCTGAAGAGGGGAGGAAACTCCCTGGAGAGAACGCAGGAGCAGAAGGATCTGACAGTGAGGATGCCCCTCCGGCAAAGAAGAACCGGAGGCGGAATAACAGAAAGAGGAAGGCTAAGGATGTGCTAGTTGTCGAGCAGTCCGGCAACGGAAGCGGCGCCGAGAAGGCCAAAGCTGGCGACTCCAGCGAAGCCGTGGTGGCCGCCGACAATCAGGACGGCTCCGGCAAGCAGTACTGCAAGATCCACCGCACCAAGGGCCATGATCTCCAGGCCTGCAAGAAGGTTGAGCAGCTTGTAGAGCTACAGAAAGCTGAATACGAGCGCCACGACAAGGAGAAGGCCCGGGAGGGTGGCGGAATATCCGGCAAGAAGCGTCCCGCCCGGGGAGGGTGCCGCGGCAAGGCCAAGCAGCGACAAGGAGACAGGCCTCCCCGTGGCCGCGACAAGGACGAAGACGAAGATGAAGATGATGAGATAGATGAGGATGAGACCGACGAGCAGGAGTTTCAGAAAGCGACGGAGGTTTTGTGCATTGACGGTGGTGCTTCTCTGCACACCTTGCACCGCCAACTCAAACAGTGGGTGCGGGAAGTAAATGCAGCAGAACCATCAGTTGAGTCACGCAAGCCCCTGAAGTGGTCCAGCACGCCCATCATCTTTGATGTTGAGGATCACCCTTATCGCATCACAGCGGTCGAGTGCTTGCCGATGTTGGTTTCGCCAACCATCCGCAATCTCAAGGTCACAAAGATGTTGGTTGACGGCGGGGCCGGCCTAAATCTGATTTCCTCCGCGGTGCTCAAGAAGCTCCAGATCCCCGACAGCGAGCTCGAAGAGACTGGTACCTTTCAAGGAATTAACCCAGGAAGGAGCAAGCCGAAGGGGAAGATCACACTACCAGTCACATTTGGCAGTGAGCTGAATTCCAGGACAGAGAAAGTCACATTTGACGTTGCTGACTTCCCATTGCCCTACAATGGGATACTTGGCCGTCCGGTGCTTGCCAAGTTCATGGCAGCCTCTCACTATGCCTACAATGTGCTCAAGATGCCCGGTCCAATAAGTGTCATTTCTGTCCCCGGCGACAAGAAAGATGCACTTATCTGTACCGACAAGATCTACCGGGAAGCAGCAGCCGTAGCAGAACGCAAACCACTTGCCGCTGAAGCTCCCGGGGGGAAGAAGAAGACCAAGTCCGGCAAGAGTAGCTCTGATGCCCACTCTGGCAAGCGCACCTCTTCGGAGTGCTGCGCTACCGTCGAGGACGCACCATCGAGCTCCACCGGCAAGTGCAAGAAGCGAAGACAGCATCACCAGAGACCAAGAAAGTGGCCGCCAAGGAGGACGGCACTGGTGGTACCTTCACCATCAGTGCCACGCTTGACCCTAAATAGGAAAGCGCGCTCGTTGCTTTCCTGCGGGCGAATGTCGATGTGTTTGCATGGCAACCATCTGACATCCCCGGTGTTCCCAGGAAAGTAATTGAGCACCACCTTGCCGTCTGTCCTCACGCGCGGCCCGTCAAGCAGAGAGTTAGGAAGCAAGCGGTGGAACGCCAAGAGTTCATTGCAGAAGAGATCAAGAAGTTGGAAGCAGCAGGCCTTGTCCGAGGAGTACTCCATCCAACGTGGTTAGCCAATCCAGTAGTCGTGCGCAAGGCGAACGGGAAGTGGAGGCTTTGTATTGACTTCACTGATGTTAATAAAGCTTGTCCCAAGGATCCATTTCCCTTGCCGCGCATTGACCAGATTGTCGACTCCACGGTAGGATGTGATCTGCTTTCATTTCTTGATGCATACTCAGGATATCATCAGATCTTCATGGCAGAAGAGGATGAAGAGAAAACCGCATTCATTACTCCATGTGGCACGTACTGCTTTGTACGGATGCCTTTCGGACTAAAGAATGCCGGTTCAACATTTGCAAGGGTAGTCAGTCATGCTTTTGAGCCACAGCTGCACAGAAATGTAGAAGCTTACATGGATGACATAGTGGTCAAGAGCAAGGACAGAGAAACTTTGATCCAAGATTTGGACGAGACATTTGCAAATTTGCGCAAGATTAATCTCAAGTTGAATCCCGAGAAGTGCGTGTTTGGAGTCCCTTCCAGCAAGCTTCTCGGGTTCTTTGTATCCCAGAGGGGGATTGAAGCCAATCCCGACAAGATCAAGGCCATTGAGCAAATCGAAGCACCGAAGCGCGTCAAGGATGTGCGAAGACTTGCCGGCTGTGTTGCTGCTCTCAGTAGGTTCATCTCTAAGTCTGTCGAGCGCGCCCTGCCATTTTTCAAAATTCTGAAAAAGGCAGGTCCAATGAAATGGACTCGGGAAGCGGAGGCTGCGCTACAGGACTTGAAGAGATACCTATCCTCCACTTCGATACTTGTCGCACCTAAACCACAAGAGAAGTTACTGCTATATCTAGCGGCAACCAATCAAGTGGTTAGTGCTGCGTTAGTAGCGGAGAGGGAGGTAGATGATGAGCCAGCAACCGCGGCAAGTGAATCCTGCGACAAGCAGGGGGCTTCCCCGACAAGCTCTGGTCCCGACAAGGATGGGTCTATGCAGCCACGAGAAGAGAAACAGAAGAAGATGGTGCGGCGCCCAGTTTATTTTGTCAGTTCCCTTCTACAGGGGGCTAGGTCAAGGTACTCTGGTGTGCAGAAGTTGCTTTTCGGCCTTCTCATGGCCTCGAGAAAGTTGCGCCATTACTTTCAAGCACATGAAATCACAGTTGTCACTCGTTTTCCGTTGAAGAGGATATTGCAGAATCCAGAAGCAACAGGCAGGATTGTCGAGTGGGCACTGGAATTGTCAAGCTTTGGCATCAAGTTTGAGAGTACCTCAACTATCCAGAGCTGAGCATTGGCAGAATTTATAGCAGAATGGACGCCAACACCTGATGAAGAAACTCCGGAGACGAGCATCCCCGTCAAGGAGGCAAGCAAAGAATGGATCATGTACTTTGACGGTGCCTTCTCGCTGCAAGGCGCCGGTGCAGGTGTGCTACTTGTCGCACCCACCAGAGAGCACCTCAAGTATGTGGTCCAGATGCACTTTCCCACGGAGCAAGCAACAAACAATACTGCAGAGTATGAAGGATTGCTTGCCGGACTCAGGATCGCAGCAGAGCTTGGGATCAAGAAACTCATTGTCAGGGGCGACTCACAGCTTGTCGTCCGTCAAGTAAACAAGGATTATCAGAGTCCATTGATGGAAGCTTACATTGATGAAGTGAGGAAGCTGGAAGAGCATTTTGACGGCCTACAGATGGAACATGTTCCGAGAGCTCAGAATGACATTGCAGATGGCCTGTCAAAATGCGCCGCACTCAAGTTGCCTGTGGAACCAGGGATTTTTGTGCTCAAGCTGGCTCAACCATCTGTAACACCATCAACTGGACAGGGCAAGAAGAGAAAGTTGGTTACTGGCGATTACTTTCCGGCAGAGCTCCCCGAAGCCGCCGCCAAGAAGGTCCCCAGGATCAACACAAAGAGTGCTGAGGGGCAGTCTGCTCCGACAAGCCCCAGGGTTTGTTTCGTTGAAGCAGACGCTCCCGACAAGTTGTGTCCCGACACACTTGTCGGGGAGCATCACGCTCCGGCGGGATCACAGATTCTTGCCGTGGAAGCAGATGTTCCCGCAGCAGCATTTGCGCCTTTAGTCCTTGTCGTCGAGCCACAAGCTCCGGCATGGGCACAGCAGATCGTCCATTTCCTTCAAACAGGAGAACTTCCCGAAGAGCAAGAAGAAGCAGAGAGTAGCCCGGCAATCAAGTATGTACCAGTTTGTCGATGACATACTGTACAGAAGAAGGTTCAACGGGGTGAAATTGAAGTGCATTTCCCGGGAAGAAGGACAGGAGCTGTTGGCGGATATACATGGAGGCATATGTGGTCACCACATTGGCGCAAGAGCACTTGCCGGCAAAGCCTTCCGGCAAGGCTTCTTTTGGCCGACAGCCCTCCAGGATGCAACTGCACAAGTAACCAAGTGTGAAGCGTGCCAGTTCCACTCCAAACAGATACATCAACCAGCTCAAGCTCTCCAAACAATCCCTTTATCCTGGCCATTTTTGGTCTGGGGGCTCGACATCCTCGGCCCCTTTCCCCGAGCTGTCGGGGGCTTTGAGTACTTGTACGTGGCGATCGACAAGTTCACAAAGTGGCCGGAGGTGGAAGCAGTGAGGAAGGTGACAGCACAGTCAGCAGTCAAGTTCTTCAGGTCAATTGTTTGCCGTTTCGGAGTCCCTAACAGGATCATCACCGACAATGGCACACAATTCACGAGCCGCACCTTCATGCAGTACGTCCAAGATCTTGGCGCCAAGATCTGCTTCGCTTCTATTGCTCACCCGAGAAGCAACGGTCAAGCGGAGAGGGCAAACGCTAAAGTGCTGCGCGGGCTCAAGACCAGAACTTTCGACAGGCTGCACAAGTGCGGAAGAAATTGGATCGAGGAGCTGCCGGTGGTTCTTTGGTCGATCAGGACGACGCCAAATCGAGCCACCGGCCAGACACCTTTTGCTCTCGTCTACGGAGCAGAGGCAGTTCTCCCCAAGAAACTCGTATACGGATCGCCTCGAGTGCTCGCTTATGATGAGCTTGAGCAAGAGCAGCTGCGCCAAGATGACGCGCTGCTCCTCGAGGAAGATCGTCTTCAGGCTGCTGTACGAGCTGCTCGCTACCAGCAAGCTTTGCGCCGCTACCATAGCCGCAAAGTTAATGCCAGAAGCTTCGAGGAAGGCGACCTTGTTCTTCGGCGCGTTCAATCCGCCAAGAATTCCAACAAGTTGACGCCGAAGTGGGAAGGCCCTTATCGGGTAAAGCGAGTCACTAGGCCCGGCGCTGTCCGTCTTGAGACCGAAGATGGCTTTCCGGTGAGCAACTCCTGGAACATAGAGCATCTTCGCAAGTTTTACCCATAAGGCGCGGTTGCCGGAACCCGTTCCGGCAACCCCCTTTTGTACAAGCCTTGCCGCTGTCGCATGTAACCCTTTGTACAAAGCCAGGCGCAGACCCTGTGCATAAATAAAGATCATATGCTATGCAAAAGTTGTCGAATTTCATGCCTTTTTCTTTTCCGCATGTATAAACTGACATCTTATGCAGCACCAGCCCCCGGTAAGCAGTAACGAGTCTTAAGGCTCCATATCTTTATTTTCTCTTCTTTCTTTCTCTTAAAAAGGAGATTCCTCCGCCCACAAGTTCACCGGGGGAAGGAGAGGATAAAGGTGTGGATCGGGCATCGTTCAAAGAAGAATAGCTTTGTCGGGACACAGACGACAGAAAAAGCTAAGTTGCCAAAGTTTGAGCACAATCAGTTTTAAAATCCTTAAGTTATATTCCTTGAACGACCGTGCCTTGTATGGAAAACCTGTGCGCGGAGGAACCGGCTCGTGGTTGAGTTGCGCCCTTACTTTGTTTCGAGTCCGCTCAACAATAAAAGTGTGCTGCGACTAGCCCCGACAAGGTTTCTTGCCGGAGGCAACACCGCCAGCAGGCTGCTGATGTTCCGCACTCAGCACTCGTGGCAAGTGTGCTTGCACCGGCAAGTTCCCTAAAAGCGTAGGGTAAAAACATACAAGGGATGGAATCAAGTAAAGGAGATAACATAGCAAGCATTGCCCAGAATAAAGTTATATTACAATAAATAACTTGTCGCGCTCTAATGGATTGTTCCTGTGACATATCCAGCAGTGGCAAGAAAAAGGAGGGAAGGGGCGGCCTAATCTACATGATCGCCGTCGACCCTCTTGACTTCATTGACCTTGTCCACGATGGGTGCGACAATGGCTTTGAGCTCTTCAAGATCAGCACCCGCCGGCAGCTTCTTGAGGACGCGGGTGAGGTCGAGGCCCGGGTTGCAGAAGAGTATCTTCACCAACACCTTCTCCAAGACCTTGGCGCAGATTGCGCGCGACTCGTCAGCCAGCTTCTTTGGGATCCTTTCCCGGAGCTGCTGGAGAGCCGTCGCCACGCCCTTGAAGAATAAAGTAAGCTTGACGCTGGGCTGGAGGTTCTCGTCGGTGGAGTACCCAAAACCCGCCAAGTCCAGCTGCGCCAGCTCCTCGTCAATGGTCGCAGCGATGTTGATGAGGCCCTCTGTCCAGAGCTCCACCGTAGCCCTGAAGGTGTTTTGAGTCTCAGCGGCCCTCATCAGCAGCTCCTCGTTGCCCTTGATCTCCTTCTTCAACTCATCTTCCCGCCTCTTGGCACCATCCAGCATCTCCGTCAAGGTGGTCAGCTTCAGCTCCAGATCAGCACTCGAGTCCTTGGCGGTGTTCAGCTCCCTGGTCCTGTTGGCGAGTTGGACTTGCAGATCGCCATGAGCAAGGGCATCCTTCTCGCGTTCACGCTGGAGTGCGGCAAGCTCTTCATTTTTCCCTTTCATGTCCGCCTCCAGCTGCGTCACCTTCACTTCCAGTTCCTTCTTGGCGGCCTCAGCAGCTGCGGTGGCATCCTTCGCCTCCTTGAGCGCCCCGCCAAGTGATCGCTCCCGTGCGTCGAGCTCCTCCTCGTGGCTGTCCAGATTGACCTTCTTCTGCGTCAGCTCACCTTCCCGCCTAGACAGCTCCTCGGCGGCGAGCCTCTGCTGCTCCTCGGCTTCAGCCTTTTCAAGGATGAACGCCTTCTTCGCCTCGACAAGTTCCGCCCTCTCCTCCGCAATGGATCGGAGGGCCTCCTGGTTGCGGCTCTTGAGCTCCTCCGCATGCTTCTCTATGTCAACTCCCGCCCGGGCGACAAGCGCTTCCCGGGACTCTAGCTTCGCTTGCCGGGCGCGGTAGAGTGACACTAACTTCCGGAGCAACTGCTCCTCCTCGGACTCGCTGCTGCTGCTGCTTGGCGCGTCAACCACTGCCAACCCGGCGGAGGCGAGTACTTCCCCATCAAACTCCTCTCCTTCGACCGGTGCCCTGGAGCTCGACGCCGAGGGAAGCTTGATATATACACCCTCGCCGGCCTTAGTGTAGGCACCTGGCTAGGGCTCCTCGGAGCCCGGCACTGCATCAGTGGCGGAGGGGTCGGCGGACGGTGTAGCGCCTTGCGCTCCTGCGCCCTCCGGGTCGTCAGTACGATCGCCGGACCCCTCGCCAGCTCCTGCGCCAGCAGCCTTGGCGGCTTCTTCGTCGGCGGGTTCATCAGCATCGGCCTCTTCCTCGTCAGCGGCGGCGTCTTCAGTATTGCCGCATGCGCCTTCCTCACCGGTGGCTTCAGTCTCCATGGGGTCTGTGAGAGGGGGATCTGAAGACAGGAAGAGGAAGAAAAAGTCAAGCAAAGATCCAAAAAGAAGATCAGAAGAAGAACCCAAGGGAAAATTTTCGACAAAAAGGGTTACCTGTGCTGGGCTCTGTGACCATGGGCTCCACCACCGAAGGCTCACTGGATCCACCCCTTGCCGGGGACCTCTCCCTTGCCGGGGAGCGCTCCCTTGTCGGAGAATCGTCCCTTGACGGCGTAGTCGAAGCAGATTGCACTTCCGGAGCGGCCTCTGGTTGCTCCTGATGGGCCTGTTCTGCTCCTACACAAATGAATCAACAATCAAGATGTCAGCAAAAGAAAAAGCACCCATGCGCGCCCCACAACAGAAAGTGAACCAAACACTTACGCTGGGGGCTGTGCTGGGGGCTGCTGCGAGGAGACGGAATCGGGTCCGTCAAGGTGGTCTCGGACGTGTCTTCTGCCATCACAGCAGGATCGTCCTCGATGACAACCACAGGGACCTTGGCCCTCTTCGCCGCTCTCTCGGCCAGAGTCCTGAAATGGAACAAGGATTCAGAGGGAAGCAGATCAGATGCAAGACAAGAAAAGATCGAAGAAATACAAGTACAGCGATGAGAAAGCCTTACTCCTCCTCTTCTTCCTCCTTGTCGGAGCTCAGCGCAGAGAGGTCGAAGTCTGGTACCCTTTCTGCGCGGTGGGGCGGAGGAGTAGGCTCCCTTGGACGTTTACCGGGAGCTGCGGCAGGATCAGGTGTGACGGCCCGGGAAGACCCCGCCTCAGTTGCCAGCATGGCCTGAGATGCTCCCGCGGCAACGGTACTTGCCGCGGTGGAGCGTGTCCCACGGCGCTGCGGCTGCTGGCCTGCCTGCCGCCCTGCTATATCTCCAACTCGATGGAGGCGCCTTCTTGGTTGAAATTGGGGCTGCGCTGGGGGCTCCGCCCGCGGCAAGCCGCTCGAAGACGGCTGGCCGCTCACGCCCTCGGCGGGCTCGCTCGCTTTGGCTTCAGGCTCCCCCTCGCCAACGACCCCTCCGGCAAGGTCCTCCCGGTCAGCAAGGCTTGCCGCCTCGGCCGCCTCTGCCTCCTCCAACGTGAAGCCAAATTCGCCCGTGGCGGCGGCTGCCGCCGCCTCTTCGGCCCTGGTGGCGATGTACCGCATCTCGTCGTCGGTGGTGTCGCGGGTGAGGAGCCTCTTCTCGTCGGCGTTTTTGGCCACCTCCACCAGGCTATCAAAGAATTGCCGCATGACGTCGTCGGCGGGCTCCTTCCAAGTCGGGATAACCCCGTGCGAGTCGCACTCCGGCATCATTGCACGGATGCGATCAAGACCGGAGTTATTGCATAGTGGGATGACGCCCTGTGGCAGCCTGAACCACTCCGGGTGGTGAGCGTCATGCTTGAATAGCTCCTTCAGCATCCCGTCAAGCTCCAGAACCGTGAAGTTGAAGTTGAGGCCCGGGCGCAGCCTCATGATATCTGCCGGGCCGCCAAACAGCCAGGCGGGCCTCCCCCTCTCCTGCAGAGGGGCGATGCGATGGCGGAGGAAATCCGCGCCAACGGCCCCTGTTGTGAGCCCGGCAAACCTGAGCCGCAGGATTCGGGTGGTGGCGATCTTCAGCTTGGCATCATCCGGCGACAGAGTGCTCCAGTCGCCGCCGCGCACTACCCGGGTCTAGCGCAGGTCGGTGAATGGCTGCGGATTGGCGTCAGCAATCCAGCACAACTCCGCCCTCCACTCGTCCCATTTGCTACGAAGCTCCCCCTCCAGATACACCTCCTTCATGCCGACTCGTGAGATCCAGGCGACCCCGCCAGCTAATGGCTCTCCTTTCTCGGCTCGGGGGATGAAATAGTGGCGAAACAGAGCAACATTTGGGTGGATTCCAACGAAGTTCTCGCAAAGTAGTGCTGCTCTCTTTCGACTTGGGAAGCCGAGGGGAGCGGCGGAGCTTTCGGAGGAAGGAACTGCGAGTGGCGAAGGTGGGGGAACGGCCCTGTTCCCTCTGCTTATAAACAGGGGAGGCGAACGTTACGCATTTCCTGATTTAAGAATTGCCCACGATCTCTCCCACGACGCCGCGATTGACGCGTGCCGTTACGGGAGAGCGCGGCGGATACGGAGTCAGATTTGGTTTGGACCCAGGCCGCGCATGCCCATGCCCTGTTTTGGGCCTGGCCCAACAGCGCTCGGCACCGTGTATGGCCCAGGCCCGGGGGCTCCTGTCGGTGTACTAAAGTAGGGGTACCTTAGAACCCCGAACTTGTGCACGGGCAGTCGCAGCGTCCCGCGGCAAGGCTTGCCGGACGTCCGCCAAGATCCTCCGTCATTCCTATTTGATGCCATTCAAGAACAAAGTGTTTGACTGTGAAGACAAGAACCCGGCAAGAGGAGCTTGCCGGGAAGGACGAGGCCCCGGCAAGAGGAGCTTGCCGGGAAGGCCAACCAAGGCATTTCCAAGAGACTTGCCGCGACGCGCCGCGTGTCCTGGCAAGACCCGGCGAGCGACAAGCTCGCGGGTGCGACAAAACAGCGACCGCGGCAAGGCGCTTGCCGCGGCGAAGCCACCACTCTGCGCCCACGCTCCAGCGCATCCGACGACGTGTCGCCACAGGATCGTTCCTGGCGCACGTGGCGGGTAGCTGTGCAGCCAAGCGGTGCGAGGTGGCAAGTGGCGATGACGAGAAGGCCATCGTGGCGATCGGTGACGCCCCTAACGGTCGTTTCCTACACTGTTTGGGCGACCGGACGGGCATTAAATGCCCTTGTCCCCTGCCGTCAGAGTTAGGTAGGGGGCACTGTTGATAGCGGTTGTACCAACCCCCGTTTTTACTTTTTTACCCCTCTCTCTGCGTTGCCACCTGTCGGTGACCCCTTTAGACTATAAAAAGGAGGCCCATGCGCACGTAGAAGAGGTTCGACTCATTCGAAACTACAACACACCCACGCTCTTGAGCAAGAACAGAATAGAAACACAAAGCAGCAGTAGGAGAGCTCCGAAGCTGGGTAAAATCCCTCGCGTGCTTGGCCTCGATCTGCTCTTCGTGCGCCCTCCGCTCCCTGCCGAACCGAAAAGGGGCCCTGCCCCATAGGTGCTCGTTTCCCACGACAGCATGTTTTTTACATCGCGGGAAATCAATATCAGACGGAATCCAAATGCCACGAAACTTTATGATGATTTTTTATGGACCAAAAGGAAGAAGTTGGGCCCTGGATGCACCTGGGGGTCCCGAGGAGGGGACAACCCACCAGGGCGCGCCAGGAGGCCCAGGCGCGCCCTGGTGGGTTGTGCCCTCCTCGGGTGCCCCCCCCCCCCGACCGCCTCTTTGCTCTATAAATACCCCAATATTCCAGAAACCCTAGGGGAGTTGACGAAATATTCATCCAGCCACCGTAGAGTCTAGAACCACCAGATCCAATCTAGACACCATCATGGAGGGGTTCACCACTTCCATTGGTGCCTCTTCGATGATGCGTGAGTAGTTGTTTGTATACCTTCGGGTCTGTCGTTAGTAGCTAGATGGCTTTCTCTCTCTCGCTGAATTCTCAATACAATGGTCTCTTGGAGATCCATATGATGTAACTCTTTTTGCGGTGTTTTTGTTTGGATCCGATGAACTTCGAGTTTATGATCAGTTATATCTTTTTATATCCATGAAAGTTATTTGAGTTTCTTTGATCTCTTATATGCATGATCTCTTATAGCCTCGTATTTCTTCTCCGATATTTGGGTTTTGTTTGGCCAACTTGATCTATTTATCTTGCAATGGGGAGAGGTGCCCGGTAGTGGGTTCGATCTTACGGTGCTTGATCCCAGTGACACAAAGGGAACCGACACGTATGTATCGTTGCTACTAAGGATAAAAACATGGGATCTATATCTACGCAATAGATAAATGGATCTTGTCTACATCATGTCATCATTCTTATTGCATTACTCCGTTTTTCCATGAACTTAATACACTAGATGCATGCTGGATAGCGGTCGATGCACGCAGGAGTCGGTCTACTAATCTTGGACGTGATGCATATGTAATGATCACTGCCTGGATATTGTGATAATTATTTGAAGTTCTATCAATTTCCCAACAGTAATTGGTTTACCCACCGTTTGCTATCTTTTTCAAGAGAAGCCACTAGTGAAACATACGGCCCCCGGGTCTTCTTTCTCATATATTTGCCTTGCGATCTACCTTTTCCTTGCTTTATTTTCAGATCTATAAACCAAAAATAAAAAATACCTTGCTGCAATTTATTCTTATTTATTTTATTTGGCGTTCGATCTATCAATCTACTACAAATTTACCTCACATCCTTTGCCTATCTTGAGGTGTCGTACCCCGAAAGGGATTGACAACCTCTTTAACACGTCGGGTTGCGAGGTGTTGTTATTTGTGTGCAGGGGTTGTTTATGTTGTGTTGCTTGGTTCTTCTACTGGTTTGAAAATCTTGGTTTCATATCTAAGGGAAATACCTACCACCATTGTGCTGCATCATACCTTCCTCTTTGGGGAAATACCGACATAGCTTCAAGCGACATCACACCGCACCCTGATGGGTGTGGTCATGGAAAAGGTTTGGTCCGAAAAGAGCGGACTGACCGAAGCCTTCAAATAGCCTATTAACAGGCTTTGAGGCAAGCGATGTAATATTCTTCACAAGTTTTTTTGTGTATATCTGTGTGTGTGTGTGCGAGGTGAAACCCGCGTGTCGATAGTAGCCTGTGAGACTATATCCGGGTTAGGACAATCCGGAAAGAGGATCAAAACCAGGTTGATAATGTGTCGTGTATATTGTTGGACAGGCTTCGATGTTGCCGGCTACGGCCCAGGCCGCCAAGATAGCCAAGCTCAATCAGAAGCTTCGGCTATCCGACGAGAACTTGACCGCATCAACAAGTGCTTTACTGAAACCCAAGGTATGTGAAAGTACTCCGTACCCGAAAGTGATGTTTATATGTGAGCAAGGCGGCCGCGGACAAAGCGGCCAAGGATTTAGAGGAGGAGCAAACCACCCGCCAACGACATGAGGCGCGGGTGGGGGAGGTCGACCAGGAGCTCAAGGACGCCATTGCTAGGTGCGAGTCCTTGGAGCAGAAGAGTTTGGAGTAGGCCTCCGAGCTCACCAAAGCTCTTGAGAGCCTGATGGAAGCCCGGGTTGATGCCCATGGCGCTCGCCAAGAGATCCAAGAGGCGAGGCAGATTACGACTGGTAAGGCCATTATCATCCAGAGTAGATTTACTAGTAAGAGATATATTTTGCTGACCTGAGTTTGGAGTTCTCCAGGTGCCTTTGCCGATCTGCCAAGGAATATTGCGGATGCCGCCGCATTCTTCCGAGCCGAAGAGGGGAGCTCACCGGAGAAGTTGTTATGGTCGTAGTACCTTGCACCAGAACTACCAGTGCCCCTGAGTGATCAACTCAAGCAGTTGTCTGAGCTGCACAGGGTGGTCGGACTTGCCATGAAGGATGTTATAGTCCATTTGTGGCCAGCCGAATCCATCCCTAGCAGTCACTTCGCACTCGTGAAGAGGTTGGTGGAGGTGCTTTCTTGGATCGATGCCCTCAAGCGGTCTTCCTACATAGAAGGTGCTCGGATGGCCTTCACCCATGTCAAGGTGCAGGGGCGAAGATGAAGGCCACCGAGATTGCCACCGCAGGGCCACATGAAGGCAAGGAGCACCGGCGGTTGGAGAGGTGATAACCCACAAGTGTAGGGGATCGCAATAGCTTTCCAGGGTAAAGTATTCAACCCAAATTTATTGATTCGACACAAGGGGAGCCAAAGAATATTCTTGAGTATTAGCAGTTGAGTTGTCAATTCAACCACACCTGGATAACTTAATATCTGCAGCAAAGTATTTAGTAGCAAAGTAGTATGATAATAAAGGTAACGGTAGCAAAAGTAATGTTTTTGGGTTTTGTAGTGATTGTAACAGTAGCAATGGAAAAGTAAATAAGTGAAACACAAGATGTGAAAAGCTCGTAGGCAATGGATCACAGATGGATAATTATGTCGGATGCGATTCCTCATGTAATAGCTATAAAATAGGGTGACACAGAACTAGCTCCAATTCATCAATGTAATGTAGGCATGTATTCCGTAAATAGTCATACGTGCTTATGAAAAAGAACTTGCATGACATCTTTTGTCCTACCCTCCCGTGGAAGCGGGGTCCTAGCGGACACTAAGGGATATTAAGGCCTCCTTTTAATAGAGAACCGAAACAAAGCATTAGCACATAGTGAATACATGAACTCCTCAAACTACGGTCATCACCGAGAAGTATCTCGATTATTGTCACTTCGGGGTTGTCGGATCATAACACATAATAGGTGACTATAGACTTGCAAAATAGGATCAAGAACACACATATATTCATGAAAACATAATAGGTTCAGATCTGAAATCATGGCACTCGGGCCCTAGTGACAAGCATTAAGCATAGCAATGTCATAGCAACATCAATCTCAGAACATAGTAGATACTAGGGATCAAACCCTAACAAAACTAACTTGATTACATGGTAAATCTCATCCAACCCATCACCGTCCAGCAAGCCTATGATGGAATTACTCACGCACGGCGGTGAGCATCATGAAATTGGTGATGGAGGATGGTTGATGATGACGACGGCGACGAATCCTCCTCACCAGAGCCCCGAACGGACTCCAGATCAGCCCTACCGAGAGAGATTAGGGCTTGGCGGCGGCTCCGTATCATAAAACGCAATGAAACTTTCTCTCTGATTTTTTTCTCCGCGAGACGGAATATATGGAGTTGGAGTTGAGGTCGGCGGAGCCTCAGGGGGCCCACAAGATAGGGGGCGCGCCCAGGGGGAGGGCGCGTCCACCACCCTCGTGGACAGGGTGTGGGCCCCTTGGTCTTGATTCTTTCGCCGGTATTTTTTATATTTTCCAAAAAGTGCCTCCGTGGATTTTCAGGACATTCCGAGAACTTTTGTTTTCTACACATAAAACAACATCATGGCAGTTCTGCTGAAAATAGCATCAGTCGGGTTAGTTTCATTCAAATCATGCAAGTTAGAGTCCAAAACAAGGGCAAAAGTGTTTGGAATTGATACGTTGGAGACGTATCAACTCCCCCAAGCTTAAACCTTTGCTTGTCCTCAAGCAATTCAGTTGATAAAATGAAAGTGATAAAGAAAAACTTCTACAAACTCTGTTTGCTCTTGTTGTTGTAAACATGCAAAGCCATCATTCATGTTTTAGCAAATATTATGAACTAACTATACTCACAATAACACTTAGGTCTCACAATTACTCATATCAATAGCATAATCAGCTAGCGAGCCATAATAATAAAACTCGGATGACAACACTTTCTCAAAACAATCATAACATGATATAACAAAATGGTATCTCGCTAGCCCTTTCTGAGACCGCAAAACATAAATGCAGAGCACCTTTAAAGATCAAGGACTGACTAAACATTGTAATTCATGGTAAAAGAGATCCAGTCAAGTCATACCCAATATAAACCAATAATAATGAATGCAAATGACAGTGTGCTATCCAGCGGGTGCTTTTTAATAAGAAGGGTGATGACTAAACATAAAAGTAAATATATAGGCCCTTCCCAGTGGGAAACAGGGATTTGTAGAGGTGCCAGAGCTCGATTTTAAAATAGAGATTGAATAACATTTTGAGCGGCATACTTTTGCTGTCAATGCAACAACTATGAGATGGCTGTATCTTCCATACTACATGCATTATAGGCAGTTCCCAAACAGAATGGTAAAGGTTTATACTCCCCCAACCACCAACAAGCATCAATCCATGGCTTGCTCGAAACAACAAGTGCCTCCAACTAACAACAGCCCTGGGGGAGTTTTGTTTAATTATTTTGATTTGCTTTGATCTTTTTGGATCATGGGACTGGGCATCCCGGTTACCGGCCCTTTCTCGTGAATGAGGAGCGGAGTCCACTCCTCTTGAGAATAACCCACCTAGCATGGAAGATATAGGCAGCCCTAGTTGAAACATGAGCTGCTCGAGCATACAAAACAGAATTTCATTTGAAGGTTTGGAGTTTGGCACATACAAATTTACTTGGAACGGCAGGTAAATACCGCATATAGGAAGGTATGATGGACTCATATGGAATAACTTTGGGGTTTATGGAGTTTGGATGCACAAGTAGTATTCCTGCTTAGTACAGGTGAAGGCTAGCAAAAGACTGGGAAGCGACGAACTAAGAGAGCGACAACAGTCATAAACATGCATTAAAATTAATTCACACAGAATACAAGCATGAGTAGGATATAATCTACCATGAACATAAATATCATGAAGGCTATGTTGATTTGTTTCAACTACATGCGTGAACATGTGCCAAGTCGAGTCACTCAATTCATTCAAAGGAGGATACCATCCCATCATACCACATCATAATCATTCTAATACCATGTTGGCACGCAAGGTAGATCATTATAACTCAAAGCTAATCAAGCATGGCACAAGCAACTATAATCTCTAAATGTCATTGCAAATATGTTTATTTCATAATAAGCTGAATCAGGAAAGATGAACTCATCATATTTACAAAAACAGGAGAGGTCGAGTTCATACCAGCTTTCTCATCCCAATAAGTCCATCATATATCGTCATTATTGCCTTTCACTTGCACAACCGAACGATGTGTATATTAATAATAGTGCACGTGCATTGGACTAAGATGGAATCTGCAAGCATTACACTCAAGAGATAAGACAAAATAATATGGGCTCTAAATTAAATAAACAATCATGCATATGAGAGCCACTAAACATTTTCAATATGGTCTTCTCGACCCCCAAAGGAAAGAAAAGAAAAGAAAACTATTTACACGGGAAATCTCCCAACAAGTAAGAAGAAGAACGAGAAATCTTTTTGGGTTTTCATTTTAATTCTACTACAAGCATGGAAATTAAACTAACTATTTTTTTGGTTTTTCTCAAGTTTTATCAAACACACAAGAAGAAAACTAGAAAAAGAAAATTAAACTAGCATGGATAATACAATGAAAGAGTATGAGCACCGACGACTAGTGTGTGAACATGAATGTAAAGTCGGTGAGAAATACGTACTCCCCCAAGCTTAGGCTTTTGGCCTAAGTTGGTCTAATACCAAGGACCGCTGCTACTCTCCCCGGTGTACTAGGAGGTGTAATCAGGATACCACTGGCTGGCCATCTCCGGATCCCACTGAAAAGATGATGCACGATAAGGGTCCAGTGCAGGTTCCGGCTTAGGTTCAGGTTCTGGAGTGGATGCTTGGCCTCGATGAGTGTACACCGCCTCCGGTGTGACAAGAAAATTATCTGCAATCAAATCAAACAACAGAGGCGCAGGCAAAATAATAATCTCATTGTGTTTCTTATTAAATCTAAGGTTATACAAGAGCATCTTCTCTTTGTTGTCAACAATAAACGTGTGGGCTACCATGCTCTTGTAATCTAAAAATGTAAAGAGGCAATTTTGTCTCCTCTTTCTCATGGTGCCTAATAGGTATCTGAAAATTTCTAGCAAGACGTGAAGCATAGATACCTCCAAATATGGGGCCTTTTGTACGATTCAGGCTTAGCCGTTTAGCGACGATGGCACCCATACTAAAACTATTATCTCCGAGCAAGGCATGTGGAAGAATGATAATATCAGGAACACTAAACTTTCCACTATTTCCACGACCAATCAAGCATCTACTAGAAAATATGGCAAAGTAGCATAAAATAGGAAAATTTATGCTAGAGATTTTCGCCTCGGAACCCTTCTTTGGCTCCTCTACAGCTATAGTGTTAACAAAGCCATCCACATCTTTACGATGGGGTTCCTCTAATTCTCCCTCATAGGGTATCCTACATACTGCGCAAAAATTACGTAAAGACATTTCTCTGAATTCATCATATAAGTGAAATGATACTGAAGGAAGAATTTCATAACTTCTTTGCAAGATGAAGATTGGACCCCTTTCCAAAATCATGACCACAAGGCTACCATTATTTGGAAATCATATAAAGACAGACTGGGAAAAGCTATCAACCCACCTATGCTATTCAATCTTGAGGAAATTATTCAGCCTAAAGATTTATCTGAGCTTGAAGCCCCTTTTTCCATGGATGAAATTGACCAAGTTATTAAAGACATCCACTCTGACAGAGCACCTGGACCTGATGGTTTTAATGGCTTGTTTCTGAAGAAATGTTGGAATATCATCAAACAAGATATTTACACTATGATTTGGGATTTTTTTGAAGGAAACATTGATATACAGAGTATTAATACTGCTTTTATTACTCTCATCCCAAAGATTACAAACCCTATTGATATGAATGATTTCAGGCCCATTTCCCTGGTGAGCCTTCCCCTCAAAATCATTACAAAGCTCATGGCCAATAGAGCTCGGAAAATCATTACATCTGTCATTCATCATAATCAATATGGTTTCATAAAAGGGAGAAATATCCAGGACTGCTTGGGATTTGCATTTGAATACATTCATCTATGTCATCAATCTAGGAAGCCTATCATCATACTCAAACTTGATTTTGAGAAAGCATTTGATAAGATTGAATACAATGCAATTATTGCCATGTTGAAAGCAAAAGGTTTTGGTCCAAGATGGATAAATTGGGTAACAAATATTCTCAATAATGCATCAACATATGTCCTGTTAAATGGTGTTGCTGGGAAAAAATTATATGTAAAAGAGGAGTCAGACAAGGTGATCCTCACTCTCCCCTTCTATACATCATTGCTGCTGATCTACTTCAGTCTATTATCAATGCTGCTTGGGCAAATGGTGAAATCACTCTACCCACAAATCAGGCATATGGACTGGACTACCCTATTATTCAATATGCAGATGATACTTTATTGATCATGACTGCTGATGAAGAACAACTCGGCCATCTCAAATACCTGCTCAATCTTTTCAGTATTTCCACTGGACTATTTGTTAATTACAGCAAATCATCCATGATCCCAATAAATATGGACCAACAATCAATCAACAACCTGGCTAACTCTTTTGGTTGTAGAGTTGAAAGCCTTCCTTTCACCTATCTTGGGCTACCTATGGGCACCACCAAACCCTCTGTTCATGACCTCATTCCAGTTATATATAAGATTGATAAGAGATTAGCAGGGGTTGCCAGGTTCATGAACCATTCTAGGAGACTCACTTATGTCAATTCTGTTGTTGCTTCCATGCCTATATTTGCTATGTGCTCTCTTAAAGTTCATGTTACCATTTTGGACCATGTGGGTAAATCAAGCAGAAATTTCCTTTGGTACGGAAATGAAATCAATAAAGGTCGTAAATGCCTGGCCAGCTGGGAGATGATATGCAAACCCAAACAACAAGGAGGTCTTGGGGTTTTGAATCTTAGAGAACAAAATAAAGCTCTTCTCATAAAGCACTTATTCAAGTTCTATAACAAAGTGGATGTCCCATGGGTAAAATTAATTTGGGAAGCTCACTACCATAAAATTGATGTTCCTCATTTCAACAGGAACAAAGGATCTTTTTGGTGGAAAGATTGCATGAAAATGTATGACCTTTTCAGGGAAATGACTAATTGTGACATCAAATCTGGTTGCACTAATCTGCTATGGGAAGACTTATGGAATGGTGATATTAGGAAAATTAAATACCCTGAGCTTCACTCTTTTACCCAAAAGGAAAGCATATCAATCAAAGAAGCCAAGGAACTAGAGAACCTTTACAGCCTGTTCCAACTTCCACTTTCCATTCAAGCCCACCAACAATTCCACTTACTATCAGGTGAGCTAAATAATATCAGGAACTCGGATGATAAGGACACATGGACCTTCAAATGGGGTAACAATCAGAGCATTACAAAGAAGATTTATGGGTACCTTATGAATTGTGAGGATGCAGCTGCCACCTTTAAATGGATATGGAAATCATGTTGTCTTCCAAGACACAAATTTTTTTTGTTGGCTCATGCTAAATGACAGAATAAATACATGTGATCTTTAGATCAGAAAAAGCATGCACCTAGATTCCACTGTATGTGTTCTGTGCAACAATGAAGACTATGAAGACAGGACTCATCTTCTATTCACTTGCCCATTTAGTCAAGGATTCTGGTGGAACATTGGATTTGAATGGAATTCGGATTTGGAGATCAACAATATGATCATTGATGCTAAACACAGATATAAAATTGACCACTTCATGGAAATCATGATTCTTGGATGCTGGAGCATATGGAACCAAAGGAATGGGATGATTTTTGAAGGGATACCTTGCTCAATAAATGATTGCAAGATTGACTTTATCAGATATTTCTAGATGACCATGTTGAGGGCTAGACCCACTCTAAAAGAGGGCATGTCTTCATGGATAGACAATATTTAATTTTTCAATAATTTCCTTACTTTCCTCCCCCTAGATTGTACCTACTTGGTTGTCCCCCCAACAACCACTGGACTATGTAATTTGGATACTCTCTTTATAAATGAAAATGACTCACAGTAGGGGGTTTTACCCTACTATTCTTTGGTCAAAAAAATGATACTGAAGGTGGTGACTTCTTAGAATAATAATAAAAAATTTGCACGAAAGTATTGCACCCGGATCTCCAAGTTTCTTTGGTATTCCACCCTTAAAAGTGTAATTAGCAAGCATGGTGGAAATTTTTGCTTCTGGTATCTTTCTTTATTTAAGATGATATCCTTCATATATTTAGCATAAGGATTTACTTTCAGCATATCAGTTAAGCGCATACGTAAGAAATTAGTTCTAATCATTTCAGCAAAGCGCTCAAAATCCTCATCATCCTTTGTCTTGGATGGTATAGGAGGAAAGGGCATGGGTTTCTGAACCCATGGTTCTCTTTCTTTACCGTGCTTCCTAGCAACAAAATCTCTCTTATCATAACGTTGATTCTTTGATTGTGGGTTAGCAAGATCAACAGCAGGTTCAATCTATACATCATTCTTTTTGCTAGGTTGAGCATCAACATGAACATTATCATTAACGTTATCACTAGGTTCATGTTCATCACCTGATTATGTTTCAGTATCAGAAATAGAAATATCATTGGGATTCTCAGGTGTGTCTACAGTAGGTCCACTAGAAGCATGCAAAGTTCTATCGTTTTTCTTTTTCTTCTTTTTAGAAGAACTAGGTGCCTCTAAATTGTTTCTCTGAAAATCTTGCTCGATTCTCTTAGGGTGGCCTTCAGGATACAAAGGTTCCTGAGTCATTCTACCAGTTCTAGTAGCCACTCTAACAGCAAAGTCATTTTTATTATTTAATTCATCAAGCAAATCATTTTGAGCTTTAAGTACTTGCTCAGCTTGAGTAGCAACCATAGAAGTATATTTGCTAATGAGTTTGAGTTCACCTTTAACTCTAGCCATATTATCGCTCACGTGTCCTATCTCGAAAGCATTATTCTTTAACTCTCTACCAACATAAGCATTAAAACTTTCTTGCCTAGCCATAAAGTCATCAAATTCATCTAAACATGGTCTATGAAATTTAGAAGAGGGGATTTCAACTTTATCATATCTATAGAGAGAATTTACCTTTACTACCTGTGTCGGCTTATAAAGACAATGTGGTTCTTCAACAGGCGGTATAATAAGACCATGTATTTCTTCAATGGGTGGTAAATTCTTAACATCTTCAGCTTTAATACCTTTTTCTTTCATTGATTTCTTTGCCTCTTGCATATCTTCAGGACTGAGAAATAAAACACCTCTCTTCTTCTGAGTGGGTTTAGGAATAGGCTCAGGAGTTGGCTTAATTGGTTCAGGAATTGCCTCAGGAATTGGCTCAGGAAGAGTCCAATTATTTTCATTAGTCAACATATTATTCAATAGTAATTCAGCTTTGTCGACTGTTCTTTCCCTGAAAACACAACTAGCACAACTATCCAAGTAGTCCTTGGAAGCATCGGTTAGTCCATTATAAAAGATATCAAGTATTTCATTTTTTCTTAAGAGGATGATCAGGCAAAGCATTAAGTAACCGGAGAAGCCTCCCCCAAGCTTGTGGGGGACTCTCTTCTTTGATTTGTACAAAATTATATATTTCCCGCAAGGCAGCTTGTTTCTCATGAGCAGGGAAATATTTAGCAGAGAAGTAATAAATCATATCCTAGGGACTACGCACACAACCAGGAGCAAGAGAATTATACCAAGTCTTAGCATCACCCTTTAACGAGAACGGAAATATCTGAAGGATATAATAATAGCGAGATTTATCATCATGAGTAAACAGGGTAGCTATATCATTCAACTTGGTAAGATGTGCCACAACAGTTTCAGATTCAAGGCCATAAAAAGGATCAGATTCAACTAAAGTAATAATTTCAGGATCAACAGAGAATTCATAATCCTTATCAGTAACACAGATAGGTGAAGTAGCAAAAGTAGGGTCAGGTTTCATTCTAGCATTAAGAGACTGCTGCTTCCATTTAGCTAATAATTTCTTAAGATCATATCTATCATTGCAAGCAAAGATAGCTCTAGCAGCTTCTTCATTCATAACATAACCCTCAGGAACCACAGGCAATTCATAATCATTGGGAGAATTTTCATCATCACTATCATCAATAATAGCATCTTCAATAATTTCATTCCCTCTAACCCTAGGAAGTTGTTCATCAAGAAATTCACCTAATGGTAAAGTAGTATCACGCACAGAAGTAGTTTCATCATAAGTATCATGCATAGCAGAAGTGGCATCATCAATAACATGCGACATATCAGAGTTCATAGCAGTAGCAGGTTTAGGTGTCGCAAGCTAACTCAAAACAGAATTAGAATCTAGTGCAGAGCTACATGGCAAATCCTTACCTCCCCTCGTAGTTGAGGGATAGATCGTAGTTTTTGCGTCTTTCAAGTTCTTCATAGTGATCAATAGATATAAATCCCAAGTGACTCGGAGAATAGAGCTATGCTCCCCGGCAACCGCGCCAGAAATTAGTCTTGATAACCCACAAGTGAAGGGGATCGCAACAGCTTTCGAGGGTAAAGTATTCAACCCAAATTTATTGATTCGACACAAGGGGAGCCAGAGAATATTCTTGAGTATTAGCAGTTGAGTTGTCAATTCAACCACACCTGGATAACTTAGTATCTGCAGCAAAGTATTTAGTAGCAAAGTAGTATGATAATAAAGGTAACAGTAGCAAAAGTAATGTTTTTGGGTTTTTTAGTGATTGTAACAGTAGCAACGGAAAAGTAAATAAGCGAAACACAAGACGTGAAAAGCTCGTAGGCAATGGATCAGTGATGGATAATTATGTCGGATGCGATTCCTCATTAATATCTATCACATAGGGTGACACAGAACTAGCTCCAATTCATCAATGTAATGTAGGCATGTATTCCGTAAATAGTCATACATGCTTATGGAAAGAACTTGCATGACATCTTTTGTCCTACCCTCCCGTGGCAGCGGGGTCCTAGTGGAAACTAAGGGATATTAAGGCCTCCTTTTAATAGAGAACCGGAACAAAGCATTAGCACATAGTGAATACATGAACTCCTCAAACTACGGTCATCGCCGAGAAGTATCCCGATTATTGCCACTTCGGGGTTGTCGAATCATAACACATAATAGGTGACTATAGACTTGCAAGATAGGATCAAGAACACACATATATTCATGAAAACATAATAGGTTCAGATCTGAAATCATGGCACTCGGGCCCTAGTGACAAGCATTAAGCATAGCAAAGTCATAGCAACCTCAATCTCAGAACATAGTGGATACGAGGGATCAAACCCTAACAAAACTAACTTGATTACATGGTAAATCTCATCCAACCCATCACCGTCCAGCAAGCCTATGATGGAATTACTCACGCACGGCCGTGAGCATCTTGAAATTGGTGATGGAGGATGGTTGATGATGACAGCGGCGATGAATCCCCCTCTTCAGAGCCCCGAACGGACTCCAGATCAGCCCTCCCGAGAGAGATTAGGGCTTGGCGGTGGCTCCGTATCGTAAAACGCGATGAAACTTTCTCTCTGATTTTTTTCTCCGCGAGACGGAATATATGGAGTTGGAGTTGAGGTCGGCGGAGCCTCAGGGGGTCCACGAGACAGGGGGCGCACCCAGGGGGAGGGCGCGCCCCCCACCCTCGTGGACAGGGTGTGGGCCCCTGGTCTTGATTCTTTCGCCAGTATTTTTTATATTTTCCAAAAAGTGCCTCCGTGGATTTTCAGGACATTCCGAGAACTTTTGTTTTCTACACATAAAACAACATCATGGCAGTTCTGCTGAAAATAGCGTCAGTCCGGGTTAGTTTCATTCAAATCATGCAAGTTAGAGTCCAAAACAAGGGCAAAAGTGTTTGGAAAAGTAGATACGTTAGAGACGTATCAAGAGGTACTTCAACGAGGTCCTCGAGGGCGCCCGTATTGTAGAGGGCCAGTGCTCCAAGGACATCATAGTTGAGTAGTTGTGTCCGGTTTGTAAGAGTCATGTAATGAACTCATGATGTAAAAAATGGTTATGCTTTTTATGATTAGTTTATCCTCCTATTTGGTCGTTTATATGTCTGAAAGTTTACCAGTCGTCGGCTTCAACCCCCATGTAAATATTACAGGGGTGTTCGGGAATGCATGATAGCACTTAATCCAACGTCTTGGTCCGATGTAGGAGGTGTCTTGCAGAGTGAACTAGGCAATCAGACTATGTGACTTTAGTACTTTCACTTAGCCATAAGAGTTCATTGGTGGCTCAAAGTACTAGCCCCTCGTTGCATGATCGGCAATCCAGAGTGCGGCGCCATTACAACGTGGCTGGTCGAATACCCAGCCCCTCGTATAACATAACATAAATTGCGAACAATTCATAGTATAACACTAAGTCACCAGATCGCTGACCCACTCTCGCCCATCATGACAGTCAGTTTTGGCTTTCTCTACTGAGGTACTTAATCGGATAAACCGGAAATACAATCACAGTAGTTCACCCTCTATAACCTTAGCCGAACTTGTGGAACGTAAGGTGGGAAACACGGGAGCCGAGCAACCCAACTATAGACCAAAGACATGATTCGAAGCCAATGCATATAATGCCATATCCGGGACGCGGAAGAGTTCCCTATAGGTGTTCGGACTTCAGAATTTTGCAGGGCCGAATACAACCCCTGGTATGAAGACCGTGTCGAACCACGTATGCCAATCGAGCGTGAGGGGGAGCACACATGACAAGGAAAAACCGAGACCCAACCAAGAACGTGATAATCATCTGCGCCCTTTATATCTTTATTGATACGTCGATGACAGGTAGTGTCGTTAAATATTAAGGTCATATTACATGCCCAAAGAGAAAAAGAAAAGATTTTACATAAGGGGAAGTCTAACACAGGGCCTAAAAATCATAGTTCGGAAAGGAAACCCCAATGATGCCCTGCCGCACGTCTGCGCCTTTTCTCCTTAGTAGTAATTCCTTTGAGAGGAGTATTTGATGGTTGGGACGCGCCAGCCTTAAAAGGATCTCCTGCGACAACCATCTCGCAAGTAGGGCTCTTGATGAACCTGCCTTAAAATGAAGAAAGATATAAGAGGTCCAACTATGGTCAAGCCACACAATGG
Source organism: Triticum aestivum (assembly GCF_018294505.1). Lineage (NCBI taxonomy): Eukaryota > Viridiplantae > Streptophyta > Magnoliopsida > Poales > Poaceae > Triticum > Triticum aestivum. The sequence continues at coordinate 262,616,981 of NC_057807.1, forward strand.
ACCTCTTCCGCGGTGTGCCTCCGGTGCCGCCCAAGGTATTTTTAGTGCGTAATATGTACGCCTGGTACATAAGCCACAACCTGGTGTGGCGATCGGCGGAGGCCGGACTGTTAATCAAGGTGCGGATCCGTTATTTTATCGCTATTAAGCATGGATCGGACTCGTTTGGATACGTCGTTGGCTTTATTGGCCGGTGAACTATTCGACTTGATGAGGCTGCCATAAACTTCGGCTGCAAGGGCCGCTGTGTGCTCTTCAGTACGGAGGGAGCACTCCATGTTAACATTGACTGTGATAACGCCACGGGGTCCGGGCATCTTAAGCTTTAAGTAAGCGTAATGTGGGAGTGCATTGAAGTGGGCGAACGCAGTTCGTCCGAGCAGTGCATGGTAGCCACTACGGAAAGGGACGATGTCAAAGATTAATTCTTCGCTGCGAAAGTTATCTGGGGAGCCGAATACTACCTCCAGTGTAATTAAGCCCATACAACGGGCCTCCACTCCTAGTATCACACCTTTAAAGGTAGTGTTACTAGGCTTGATTCGTGATGGGTCGATCCCCATCTTACGGACAATATCTTGATAAATCAAGTTGAGACTGCTTCCTCCATCCATAAGGACTCTAGTGAGATGGTATCCGTCAATAATTGGATCAAGAACCAGGGCGGTCGAACCCCCGTGATGGATACTGGTTGGGTGGTCCCTACGATCAAAGGTGATCGGATAGGCTGGCCATGGGTTAAACTTGGGGGCGAGAGGCTCTACGGCATAGACATCCCGTAGTGCGCGTTTGCGCTCCCTTTTGGGATATGAGTGACATATATCATGTTTACTGTTTTTACCTTGGGGGGAACTTCTTCCGACCCCTAGTATTTGGCTGACGGGGCTCATCATCGTCTTTCCTTGGAGGCCCTTTTCCCTTGTGTTCGGTATTGCTTTTACCGGCCTATTTGAAAACCCAACAATTCTTGTTGGTATGGTTCGCAAGCTTATCAGGTGTGCCATGAATCTGACAGGGCCTCTCAAGGATTTTATCCAAACTGAATGACCCATCCTTGTTGCCTTTGAAAGGTTTCTTCCGCTGAACGGACTTAGGACCGCTGAAAATCTGGCATTGACAGTCGTGTCGTCTGCGTCATCATTGTTGTTGTTCCGACATTTATTTTTATTGCGGCAAGGTTTACCATTGTCGTCTAGCACCTCATAAGTGTCGGGGTCACCTGAGTTGTTGCTTCTACGAGCCAACCAGTTGTCTTCGCCCGCACAAAAGCGGGTCATGAGTGTCGTTAAGGCTGCCATGGTCTTCGGCTTTTCCTGCCCAAGGTGTCGGGCGAGCCATTTGTCATGGACGCTGTGTTTAAAGGCCGCTAAGGCTTCGGCGTCCGGACAGTCTACGATCTTGTTATTTTTAGTTAAGAACTGATTCCAAAGTTTGCGGGTTGATTCACTTGGCCGCTGAATTATGTGACTCAAGTCGTCAGCATCCGGTGGACGGACATAAGTGCCCTGAAAGTTGGCCCGAAAAGCATCTTCCAAGTCTTCCCAAGTTCCAATGGAGTTTTCTGGGAGGCTGTTTAGCCAGTGCCGTGCTGGTCCTTTCAGCTTTAAAGGAAGATATTTGATGGCGTGAAGGTCATCTCCTCGAGCCATGTGGATGTGGAGAAGAAAGTCTTCAATCCAGACAGCCGGATCCGTCGTTCCATCGTACTATTCGATGTTTACGGGTTTAAACCCTTCTGGAATTGGTGTTCCATGACCTCATCGGCGAAGCATAAAGGGTGTGTGGCCCCTGTATATCGTGCAATATCGCGGTGGAGATCGGCTGACATCTGAGTTCAGTTCTGATCCCGATTATCGTAATGGTCGTCATGCCGGGCTTCATAGCTATTGTCTCGCACAAGGGCATGGCCCCTTGATCTGTAGATTGATCTAGTCTAACCAGCTTTATTGGCTAGGTCACGTTGCAAGTCGTATGTGTATTCCGCGGCTGCCGTCTCCCTGCCTCTTCGGCGAAGGGGTGCGGGTTGGTGTTCGGCTTGATATGTCATTTTATCCCGCCCACGTGGTGGTCGCTCTGGTTGGTCTGCCTGATTACACTTCGACGATATTGACTCAATGGTTTCATCGTCGAATTGTGGCAGCTACTTGCACTTAGGGTAACTTTTAACAAGTCGCTCGTGGCCGTACTCCTCAGCGGCCAGGACCTTAGTCCACCTTTCATTCAACGTATCTTGTTCGACTTTAAGCTGCTTCTTCTTCTTCTTCAGGCTTCAGGCTGTAGCAATGAGCTGTCGCTTGAAGCGTTCTTTGTTGAGGGGTTCCTTTGGGACAATAAATCTTTGTCCCCGAGGCTAACCTCCTCTTCGGTTTCTGGCATATAGTTGTTGTCTTCTGAATCTTCGTGATCAGCGTGTCCGGGACTATATTCACCCTCTTCCCTTTCATCCTGTTTGGATGTGGGCTCGACGGGGTATTCGGGATCTTCAGCATCGTCCGGAGTCTCACTATCTCCGGTGCCGGTATTGCTGTCCTTCGCCCGACGCGATCGTGAGCGGCGTCGCTGACATCGGCGCCTTGGTGGTTTATCGACGGGTTTGTCCTCATCGGGGCGCGGGTTATCCTCGTCGTTCTTTTTATCCGGAGTGTCCACTATGTACACATCATAGGTTGAGGTGGCCGTCCAACGCCCCCTGACGGGTAGGACTAGGCTTGGTTCGGCGTCGGCATCGCCGTCCATGTCGTCGATGTCTTTGGACACATAGTCCAACATGTCGGTTAAGTCCTCGATCATGGCTATTAAGTGGGTGGTGGGTGGGGCATAAAATTCCCCGCTCTCAACCCCCAGTCCAAGCTGGGTATAGCTCGGAGGCAAGGCCTCTGTGATGGCGAGAGACTGCATCAAACCCAATGCTTCATCTAAGAGAGGAAGTGGGATCGAAAGCTGCGGATCTGTTGGACTGTGTTCGGCATGGGCCACCTGATCGGGTCCGCTGAGTGCAGACCTCGGCAATTCGGGATGGTTGCCCAGAGGCAAGTCTAAGATTGCATCTGGGTCTTCGGAAGGGAGTTCCACAAGGGGAATAGGTCAGGTAGGGCTTACGATCCCGTCTTCGGACAATGAGACCCACCCCGGATCTAAGGCCAGGGTTGGTATGAGTGTTGACCCATCGACGGGATCTAATAGGGGATCCGAAGAGTCTTCCTGGTGGGGACCCAAAGTAGTGGCCGAGGCCGCTAACCCGTCGAAGACTAGGTCTCCTCGGATGTCAGCAATATAGTTCAGATTTCCAAATCTGATCTGGTGGCCGGGGGCATAACTATCGACCTGCTCAAGGCGGCCGATCAAGTTGGCACACAAAGCCTCCGAACACAAAGACCTGTCCAGGGAGAAAGATTTCCCTGGACACAGCATCGTTGTTGGTGAAGAGGTGAGCCATTGAACCTTCTATCGACGATACAGCGGAGCTCTCAATGAAAGCACCAATGTCAGTGTCAAAACCAGCAGATCTCGGGTAGGGGTAGCCCAAGTTGTATGTTTGAGGACCAATGGTAACTATGGACAAAGGACACATTGTTTACCCAGGTTCGGACCCTCTTAATGGAGGTAAAACCCTACTCCTGCTTGATTATATTTGAGGGTATAGGGGTTACAAGAGTTGATCTACCACGAGATCGAATGGCCTAACCCTAGATTAGCTGGCCTAGCAATGTTGTGATCCTACCTCCAATCTACCCTCCGGTTTAAATAAACACCAGAGGGGCTTAGGGTTGTACAAAGTCGCTTTTACAGAAAGTAATAACATATCCGGACACCTATACTTGCCATCCACGCATACGGGAGTCCCCACCGGACACGAAAGGTGATCTTCTGCCTTGTATCTCGACGGCCCATCAGTCCGGCCCACATCCAATAGACCGGACGCCCAAGGACCCCTAGTCCAGGACTCCCACAGACACCCCTCTCAACCGGGCCTTGAACAAACTTAAGGGACTCCCTTTGGACCAGCGGCCGCAATATGGATGTCTTCGGCGCCATGTGGAAGGTCTTTTACAAAGAGGGCCCGGAGGCCAAGAAGCAGAAAAAGAAGTTTAGTCAGGCGAACATCAATGAGAAGGTGAAGCTTGCGTTCGAGAAAAAAGCAGTTGAGGACATGAAAAAAGCAGCTGAGGAGAAAAATGAGTTGCTACAGCAAGCAGTCGCTGCAGCTGTAGATGCCTGCATAAATGATTTCACAACTAACTTGATCCCGAATATCATCAACTAGATGAAGGAAAATCCAGACAAGACGGTAGATAATTTCCCCATGCCCGGTTTTGTCGGGAGCAACTCGGTGAACAACACCACCGCACCATCACCTGCTCACGCAACCGTGCCTGGTCCGGCACCCGCACCTGCTCATAGCAGCCTGTCCTCAGCCCCTGGCGCGCTAGGCGGACCTTCGTCTTTGGCTGAGCTCGATGCCCTCACAGTAATTACATGTCGCACCAACATATATCTAGAATATTCCGTTTTCGTTGCCTTTTGGATGTTTTACGCCGCGGACATGTGTTTACAGGCTGACAAAACCCCGTGCACCATACTCTACTTGATCAAAGGCCAGAAGGTGGACATGGGAAAGGCGGTGATAACGAAGCCCTTGGAACTCACGCTCCACGGCCAGTCGATGCCCGGTGGGCACTTCAGGGTTACCATGTTGAGTGTGAAATTGGGGCACGAGGATTTGCCTCCTCCAGTATGGCTAGGGGGAGAGGACGAGGAGACCTGCCGCGGCTTGGAAACTGCAAGGGTTGGGTGCTGCTATGGCCAAAGAATCTTCTTCTTCTGGAGCTGGCTGATAGCACACCAATAACCACACATCAACAAGCAAGTATGAACACCACCACCCCGCCTACGCAATTACCAGCGCCTGTACTGCCGGGTGAGAGCGGCGGACAATGTGATGAAGGGGGTCCAGTAGTGGCTGATGTAATCGCCCCCGTACAACAACAAATGGATGATGAGATGGACGAGGATGACCCTCTTCGGTTCCTCAATACAGGCGCCTATGACGGTGACTTAAATATGATGAGTCAGCCATATGACGACTCGGGCTATCAGCATGTTGATGAGGATATGGATAATCTGCCCAGGCAGGAACATCCTAGGAAGGATTGTAAGAAGTCTCTCTTCATGCAATCCTCACAGGACATGCCTGAAGATGCCGCCTCAACACGGGCTCAACTAGCCGAGGGCCGTACAGTGCTTAGCCCGACAACACTGGAGCAGGGTCAAGGAATGGTCTGGAAGGTCAGCCCAAGGAAAAGAAGAGGAAGAGACCGGGGAAGAGAGACTCTTCTGCCTACAAACAAGCCAGAGAACATAACAGCCAGACGGCGGATTTTGAAGAGCGTGTACCCGTCAAAGGTGCGGCCATTTTCCATGTCACGGGCGAGATGATGCTACCGCCGAAAGCACTGGAGGCAATATCAAGGGATCTCAGGAGACTGCACGACCATGTGTTGTCGACTGAGAAAAGCCTACTAGCCTCGAAGGATCCAGGATGTCCGACATACGTGGCTCGTGTGCCTGAGGGGAAGTGCTACGTCGACACATGGCCCGCGGAGGTGTTCTTCCTACGGTTTGAGCATATCTTCGAGATGTTTCTGACAAGGCGGCTCGATTGTACAATCGTCCACCTTTTTTCCGTCATGAAGAGAGAAGAAGTCTCGCAAATCTGAGTGGCAGATCCATACTACATGCACGAGTCCTTCTTGAGTCTCGGCGACTTTGAGCGTAAAACTTCTAGGGGGTACCTCAAAAACTTCATGGTATAGAATAAGGATCAGGAAATTGTCCTCCTGTCTTATCATCCAAAGTAAGTCAGTGTTGGACAACCCTTTTGTACATTTCAATCATTCCTTCTCACTCATATGGAGAATAATTTGAGGTGTTCTTTTCCCCGCAGCAACGGGCGCACCGGCCTTATCGTTCTTTACCCGCGAGTCGCCCACGCCGTGTATTTCGACCCTACAAGAAACTACGAGAAGAAGGACTACACCCATGTAATGAATATTCTAGATGATGCTCTCCAAGGCTTCAGCTTGAGGGGTGACCACCTTCAGATCAGGAAACAAAGGAACAAGAAGACGGGTTTCTTGCATAAAACTAACTTCTGCTGCATCCATGTCCCAAAACCAAGCAAGAATGATGGATTCTACCTCCTGCATCTCATGATGGAGTTCAGAAGGGATCACCAAAAGCTTCGCATGACAAGCAAAAACGATGATCATAACCGCAAGTGGGTAGAATCTCATGGAGAAGCGGATTATAAACTTAGAGATGACTTCTTTTGCATCCAGAGGGACATTGCGACGATCATCATGAAAGAATTCGTCGAAGAGAAGGGGATGTTCCACCACGACCCTATATCGCGATCTGACGTCCGAACTCGCATAGGCATGCAATGTCAGGACCTCACGCCGTTCAAGAAGCTAGGGTGCATCCTCGATGATATGGAAGGATGGAACTTCTGGTTATTTATGATGCCGATGAGGATGATATGTGTCGGTTGAACTTCTATAGTTTCTATAGCGATGAAACTTTGTGATGTCCACGGTCCCTGCCGAACTTGCATAACGCCACTTTGTTAGTTTTGGTATGATGACCTGCGTACCTCTAGTTAACTAGTTTGCGTACGATGAAACTGTGTTGATTATTTATATGTTTACTATATGTTGTCAACCTTTCTTTCTTGTGTTGCTCAAGTATATTTTGTTGCATATGATTGTACATTCTCTTGATGAAGATGCATCTCTTACAGGTACCTAGATTATTGATGTCGAAGAAGCAGTGCTATGTCGTGTACAAAGGGAAGGTTTCGGGAGTGTACGACGAGTGGTCTGAGTGTCAGGCGCAAGTGGAGGGGGTCTCAGGCACCAGCCATAAAGGCTTCAAAAGCAGACAAGAAGCAGAAGCTAGTTACTTGAGGTTCACGCTAGCACGAGAGAGGACTCATAAACGCTGCCTCGTGTACTGCATAGTTCTCTCACTCATAGTATAGCTCTTCTCGTGTATACCATTGTTTAGATGGATGATGATGTAGTTGCAAGTATTCAAGACTTGTATCGCTATTTTCGAGATGATGAGAGACCATTTTGTGTTGGATGATGATTATGATGATGACATGATTTGATGAGACTATTTGTATGTGTATGCTATGATTACATTTGCATGTGTATGATATGCTAAAGATTATTGTATAAAGCCTGTTCAAATACAAAACAAATATGTAGAAAAAAATCAGAAACTAATAAAACTAGCAGTAGTGAGGGGAATAAAGTTAGCAGCAGCGCGCTCTTACCAGTAGCGCGGCTTAATTCAAAGCGTTGTAGCTATTAGCAATAGCACGTTGCTGCCGAGCTTGCTACTGCTACCCATGAATAGCAGTAGCATGGGCCAACACGCGCTACTACTACATGTTAGCTTTAGCGAATAACGTGGTTACCTGCGCTACTGATACACCAAATACTCATGCTACTGCTAGGCTTATCCTAGTAGTGGTTAACTTTTAAAAAGTGGTGTCTCCTAGATTGGTTTGGTGCCGCCTGGGAGCCTCCGACAATATTGTGAAGTTGAACCAAGAAGTTTGTAAGGGCTAGGAGATCGCCTACTTCGTGAAGATCTACCCGAGTGAGGCAAGTCCTTCGTGGGCGATGGCCATGGTGGGATAGACGAGGTTGCTTTTTCGTGGGCCCTTCGTGTGTGTAGCCCTCCGTGGACTCGCGCAACCGTTACCCTTCGTGGGTTAAAGTCTCCATCAACATGGATGTACGATAGTACCACCTATTGGAACCACGCCAAAAATCTCCGTGTCTTCATTGCATTTGCACACTCCAATCCCAACTGAGGGAGTCCTGGACTAGGGGGTGTCCGGATAGCCGGACTATCATCATCGGCCGGACTCCAAGACTATGAAGATACAAGATTGAAGACTTCGTCCCGTGTCCAGATGGGACTTTCCTTGGCGTGGAAGGCAAGCTTGGCAATACGGATATGTAGATCTCCTACCATTGTAACCGACTCTATGTAACCCTAGCCCTCTCCGGTGTCTATATAAACCGGAGGGGTTTAGTCCGTAGGACGAACAACCATTACAACAATCATACCATAGGCTAGCTTCTAGGGCTTAGACTCCTTGATCTTGTGGTAGATCCACTCTTGTACTACCCATATCATCAATATTAATCAAGCAGGAGTAGGGTTTTACCTCCATCGAGAGGGCCCAAACCTGGGTAAAAACATCGTGTCCCTTGTCTCCTGTTACCATCCGCCTAGACGCACAGTTCGGGACCCCCTACCCGAGATCCGCCGGTTTTGACACCGACATTGGTGCTTTCATTGAGAGTTCCTCTGTGTCGTCACCGATAGGCTTGATGGCTCCTTCAATCATCAACAACCATGCAGTCTAGGGTGAGACTTTTCTCCCCGGACAGATCTTTGTATTCGGCAGCTTTGCACTGCGGGCCAATTCGCTTGGCCATCTGGAGCAGATCGAAAGCTACGCCCCTGGCCGTCAGGTCAGATTTGGAAGCCTAAACTTCACGGCCGACATCCGCGGAGACTTGATCTTCGATGGATTCGAGCCACAGCCGAGCGCGCCGCACTGTCACGATGGGCATGATTTAGCTCTGCCGCCGGACAGCGCCCTGGAGGCCGCACGTGAGTCCGCTCCGATCCCTAGTTCGGAGCCGACCGTGCAAACCGAGGACAGGTGGCTGGACACCGCCTCGGGGGCTGCAATCTCTACGGCAATGGAGCCGAACACTGACCCTGTCCCTTGTAAAGCTCGTGGCTCCGAGGTGACGGGCTCCTCGTCAGACTCCGAACCTCCTGCGCCCTTACCAATCGAATCCGATTGGGCGCCGATCATGGAGTTCACCGCTGCGGACATCTTTCAGCACTCACCCTTTGGCGACATCTTGAACTCGCTAAAGCATCTCTCGTTATCAGGAGAACCCTGGCCGGACTGCGGTCAGGGCGGTTGGGATGCGGATGACGACGAAATTCAAAACCCACCCACCACCCACTTTGTAGCCACTGTCGATGATTTAGCCGACATGCTAGACAACGACTCCGAAGACATCTACGGTATGGACGACGATGCCGGAGACGACCAAGAACCAGCGCCTACCGAGCACTGGCAGGCCACCTCAACTCATGATGTATATATGGTGGACACCCCAAAAGGGAGCGATAACGAGGAACAACGGGACGCGGCGAAGGATAATTCCCCCGAAAAACAACCAAAACGGCGACGCAAGCGCCGCCCCAAGTCCCGCCTCGATAACAACAGCACTCATAATGACCCAGCAATAGAGCAGGGCAAACCAGTGGGCGACGAACATGCAACCAAGCAACCATCCGAACAGGATGAATCGGATAATCAATCCATCCCTGGCGAAAACAACAGTCCAGACGATCTCACGCCGGACACACCACCGGAGCATAAGAACCTTCACAAAAGACTTGTCACCACTGCAAGAAGTCTGAAGAAGCAGAAACGGAAGCTCAAAACAGCAGAAGACATACTCAGAATGAGGTGGAGCAAAGTACTCAAGACCGCGGACAAATATGGCAACAGCCACCAAACAAAGAGCTACCCGAAGCGCAAGCTGCTGCCCGAATTCGACGAGGAGGCCGTAGAGCCCCCACAGTCAAAAAGCAAAGAGGCCGCCTGGCCGGATAGACGACCAGATGACAGGCCAAGAGCAACAAGCAGCGCCGCACACAAGCCGACAAATGATCCTCGCAAAATAGATGGCCCGGTCAGGTCCATTTATGGGCCAAAAAATAGGGCCCCAGGAAGCAACACAACACACCGAGTGTTCGAAGACAATGGCACACCCAAATACAGGGCCGCTGCACACCCACTATGTTTCACCGATGAGGTGTTGGATCATGAATTTCCAGCGGGGTTCAAGCCCGTAAACATAGAGGCAACGACGGAACAACAGACCCAGGAGTCTGGATCGAGGATTACATCCTGCACATACATATGGCTAGAGGAGACGATCTCCACGCCATAAAATATTTGCCCCTCAAGCTCAAAGGGCCAGCTCGGCATTGGCTCAAAAGCCTCCCAGAAAATACCATTGGAAGTTGGGAAGAGCTCGAGGACGCGTTTAGAGCAAATTTTCAGGGGACTTATGTCCGCCCTCCGGATGCAGACGATTTAAGTCACATAACCCAACAGCCCGGAGAGTCGGCGCGCAAATTCTGGAACAGGTTCCTCACCAAAAAGAACCAAATAGTCGACTGTCCGGACGCCGAAGCCTTAGCAGCTTTTAAACATAACGTCCGAGACGAATGGCTCGCCAGACACCTCGGCCAGGAAAAGCCAAGAAGAATGGCCGCGCTAACAAGCCTCATGACCCGCTTTTGCGCGGGGGAAGATAGCTGGCTAGCAAGATGCAGCACCAGCGACCCGAGTACATCCGAGATCAGAGATGGAAACAGAAAATCACGGAGCAGAAAGGACCAGCGCCGAAATAAAGAAAAGAGCCCAAAGAACATGGCGGTCAACGCCGGATTCAAAAGCTCGCGGTCGAACAACAAAACACTGCCTCTTAAGGACAACAGTGACGAGCTATCCAACCTAAACAAAATTCTGGATCGGATATGTCAAATCCACAGTACCCCTGGGAAGCCTGCAAACCACACCCACCGAGATTCTTGGGTCTTCAAACAGTCCGGCCGACTCAACGCCGAACACAAGGGGCTCGACGCGCCAACTGAGGACGACGACGAACCCCACCAGCAGAGCGCCGGAAAACAAAAGACTTTCCCACAAGAAGTCAAAACAGTAAACTCACTTCATGTGATAATACGGAACAATAGTGCGGCACCCGCTAAAGCACGTGTCGCACAGTCCACCCCAGCGGAACCCCGAGATTGGATGTTAAAACCAATTACTTTCGACCACCTGGACTATTCCAGAAGTATTCGAAACGCAGGATGGACTGCTCTGATATTGAATCCTATAATCGACGGACTACAATTTACACAAGTCCTAATGGATGGCATCAGCGATTTAAACCTGCTATATCCGGACACAATCCGCAAGTTGGGGATAGACCCTACTAAAATTCACCATAGCCGCACTTCCTTCAAAGGAGTGACGCCAGGCCCTTACGCCAAGTGCATGGGCTCCTTACTACTAGAAGTTGTGTTCGGATCATCCGACAACTTCCGTCGCGAAAAGCTAATCTTCCATGTCGCCCCATTTAAAAGTAGCCATCAAGCACTGTTGGGACGTGAAGCTTTTGTCCGCTTTAATGCAATACCGCACTACGCGTCTCTCACACTTAAAATGCCCGGTCCACGCGGCATCATCTCATTAAAAGGTCGTTCAAAGACCCCGGACACGGCTAGGCGAGTCCGGCATAAATAAACTAAGGGCTCCCTAGCCGCACACCCCTTCACAAGGGGCTGTGCATATGAGCAATAAAGAGCTAATAAAAGCTCAGCTTTATTCAATTATTCATATTTTTATTTTTAATACATTTTTTGCACGATTTCTTTTCAAACTAAGTTCCTCTCTTTTTACAGATGAACAGTGTGTACACCCGTCCAGGATACGGCACAACGGAGACACAGGCGCAGACGTGCAGCAGGGACCCGTGGCAAGGATTCTTTTCAGATTAAGACCCTGCGTAGACCTTTCTTACTGTCTCTTGTTGATTCACATCCCACGGTTTTTTACCATAACCAACGAGGAGGCTGGCGTTTTGGCATCGGCCACGCCAGAAATTCTCACCTGTACCTGGACACTAGGGGCTTAGGGCATTGTTCTGCCCGATTATCATAAAGACCGAATACCTTAGGGAGTGTTCGGCGTCTCGAGTTAGGCCTTATATGCATCAGCTCTGAATCATGTCTTTGGTCAAATGTTGGGTTTGCTCGGCTCCTGTGTTTTGCTGCCTTACATTCCGTATCATCGGCTAACGCGGCACCAGGAGAACTACTGCAATTGTGCCCCGGTTCGGCCGGGCGAGCACCTCAGTAGAGAAAGCCGAAAACTGACTGTCATGATACAGCGAGAGACTGGTCACCACTCGATCGACTACCGGAATGTTTAGAATTCCTCCGCTTTGACGAAGGACCATTTCCCGGTCAGGCACATACGCGCCCCGAATTCGGAGAGCGCGGTGCCCCTAGGGGCTATATCGTAGCCCCACCCTCGAACTCCTATGGATAAGTGAAAGTGATAAAGCATTATAGTCTGGTTGCCTCATTTGCTACGCTACCACCTCCTTCACAGGACCAAGACGTTGGATTAAGTGTGAAAATGCGCTATTTTTGCAAACACCCCCGCACCATGTGCGTGGGGGCTGAAGCCGAAGACTGCCATCTTTCAGGTTATACACAAGTATACATTAACGGCCGCACAGGAGATATTTCAATACTTGAACGCACAAGTATAAAAAGCACTTATATTATATATCGTCTTACAAATCATTTAAACATGACATTCTTTGTGCACTGCGACTCTATTGCACGAGCACCCCGCAGAACTTCCCCAAAATAGTGCTCGGCGGGTAACCGGCTCTCGCCCGAACCCCGGGTTGCAACTTCGGTGGCATCCATTTCCGTCCATTATGTCTTCACATGGGCGAGGGCCATCCGGGCATCCTCTATGCAGGCCGACCGCTTCATCGCCTTGATATGCGGCACCGCCCCAAGGAATTGCTGCAATAAGCCAAAATAACTTTTCGGCTTGGGCCTATCCAGCCAGACATGAGCCACGATATCCGTCATGGAAAGTCCGGACAGTCTATTCAGCTCAGCCCACTCAGCCAATCGATCGGTCAGCGGAAGTGAACGCTCCGGACTGTGGAATTGAGACCAAAAAAGCTCTTCCGTCTCGTGATCCTTTTGACTTCGGAAGTGCACAACAGCATCTGCCGCACTCGCCGCTAAATCCATATAAGGATCCTCCGGACCCCACAGCTGGCCAAGCTGAGCATACTTCGGATCTGTGAACCTCCTGCGCAGCAGAAAAGGCTTGCCAGCCGCAATATCTCCGGCCTGGCGCAGCTCCTCCTTTATAGCCCTCATTGCAGAACGGGCATCCTTGGCTTCGGCGGTGGCCTTCTTCAGGCTTTCTTGCTCCGCTCGGCGTTCTTTTTCAAGAACCTCATAGCGGTCGGTAACATCTTTCAGCTTCACGGCCATTTCGGCCATCTCCTCCCTGCTTCGGCAGTGAGCAGCCCTTTCGGCTTCTAGCTCTTCGGCCGCCTTCGAGGCAGCCGCATCACTCCTCCTGGCCTGCTCCTTGGCTCGAGCAAGCTCTGCTCGAAGGTCCTCCACAGCAGCGGCACCATCTGCATCAAGCACACATATTGTAAGGAGTGAGCTTCGGCTCCCTTACTAGGTGACAACGGAGAAACAACCTACCTTGCGACTCGTCCAATCGTTTATTGACCAGCGCGATGTCCGCATCCGCAACGTCGAGTTGCCGCCTTAGTTCAGCAACTCCATCAGTCCGGCTGGCCACCGGACTATCCGCCACCTGTGTAGGAAAGGCGAGAATTAATACCTGAGATTATGATCCTCGGCACGATGTCGCCTTCGACAACATACCGAGTCTCAGGGGCTACTATCTATACAGGGTGCGCTTTATGTGCAAAACTGTCAAAAGGTATGTCATTTTTACGTACCTCAAACCCCGCCAGCAAACTTCTGACGGCATCGTGCAACCTGCCTTCGGCGGATGAAATTCTCCCAATCACCATACTCATCAATGTACGGTGATCTTCTGAGATAGACGCCCTCTCAAGCAGATCCTTCAGCTCCCCCGGCTGTACACCAGTTGGTGCCGAACTCTTCGGCCCTGTCGGACTTGGGGATACCCTCCGTGATGACACCTCAGGGTCGTCCGCCCCACCTGACGGTGCGGCGGATGGAGGCGTCTCGCTCTCCATCATCTCCGGACGAAGGTCCCCCGAAGACGAGCTCACCTGAGAAGGACGGAGATCTGAACTACAAGGTAAAAACTTAGGTTATCCTCAGAAGCACAAATAGGGATGTCCCTTATTACAAAACTCCCCTTTTTCTACTTACGGCTCGCTGGAGGGCTGATTCCTTAGGGGAGATAGTGCGGCCGGGGCCTCCCCGGACGCAGGACCCTCTGGTGAAGATCTCTTCCCCCGCTTCGAGGCCTTGACCTCCGGGTTTTCGGAAGCGGTCCTCTTCTCCCCTTGAAAGGAGGGATTTTCGATCCCCCCTTTCTCAAAAGCCTCCTTGGTAGAGGCGGTAGTTCCTCTGTTTTCCCCTTCGCCTTCCTCTGAAGGCGCAACCTCCAGCATCTTGACCAGCACGGGATCCAGCGCGGTCTCCGGGAGGGGGGCTGGACACCGTATTAGTTTCGCTTGCGCTATCCACTCCTGTTCAGAGGACAACAGGTTAAAAGGCAAATCCGGGAAACGCAAATGAACGGTATGTCTAGACACAGAGCTACTTACTTGTGCATCCGGGCGATTGCAGCTTAGGCCGGCGTCCTCGGTCAATTCCGGACACACCTCTTGTGATCTGAAGAACAATTTGTACATCTCCACGGGTGTCGCACCCATGAAGTGTTGGAGAATTCGCGGTCCCTTCGGATTGAATTCCCACAGCCGGAGAGGACAACGTTTGCAGGGCAGAAGACGCCTAATCAGCATGACCTGCATCACCACAACCAGATCGATCTCCCTCTCTTGGAGGTCTCGAATCCGGCCCTGCAATAGGGGCACGTCCTTTGACGGCCCCCAGTTGAGCCCTTGGTTGACCCATGACATCAGCCGTCGTGGAGGTCCCGAGCGGAAGATGGGCGGCGGCTTCTGCCTGCTGCCCCTGGGAGCGGTAATATAAAACCACTCCTGTTGCCACAAGCCGAGCTCCTCTTGGAAAGAGCCCTCGGGCCATGGAGCATCGGCCCTCCTGCTTACAACCGCCCCGCCGCACTCTGCTTGGCGCCCCTCGATCATCTTCGGCTCCACGTTAAAAGTTTTGAGCCACAAACCGAAGTGGGGGTAGTGCGGAGGAAGGCCTCGCAGACGACAATGAATGACGAGATGTGGAGGATGGACTCCGGAGCCAAGTCGTGGAAATCCAACCCATAGTAAAACATGAGCCCTCTCACAAAAGGATCCATCGGGAAGCCTAAACCCCGACGGAGGTGGGACACAAACACGACGCTTTCGCCGGGCTCGGGAGTGGGAATGACTTGCCCTTTGGCGGGCAGCCTATGCGAAATCTCGTAGGTCAAGTACTTGGCTTCTCTCAGCTTTTGCACGTCCTCTTCCGTGACGGAGGAGGGCATCCACCGGCCCTGTAGGTCGGATCCGGACATCGTTGAAGGTCCAAGGCCCTCGAATCTGAGGCTCTCGGTGTTGGAACTCGGGGCGAGGGGCAGATTCGATTGAGGATTGAAGAAAAGAAACGAGCCTTGGTCCCATTATAAAGAGGGAGAATACCAAGAGTCGTCTCCGTGACCGTTTGGGACTCGCCTTCGATAGAGGAGGCGTGGCTACGGGCGCGGTTGGGTTACCCACGTCCGTATTGATGGGAATCCCGGAATAAGGGGAATACGATCTCTGCTTCGATAAGACGTGCCAAGGAAACCGCTTCGCTAAACGCGCTGAGGTGGTATAATAAAAACGATTCAAGTAAAGGCTTGGTAGTGGTGTGACGTCACGCCACAAAATACGTCAGCAGATTGAACTTGTGTACATGTTATTCTCTCTACGGTGGTATGTGGAATTTATTTTGCAGAGCCGGACACTATCCTGGTGTTCACAATCTTCTATGATTATTCGGAGGAGGAACCCGCCTTGCAATGCCGAACAATATGCGTGTCGGACTCATCGTCATTGAAGCCTGGTTCAGGGGCTACTGAGGGAGTCCTGGACTAGGGGGTGTCCGGATAGCCGGACTATCATCATCTGCCGGACTCCAAGACTATGAAGATACAAGATTGAAGACTTCGTCCCGTGTCCGGATGGGACTTTCGTTGGCGTGGAAGGCAAGCTTGGCAATACGGATATGTAGATCTCCTACTATTGTAACCGACTCTGTGTAACCCTAGCCCTCTCCGGTGTCTATATAAACCGGAGGGGTTTAGTCCGTAGGACGAACAACCATTACAGCAATCATACCATAGGCTAGCTTCTAGGGTTTAGCCTCCTTGATCTCGTGGTAGATCCACTCTTGTACTACCCATATCATCAATATTAATCAAGTAGGAGTAGGGTTTTACCTCCATCGAGAGGGCCTGAACCTGGGTAAAAACATCGTGTCCCTCGTCTTCTGTTACCATCCGTCTAGACGCACAGTTCGGGACCCCCTACCCGAGATCCGCCGGTTTTGACACCGACACCAACCCTTTACTTTTTTGTAATTAGCATGTTTTACTTTTTTTGCTGCTCATAATCTTGTAATGCTTGATTAAAATGTATTGTGAATGCTTAAACTTGTGTTAAAACTCCACCTCAAGACCCCTCTTCTTGATCCTCTCACAATTTCCTTTGATGTAGTATGGTAATTCCCTTATGTCATCATGGCAATTTCTAAATAGGTAGGCAGTTTTTTTTTTCCATATCGCATGGCAATTCTCTAATGTAACAGTTCAAATCTACCTGTTGTAGCTTGTACATGTGTGGCAAACTGGCAATTTTTCCCTTTTTAGTCTGACAATTCTCTGTAATGCATAATGGCAAATTCCTAAAACGCATGGCAATTTACTCTGCTGCAGCATGAACTTGACAATTCTTTCTGCCAGCATGTCCAAAGAAATTCGACAAGACAAATCTTTTTGTAATAGCATGGCAAATATATGTGTTAATCTTAGAAAAAATGCGTTATAACATGACAATTCGTGGGCGTTGCCGCAAGTGGTTTTTTAGAGAAAGACTTTCTAATGGCATCGTTCTTTCAAACAAACATCCCTAAAAAAGAACCCTAGTGTCACACGTATGACAAGATTACATGGCAATTCTGAACGTTTTTATGACAAGTTTAGTGACGCGAGAATGTCAGCTTTAGTTGTTAAGCATGACAACTTTTTTTTGGATGACAAAATTTATTTTTAAGGTTTGTTTTTTTTTCAGTTGGCGACTTTAGTTGTAAAATATGTCAAGACGGGACGGGATTGATTCGTGTCACATGTGTGGCATGTATGTTTGGGTATAAAAAGGTTCGTCCGCTCGGATGACCTCGCCAAAAGAAGAATCCGTTCACGCGCGTGTGGTTTGCTGGAGTTTTGTAAGGAATCATCCCATGAGTCGGACTCCAGATGACGTAAGTCGACGAGCCAGAGGACACCGCTCCGCCGCCAAGCCAAGTGATGAGTCCGGCCGGGCTTCCGCCCAGGATTCCGAAGTCGCGCGGAACTCCGTTTGCGCTTCGATTCCTCCTATAAGCAAATTCATCTGTTCCACCGCACCCTTCTCTTCTGTAGAGACCATCGACCGCAAGAAGAAGAAGGCAGCCGCGATCCATCGCCGGAGAAGGAAGAGCTCGACGACGTTTTCTACATGTATCGCTTCAACCCTGGACAAACAGAGGCGGTCACCAACTTCCTGTCGCGCCCCATCTCCGGCAAACCGATGCAGCACGGCGCCGAACGCCGCAGCTACCGCGCCGACGTCGAGCCCAAGGACCTCGCCTCCGTGCCCAGGGCCAAGAGCACCAGCGGCCGCTTCTTCTTCACGACGTGCACGGGGGAGAAAGAGCCGGCAGTGCTATTAGAGCCCGTGAGCCCGCCGCCGCAGAAAAGGCGAGCGCCGGTTGCGGTTGACGCCGACCAGTCGTGGCCTAAGCGCCCACGAGTTGCCACGGCAGAGCAGCAGGCCGTCTCGGCGAGTGACGCGGTGTTGGCTTGGATTGCAGCGGAAGAGGCAAAACACTCCTGGGCGCTCTTGCGGAGGTACAAGGAACGCCCGAAATTCCGGCTGGACCAGCTCGATGGGTACCAGGAGTTCGTTTCCTACACGTTGAACCTGGACAATTGCGATGTTGGGATCTTTGACACCAAATTCTTTGTAGATTACCGTGGTCTTATTTAATTGTACCGACTGATGATCACTGCATAAACTAGTTACTTGTGTATGTCTGATTTGCTTCAGTTGCTCATGCAACTAACAGCTGATGTTCTTGCTGCTGTGATCTTCTGGGATCTCGCAAACTGTAGTTCGTGGCCCTTTTTTGGGTTCGTTTGTCGCTCGTTTCGAGTGTCCTGTGTTCGGAGTTCAAGGGAGCATATATGGTGCAGTTTTGGTTTTGAACATTTGCATATTTACTAGTACGGAAAGATTAACGTCCACACATGTAGCAGTTTTACAACTCGTCCACACGTATGGATAACCGTTCAGTCGAGTTTGCACGAATCTTGACACATTGAGATAGAATTCGTGTGCCACGTAGGCGGGGCTGGTGTGTGGGCGTTGAAGAGTTCGCCCACACTCCCGCAGCACGCGGTTTGGCAGCTGCGCTGTGTGGGCGAACTAGTTTCTGCCCACACGGCCAACACCTAGTACACGCGCGTGTGGTCAAATTGATTTCGCCCACACCCGTACGTTGTTGGATGGCAAATGCAGTACGCATACGTGGCAACTAGGTAAATACACATGGCAATTATGATTCGTTGCAAGACGGCAACTGCAGTTATGCGTACGTGGCAACCAGGTAAACGCACATGGCAACTGTGAATAACCATACATGGCAACTATGGTTGGACCACACGTAACAACTAGGTAAACACACGTGGCAACTACTGTTTGACAATATGTGGCAAGTAGTTAATCACACATGACAACTATGTTTTGATTACACGCGGCAACTACCATAAATTAGACATGGCAACTATAGTTAACCAAAACAGATAGAGTTGCTATGTTTTTACAACTACATTTGCCATTCTCGGATAACTTCATCTGCCATCCCGGATGGCAACTAAATCCTCATCCCGCGGGAGTACCTAACATAGTTGCGCCAGGATGTGTGGGCATTTTTGCTTCGTGCCACACGCGCGGATGGAGATTAGTAGTACTTTGTTGGGCGTGTGGCACGAAGTAGCTGTGCCCACACGTGTGGGCAATTCTAATGTTCGTCCACACACAATTCGTGTGGGCTGCCACCTGTTCACGCCACACACGGTGTGTGGGCGGATGGCTAATATGTCACACATGTGACAGTTAGCCGCGTCCTTACTAGTATGCACGTAAATGCAAGTCGGAATCACGTCACTGATCTTGACGATCAGCACAATCAACACAGTTCATATAAGTTATCACGAAAGTGATGTCAAGTTAATTATTATGTTAGCTTTTACACTACGAGCCAGACACTTTGTCACGAAAACAGTACATGCCATTGCTACTGCGTACTGTTTCTAGGATTTCTATAGACCACAAAAGCTCATTCGATTTCTAGGATTTTTACTGACTCCAAAAGCTCATCCAGTTTTAGGGTTCCTCTGCATTTTGACCGTTAGGATTTTGTTCCCCTTATGTATCTTATTCAAAGGTAATGGTAGCTCTTTTTAGGAATCACAGGGATAGAGTACTAGAGTTCCCTGCCTCAATATATATTACCCAAAGTGGTCATATGCCAAGAGAGTAATCCGGTTTTAAAAAAAATGAATTGAAAATCTAATCAAATTGATCCCGATTATGAGGGAAATCTGGCCGAAACCATACAATTAACAAAAAGAAAAACAAAGAAGAGAAAATGGGTGCCCTTGAAAAGGCGCATCCCGGCCAACAAACACAAGCACCATCACCAATAGAGGCACATGTAGATGTTGGTGTCGTCAAATGTATCACAATACCAAGACTTCACGACCTGCCAAAAACACCTGCGTGCTTGCCGGGACCCCATGGTGTGATACAAGAACAAAGACAATTAACGAGCGTCATAAACATGACCACAAGCTCTTCCACAATGGGCATGATACTAGATCAATGCAAGCTAGTGGCGATGGTGAGGTAGATTGCTGACGGGGACGAGGAGTTCCGGCGATGCAGGTCACTAGAAAAACAAGGCAATTGACTGAAGATGCAGTACG
Source organism: Triticum aestivum (assembly GCF_018294505.1). Taxonomy (NCBI): domain Eukaryota; kingdom Viridiplantae; phylum Streptophyta; class Magnoliopsida; order Poales; family Poaceae; genus Triticum; species Triticum aestivum. Next base: position 262,637,064 of record NC_057807.1, read on the forward strand.
TGATGTCTACTATACAACCTTTTTCTTGTAGACGTTGTTGGGCCTGCAAGTGCACAGGTTTGTAGGACAGTAGCAAATTTCCCTCAAGTGGATGACCTAAGATTTATCAATCCGTAGGAGGCGTAGGATGAAGATGGTCTCTCTCAAGCAACCCTGCAACCAAATAACAAAGAGTCTTTTGTGTCACCAACACACCCAATACAATGGTAAATTGTATAGGTGCACTAGTTCGGCGAAGAGATGGTGATACAAGTGCAATATGGATGGTAGATAAAGGTATTTATAATCTGAAATTATAAAAATAGCAAGGTTACTAATGATAAAAGTGAGCGTAAATGGTATTGCAATGATAAGAAACAAGGCCTAGGGTTCATACTTTCACTAGTGCAAGTTCTCTCAACAATAATAACATAGATAGATAATATAACAAGCCCTCGACATGCAACAAAGGGTCACTCCAAAGCCACTAATAGCGAAGAACAAACATAGAGATTATGGTAGGGTACGAAATCACCTCAAAGTTATTCTTTCGGATCAATCTATAAAAGAGTTCGTACTAGAATAACACCTTAAGACACAAATCAACCAAAACCCTAATGTCACCTAGATACTCCATTGTCACCTCAAGTATCCACGGGCATGATTATACGATATGCATCACACAATCTCAGATTCATCCAACCAACACAAAGTACTTCAAAGAGTGCCCCAAAGTTTCTATCGGAGATTCAAGAACGTGTGCCAACCCCTATGCATAGGTTCCCAATGTCACAAAACCCGCAAGTTGATCACCAAAACATACATCAAGTATCACATGATATCCCATTGTCACCACAGATAATCACGGCAAGACATACATCAAGTGTTCTCATAAAAGACTCAATCCGATAAGATAACTTCAAAGGGGAAACTCAATTCATCACAAGAGAGTAGAGGGGGAGAAACATCATAAGATCCAACTACAATAGCAAATCTCGGGATACATCAAGATCGTGCCATCGAGGGAACACGAGAGAGAACACGAGAGAGAGAGAGAGAGAGAGAGAGAGAGAGAGAGAGAGAGATCAAACACATAGCTACTGGTACATACCCTCAGCCCCGAGGGTGAACTACTCCCTCCTCATCATGGATAGCGCCGGGATGATGAAGATGGCCACCGGTGATGGGATCACCCTCCGGCAGGGTACCGGAACGGGCTCCCGAGAGGTTATTGGTGGCTACAGAGGCTTGCGGCGGCGGAACTCCCGATCTATCTTATGTTCTAAAAGTTTTAGGGTACGTAGGTATATGGGTGAAGAAGTACGTTGGTGGACCGAAGGGGGGGCACGAGGCAGGGGGCGCGTCCCAGGGGGGTGGGCGCGTGATACGTCTCCAACGTATCTATAATTTTTCATTGCTCCATGCTACTTTATCTACTGTTTTGGACTATATTGGGTTTTATTTTCCACTTTTATATTATTTTTGGGACTAACCTATTAACCGGAGGTCCAGCCCAGAATTGCTGTTTTTTGCCTTTTTCAGTGTTTCGAAGAAACGGAATATCAAATGGAGTCCAAACGGAATAAAACCTTCGGGAACGTGATTTTTCTCACCGAACGTGATCCAGGAGACTTGGACCCTGCTCCAAGGAACAAAAGAGGCGGTCAAGAGGGTGGGGGCGCCCCCCCCCCCCCCCCGGGCACGCCCCCTACCTCGTGGGCCCCTGTTGCTCCACCGACGTACTCCTTCCTCCTATATATACCTACGTATCCCCAAATGATCAGAAGGGGAGCCAAAAACCTAATTCCACCACCGCACCCTTCTGTATACACGAGATCCCATCTTGGGGCCTGTCCCGAAGCTCCGCCGGAGGAGGCATCCACCACGGAGGGCTTCTACATCAACACCATAGCCCCTCCGATGAAGTGTGAGTAGTTTACTTCAGACCTTCGGGTCCATAGCTAGTAGCTAGATGGCTTCTTCTCTCTTTTTGGATCTCAATACAATGTTCTCCCCCTCTCTCGTGGAGATCTATTCGATGTAATCTTCTTTTTGCGGTGTGTTTGTTGAGATCGATGAATTGTGGGTTTATGATCCAGTATTATCTACGGAAAATATTTGAATCTTCTCTGGATTCTTTTATGTATGATTGAGTTATCTTTGCAAGTCTCTTCGAATTATCCTTTTTGGTTTGGCCAACTAGATTGGTAGTTCTTGCAATGGGAGAAGTGCTTAGCTTTGGGTTCAATCTTGCGGTGTCCTTTCCCAGTGACAGCAGGGGCAGCAAGGCACGTATTGTATTGTTGCCATCGAGGATAACAAGATGGGGTTTTTATCATATTGCATGAATTTATCCCTCTACATCATGTCATCTTGCTTAAGGCGTTACTCTGTTTTTAACTTAATACTCTAGATGCATGCTGGATAGCGGTCGATGAGTGGAGTAATAGTAGTAGATGCAGAATCGTTTCGATCTACTTGTCTCGGACGTGATGCCTATATACATGATCATTACCTAGATATGCTCATAACTATGCTCAATTCTGTCAATTGCTCAATAGTAATTTGTTCACCCATAGTAGAATATCTATGCTCTTGAGAGAAGCCACTAATGAAACCTATGGCCCCCAGGTCTATTCTCATCATATCAATATCCATTACTTTATTACTTGCTTTGCTTTTACTTTGCCTTTTACTTTTTACTTTGCATCTCTATACTAAAAATACCAAAAATATTATTTATCATCTCTATCAGATCTCACTCTCGTAAGTGACCGTGAAGGGATTGACAACCCCTAATCGTGTTGGTTGCGAGTAGCTATCGTTTTGTGTAGGTACGAGGGACTTGTGCGTGGTCTCCTACTGGATTGATACCTTGGTTCTCAAAAACTGAGGGAAATACTTACGCTACTTTGCTGCATCATCCTCTCCTCTTCGGGGAAATCCAACGCAGTGCTCAAGAGGTAGCAAGAAGAATTTCTGGCGCCGTTGCCGGGGAGGCTCACGCAAGCAAGTCAACCATACCAAGTACCCATCACAATCCTTATCTCTCACATTACATTATTTGCCATTTGCCTCTCGTTTTCCTCTCCCCCACTTCACCCTTGCCATTTTATTCGCCCTCTCTTTCCGAATCTCCTCCTCTCTTTCCCGTTTGCATTTTCCCGTTGCCTTTCTGTTTGCTTGTGTGTTGGATTACTTGTCGCCATGGCACAAGATAATACCAAATTGTGTGACCTCTCGAATACCAATAATAATGATTTCCTTAGTACTCTGATTGCTCCTCTTAATAATGATGAGTCTTGTGAAATTAATACCGCTTTGTTGAATCTTGTTATGAAAGATCAATTCGTCGGCCTTCCTAGTGAAGATGTCGCTACTCATCTAAACAATTTTGTTGATTTGTGTGATATGCAAAAGAAGAAAGATATGGATAACAATATTGTCAAATTGAAGTTATTTCCATTTTCACTTAGAGATCATGCTAAAGTTTGGTTTTCGTCTTTGCCTAAAAATAGTATTGATTCTTGGAAGAAGTGCAAAGATGCTTTTATCTCTAAGTATTTTCCTCCCGCTAAGATCATCACTCTTAGAAATGATATTATGAATTTTAAACAACTTTATCATGAGCATGTTGCCCAATCTTGGGAAAGAATGAAATTGATGCTTCACAATTGCCCTACTCATGGTTTGAATTTATGGATGATCATACAAAAAATTTATGCCGGATTGAATTTTGCTTCTAGAAATCTTTTAGATTCGGCCGCGGGAGGCACGTTTATGGAAATTACGTTAGAAGATGCTACCAAATTGCTTGATAATATTATGGCTAATTATTCTCAATGGCACATCGAAAGATCTTCTAGTAAAAAAGTGCATGCTATAGAAGACATCAATGTTTTGAGTGAAAAGATGGATGAACTTATGAAGATTTTTGCTAATAAAAATACTCCTCTTGATCCCAATGATATGCCTTTGTCTACTTTGCTTGAGAATAATAATTAATCTATGGATGTGAATTTTGTTGGTAGGAATAGTTTTGGAAACAACGCTTATAGAGGGAATTTTAATCCTAGGCCTTATCCTAGTAATCCTTCTAATAATTATGGAAATTCCTACAATAACTCTTATGGAAATTTTAATAAGATGACCTCTGAATTTGAGAGTAGTGTTAAAGAGTTTATGAATTCACAAAAGAATTTTAATGCTTTGCTTGAAGAGAAATTGCTTAAAGTTGATGATTTGGCTAGGAACGTTGATAGAATTTCTCTTGAAATTGATTCTTTAAAGCTTAGATCTATTCCTCCTAAGCATGATATCAATGAGTCTCTCAAAGCCATGAGAATTTCCATTGATGAGTGCAAAGAAAGAACCGCTAGGATGCGTGCTTCCAAAGATGCCTCTATTAAAGCGTGTTCTTCCAATTCCTATGAAAATCAAGATGAAGATCTAAAAGTTATTGATGTGTCCCCCATTAAATCTTTGTTTTGCAATATGAATCTTGATGAAACTGAATATGATCTTCCTTTACCTAGAAGGCGTTCTAAGAATTCGGAGTTTCTAGATCTTGATGATGAAATTCATGAAAGTGGGATTGAAAGAAATAAAAACCTAGATGTTGCTAAACCCACTATTTTGGATCTCAAGGAATTTAATTATGAAAATTGCTCTTTAATTGGTTGTATTTCCTTGTTGCAATCCATGCTAGATTCTCCTCATGCTTATAGTCAAAATAAAGCCTTTACCGAACACATTGTTGATGCCTTGATGCAATCTTATGAAGAAAAACTTGAGTTGAAAGTTTCTATCCCTAGAAAACTCTATGATGAGTGGGAACCTACTATTAAAATTAAAATTAAAGATTATGAGTTTCATGCTTTGTGTGATTTGGGTGCTAGTGTCTCTTCTATTCCCAAAACTTTGTGTGATTTGCTAGATTTCCGTGACTTTGATGATTGCTCTCTAAACTTGCATCTTGCGGATTCCACTATTAAAAAGCCTATGGGAAGAATTAATGATGTTCTTATTGTTACAAATAGGAATTATGTGCCCGTAGATTTTATCGTTCTTGATATAGATTGCAATACTTCATGTCCTATTATTCTTCGTAGACTTTTCCTTAGAACGGTTGGTGCAATTATTGATATGAAGGAAGGGAATATTAGATTCCAATTTCCCTTAAAGAAGGGCATGGAATACTTCCCTAGAAAGAAAATAAAATTACCATATGAATCTATCATGAGAGCCACTTATGGATTGCCTACCAAAGATGGCAATACCTAGATCTATCCTTGCTTTTATGCCTAGCTAGGGGCGTTAAACGATAGCGCTTGTTAGGAGGCAACCCAATTTTATTTTTGTGTTTTTTGTTTTTTATTTTGTTTAGGAATAAATAATCCATCTAGCTTCTGTTTGGATGTGGTTTTATCTTTTAATTAGTGTTCGTGCCAAGTAGAACCTATAGGATAACCTACGATGATAGTTGATTTGATTCTGCTGAAAAACAGAAACTTTGCACGCACGAATATAATTTTGTTAAATCACAGAAACGTGCTTTTGCGTTGATTCTTTTTGCTTATGTTCAATAAACAAATTTTCCAGAACTTCCTATTTTGGTAGAATTTTTAGAGTTCCGGAAGTTTGCGTTAGTTACAGATTTCTACAGACTGTTCTGTTTTTGACAGATTCTATTTTACGTGTGTTGTTTGCTTATTTTGATGAATCTATGGCTAGTAAAATAGTTTATAATCCATGGAGAAGTTGGAATACATTAGGTTTAACACCAATATAAATAAATAATGAGTTAATTACAGTACCTTAAGTAGTTCTTTGTTTTCTTTCTCTAACGGAGCTCATGAGATTTCTGTTGAGTTTTGTGTTGTGAAGTTTTCAAGTTTTCGGTGAATTTTTTTGATGGATTATGGAACAAGGAGTGGCAAAAGCCTAAGCTTGGGGATGCTCATGGCACCCCCAAGATAATCCAAGGACACCAAAAAGTCAAAGCTTGGGGATGCCCCGGAAGGCATCCCCTCTTTCATCCACTTCTATCGGTAATTTATTTGGAGCTATATTTTTATTCACCACATGATATGTGTTTTGCTTGGAGCGTCTTGTATTATTTGCGTCTTTTCTTGTTAGTTTACCACAATCATCCTTGCTGTACATGCCTTTTGAGAGAGCCATACATGAATTGCAATTTGTTAGAATACTTTATGCGCTTCACTTATATCTTTTGAGCGTGATGATTTTTGCTCTAGTGCTTCACTTATATCTTTTAGAGCACGGTTGTGGATTTGTTTTAAAGAAACTATTGATCTCTCATGCTTCACTTAGATTATTTTGAGAGTCATTAATAGCATGGTAATTTGCTTAATGTTAATATATTTAGTGTTCAAGATATGTGAAACTTTCTTTTGAATAAATTGAATACTAAGATAAGTTTGATGCTTGATAATTGTTTTGAGATATGGAGGTGATAATATCAAAGTCGTGCTAGTTGGGTAATTGTGAATTTGAGAAATGCTTGTGTTGAAGTTTGCAAGTCCCGTAGCATGCACGTATGGTTAAAGTTGTGTAACAAATTTGAAACATGAAGTGTACCTGGCTTGTGCACCCTTATGAGTGGCGGTCGGGGACGAGCGATGGTCTTTTCCTACCAATCTATCCCCCTAGGAGCATGCGCGTAGTACTTGATTTTTGATGGCTTCTAAATTTTTGCAATAAGTATATGAGTTCTTTTGACTAATATTGAGTCCATGGATTATGCGCACTCTCACCTTTCCGCATTTGCTAGCCTCTTCGGTACCGTGCATTGCCCTTTCTCACCTTGACAGTTGGTGCAAACTTCGCCGGTGCATCCAAACCCCGTGATACGATACGCTCTATCACACATAAACCTCCTTATATCTTCCTCAAAACAGCCACCATACCTACCTATTATGGCATTTCCATAGCCATTCCGAGATATATTGCCATGCAACTTCCATCATCTTCATCATGACATACATTACTTTTGTCATATTGCCATTGCATGATCATGTAGTTGACATCGTATTTGTGGCAAAGCCACCATGCATTATTTTTCATACATGTCACTCTTGATTCATTGCACCATCTCGGTACACCGCCGGGGGCATTCATATAGAGTCATATCTTGTTCTAAGTTTCGAGTTGTAATCCTTATATTGTAATCAATAGAAGTGTGATGATCATCATTGTTAGAGCATTGCTCAAAAAGAAAAAAAGAAAAAAAAAGAAAGGCCAAAAGAAAAAAAAGGCCCAAAAAAAGGAGAAAAAAAAGAAAAGAAAAAAGGACAATGCTACTATCTCTTTTTCCACACTTGTGCTTCAAAGTAGCACCTTGTTCCTCATGTAGTGAGTCTCCTATATTGTGCTTCAAAGTAGCACCTTGTTCTTCATGTAGTGAGTTTCATAAAGTTGTCCTTTTTATACTAGTGGGAATTTTTCATTATAGAACTTGGCTTGTATATTCCTACGATGGGCTTCCTCAAATGCCCCAGATCTTCATGAGCAAGCGAGTTGGATGCACACCCACTAGTTTTCTTTTTTTGAGCATTCATAGCTCTAGTGCATCCGTTGCATGGCAATCCCTACTCCTCATGTTGACATCAATTAATGGGCATCTCCATAGCCCGTTGATTATCCTCGTCAATGTGAGACTTTCTCCTCTTTTGTCTTCTCCACACAATCCCCATCATCATATTCTATTCCACCCATAGTGCTATATCCATGGCTCGCGCTCATGTATTGCGTGAAGGTTGGAAAAGTTTGAGATTATTTGAGTATGAAACAATTGCTTGGCTTGTCATCGGGGGTATAGAAGTTAGGAACATCTTTGTGTGACGAAAATGAAGCATAGCCTAACTATATGATTTTGTAGGGATGAACTTTCTTTTGCCATGTTATTTTGAGAAGACATGATTGCTTTGATTAGTATGCTTGAAGTATTATTATTTTTATGTCAATATGAACTTTTGTCTTGAATCTTTCGGATCTGAATATTCATATCACAATTAAGAAGACTTACATTGAAATTATGCCAAAGGATCACTCCACATCAAAAAAAAATTATCATTTACCTACTCGAGGACGAGCAGGAATTAAGCTTGGGGATGCTTGATACGTCTCCAACGTATCTATAATTTTTCATTGCTCCATGCTACTTTATCTACTGTTTTGGACTATATTGGGCTTTATTTTCCACTTTTATATTATTTTTGGGACTAACCTATTAACTGGAGGCCCAGCCCAGAATTGTTGTTTTTTGCCTTTTTTAGTGTTTCAAAGAAATGAAATATCAAACGGAGTCCAAACGGAATAAAACCTTCGGGAACGTGATTTTCTCACCGAACGTGATCCAGGAGACTTGGACCCTGCTCCAAGGAACAAAAGAGGCGGTCACAAGAGTGGGGGCGCCCCCCCCCCCCCCCCCGGGCGCGCCCCCTACCTCGTGGGCCCCTTGTTGCTCCACCGATGTACTCCTTCCTCCTATATATACCTACGTATCCCCAAACGATCAGAAGGGGAGCCAAAAACCTAATTCCACCGCCGCAACCTTCTATATCCACGAGATCCCATCTTGGGGCCTGTTCCGAAGCTCCGCCGGAGGAGGCATCCACCATGGAGGGCTTCTACATCAACACCATAGCCCCTCCGATGAAGTGTGAGTAGTTTACTTCGGCTCCATAGCTAGTAGCTAGATGGCTTCTTCTCTCTTTTTGGATCTCAATACAATGTTCTCCCCCTCTCTCGTGGAGATCTATTCGATGTAATCTTCTTTTTGTGGTGTGTTTGTTGAGACCAATGAATTGTGGGTTTATGATCCAGTATTATCTATGGAAAATATTTGAATCTTCTCTGAATTCTTTTATGTATGATTGAGTTATCTTTGCAAGTCTCTTCGAATTATCCTTTTTGTTTTGGCCAACTACATTGGTAGTTCTTGCAATGGGAGAAGTGCTTAGCTTTGGGTTCAATCTTGCGGTGTCCTTTCCCAGTGACAGCAGGGGCAGCAAGGCACGTATTGTATTGTTGCCATCGAGGATAACAAGATGGGGTTTTTATCATATTGCATGAATTTATCCCTCTACATCATGTCATCTTGCTTAAGGCGTTACTCTGTTTTTAACTTAATACTCTAGATGCATGCTAGATAGCAGTCGATGAGTGGAGTAATAGTAGTAGATGCAGAATCGTTTCGATCTACTTGTCTCGGACGTGATGCCTATATACATGATCATTACCTAGATATGCTCATAACTATGCTCAATTCTGTCAATTGCTCAATAGTAATTTGTTCACCCACCGTAGAATATCTATGCTCTTGAGAGAAGCCACTAGTTAAATCTATGGCCCCCGAGTCTACTCTCATCATATCAATCTCCATTACTTTATTACTTGCTTTGCTTTTACTTTGCCTTTTACTTTTTACTTTGCATCTCTATACCAAAAATACCAAAAATATTATTTATCATCTCTATCAGATCTCACTCTCGTAAGTGACCGTGAAGGGATTGACCCCTAATCGCGTTGGTTGCGAGTAGCTCTCATTTTTTGTAGGTACGAGGGACTTGTGCGTGGTCTCCTACTGGATTGATACCTTGGTTCTCAAAAACTGAGGGAAATACCTACGCTACTTTGCTGCATCATCCTCTCCTCTTTGGGGAAATCCAACGCAGTGCTCAAGAGGTAGCAGCGCGCCCCCCACCCTCGTGGGCACCTCCCTTCTTCCCTAACGTGCACTCCAAGTCCATCGGGTGGCTTTCCTTCCAAAAATAGCTTCTCTAGTTGATTTCGTTCCATTTTGACTCCATCTGATATTCCTTTTCCTCGAAACACTGAAATAGGCATAAAACAGCAAATCTGGGTTGGGCCTCCGGTTAATAGGTTAGTCCCAAAAATAATATAAAACTAGATAATAAAGCCCAATATTGCCTAAAACAGTAGATAAAGTAGCATGGAGCAATCAAAAATTATAGATACGTTGGAGACGTATCAAGCATCCCCAAGCTTAATTCCTGCTCGTCCTCGAGTAGGTAAATGATAAAAAAGAATTTTTGATGCGGAGCGATACTTTGGCATAATTTCAATGTAAATCTTCTTAATTATGGTATGAATATTCAGATCCGAAAGATTCAAGACAAAAGTTCATATTGACATAAAAATAATAATACTTCAAGCATATTAATCAAAGCAACCATGTCTTCTCAAAATAGCATGGCAAAAGAAAGTTCATCCCTAAAAAATCATATAGTTAGGCTATGCTTCATTTTTGTCACACAAAGATGTTCCCAACTTCTATACCCCCGATGACAAGCCAAGCAATTGTTTCATACTTAAATAATCTCAAACTTTTTCAACCTTCATGCAATATATGAGCGTGAGCCATGGATATAGCACTATGGGTGGAATAGAATATGATGATGGGGATTGTGTGGAGAAGACAAAAAAGGAGAAAGTCTCACATTGACGAGGATAATCAACAGGCTATGGAGATGCCCATTAATTGATGTCAACATGAGGAGTAGGGATTGCCATGCAACGAGTGCACTAGAGCTATGAATGCTCAATAAAAGAAAACTAGTGGGTGTGCATCCAACTCGCTTGCTCATGAAGACCTAGGGCATTTGAGGAAGCCCATCGTAGGAATATACAAGCCAAGTTCTATATTGAAAAATTCACACTAGTATAAAAAGACAACTTATGAGACTCACTACATGAAGAACAAGGTGCTACTTTGAAGCACAATATATGAGACTCACTACATGAAGAACAAGGTGCTACTTTGAAGCACAAGTGTGGAAAAAGAGATAGTAGCATTGCCCTTTTTATTTTCTTTTTTTGGGCCTTTTTTTTGGCCTTTCTTCTCTCTTTTTTTCTTTTTTTTTTGTTTGGGCAATGCTCTAATAATGATGATCATCACACTTCTATTGATTACAACATAAGGATTACAACTCGAAACTTAGAACAAGATATGACTCTATATGAATGCCTCCGGGGGTGTACCGGGATGGTGCAATGAATCAAGAGTGACATGTATGAAAAATAATGTATGGTGGCTTTGCCACAAATACGATGTCAACTACATGATCATGCAATGGCAATTATGACAAAAGTAATGTATGTCATGAATATGATGATGGAAGTTGCATGGCAATATATCTCGGAATGGCTATGGAAATGCCATGATAGGTAGGTATGGTGGTTGTTTTGAGGAAGATATAAGGAGGTTTATGTGTGATAGAGCGTATCATATCACGGGGTTTGGATGCACCGGCGAAGTTTGCACCAACTCTCAAGGTGAGAAAGGGCAATGCACGGTACCGAAGAGGCTAGCAAAGGTGGAAAGGTAAAAGTGCGTATAATCCATGGACTCAACATTAGTCAAAAGAACTCATATACTTATTGCAAAAATTTGAAGTCATCAAAAATCAAGTACTACACGCATGCTCCTAGGGGATAGATTGGTCGGAAAAGACCATCGCTCGTCCCTGACCGCCACTCATAAGGATGCACAAGCCAGGTACACTTCATGTTTCAAATTTGTTACACAACTTTAACCATATGTGCATGCTACAGGACTTGCTAACTTCAACACAAGCATTCTTTATATTCATAATCACCCAACTAGCACGACTTTGATATCACTACCTCCATATCTCAAAACAATTATCAAGCATCAAACTTTTCTTAGTATTCAACACACTCATAAGAATTCTTACAAATCTTGAATACCAAGCATATTAGGATTTTAAGCAAATTACCATGCTATTTAAGACTCTCAAAATAATATAAGTGAAGCATGAGAGATAAATAGTTTCTTTAAAACAAATCCACCACCGTTCTCTAAAAGATCTAAGTGAAGCACTAGAGCAAAAATTATCAAGCTCAAAAGATATAAGTGAAGCACAATGAGTAGTCGAATAATTGTGCAACTATGTGAAGACTCTCTAACATTAAAGGATTTCAGATCTTGATACTTTATTCAAACAGCAAGCAAAGCTAAAGAAAACTACGTTGCAAGGATAGCACAACTCATGTGAAGAAGCAAAAACTTAGGCTCAACCGATACTAATCGATAGTTGTTGAAGAAGAAAGGTGGGATGGCTACCGGGGCATCCCCAAGCTTAGATGCTTGAGACTTCTTGAAATATTATCTTGGGGTGCCTTGGGCATCCCCAAGCTTGAACTTTTGTGTCTCCTTAATTCCTCTCATATCATGGATTCTCTTTTTATCAAAAGCTTCATTCACAACAAACTCAACAAGAACTCGTGAGATCGGTTAGTATAAACCAATGCAAATACTTATCATTTTCTACTGTAACAAATCACTAAAATTATTATTCAAAATTATCTACCAAATGCCTCTGCATATTTAATACTCCTATCCTCAAATAGAATCATTAATCAAGCAAACATATGCAAACAATGCAACCATAACAGCAATCTGCCAAAACAGTATAGTCTGTAAAGAGTGCAAGAGTATCAATACTTCCCTAACTCCAAAAATTATCAACTAAAATTCCTACTGTAATAAATTTATCAGAGCTCATTATGCAAAAGGATTCAACATTATACCACTCTCTGACTTTTCTAGGGAATTTTTGCAACAGTGGTAAACTTTCTGTTTTCAAACAGCAACATGTATACTAGCAAAATAAGCATGCCAAAGGCTATCCTTGACTTCTTTATTGAAACTAAAGATGCAAAACATTATTATAACTAACAGCAAGCAAAAACTAACAAAATAAAATGACGCTCCAAGCAAAACACATATCATGTGGTGAATAAAAATATAGCTCCAAGTAAAGTTACCGATGAACGAAGACGAAAGAGGGGATGCCATTCGGGGCATCCCCAAGCTTAGGCTCTTGGTTATCCTTTGAATATTACCTTGGGGTGCCTTGGGCATCCCCACGCTTAGGCTCTTGCCACTCCTTATTTCATAGTCCATCGAATCTTTACCCAAAACTTGAAAACTTCACAACACAAAACTCAACAGAAAACTCGTAAGCTCCGTTAGTATAAGAAAATAAAACCACCACTTAGGTACTGTAATGAACTCATTCTAAATTCTTATTGGTGTAATATCTACTGTACTCCAACTTATCTATGGTTCATACCACTTAATACTACCCATAGATGCATCAAAATAAGCAAACAACACATAGAAAACAGAATCTGTCAAAAACAGAACAGTCTGTAGTAATCTGTATCAAACGTATACTTCTGGAACTCCAAAACTCCTACCAAATTAGGAAGTCCTAAGCAATTCGTGTACCAATCCAGAGAAAAAGAATCAGATCATAAGCACGTTTCTGTGAATTAACAAAACTAATTTACTGGGTGCAAAAGTTTCTGATTTTCAGCAGGATCAACACAACTATCACCGTAAGCTATCCTAAAGGTCTTACTTGGCACTTTATTGAAACAAAAACTATAAAACATGATTACTACAGTATTATAATCATGTGAGCACACAAAAACAGTAAGGATAAGTATTGGATTGTCTCCCAACAAGAGCTTTTCTTTAATGCCTTTCTAGCTAGGCATGATGATGATAATGATGCTCACATAAAAGATAAGAATTGTAACATAACGGGAGCATCATGAAGCATATGACTAGCACTTTTAAGTATAACCCACTTTCTATGCATAGGGATTTTGTGAGCAAACAACTTATGGGAACGATAATCAACTAGCATAGGAAGGTAAAACAAGCATAACTTCAAAACTTGAAGCACATAGAGAGGAAACTTGATATTATTGCAATTCCTACAAGCATATGTTCCTCCCTCATAATAATTTGCAGTAGCATCATGAATGAATTCAACAATATAACCAGCACCTAAAGCATTCTTTTCATGATCTACTAGCATAGAAAATTTACTACTCTCCACATAAGCAAAATTCTTCTCATGAATAGTAGTGGGCGCAAACTCAATAAAATAATTATCATGTGAGGCATAATCCGATTGAAAACTAAAATCATGATGACAAATTTCATGATTATCATTATTCCTAATAGCATACAAGTCATCACAATAATCATCATAAATAGCAACTTTGTTCTCATAATCAATTGGAACCTCTTCCGAAATAGTGGAATCATCACTAAATAAAGTTGACACTTCCAAATCCACTTTCATATTCATCACAATAAGATTCAACATCCTCCAAAATAATGGGATCATTACTTCCTAAAGTTGACACTCTTCCAAACCCACTTTCATCAATATAACCATCACAAATAGGAGGCATGCTATCATCATAACAACTTTGCATATCAAAACTTCGGATGCTAAAAATATCATCTTCATTAAACATAGCATCCCCAAGCTTTGGGACAAATATTAATTCCAGCAAATATATTCTCAAATATTTCATCCTCATCAAACATAGCTTCCCCAAGCTTGGGCCCTTTCATATCATAAGCATAATCACTCTCATCATTAAAAATATTGATAGCACCAATAGTATAGCAATTATCATCACAATGAGTAATAGGAGCAACATCATTTGGGAGGGATACCTTTCTACCTTTGTTGCTCCTTCTTTTCTTTTTCTTCTTCACATTATGTGTGGGTTCAACCTTCCTCTTTGAGCTCCTTATTGATGAGATTGGTTGGATAGAAGACTCCTCCTCTTTACCTGATTCATCATAAGAAATAATAGGAGGATATTGGGAAGTCTCTTCCCTTTCGTTAGCATTCTCTTCATCTTCTATTTGTTTTCTTTTCTTTATGTAACTGGCAATATAAGTATTTTCAATGCAATTCACCGCATAATACATATAAATCTTCTCTAGATCAAAATCAAGAAATCTATCAAGATTAAATTTTAGAATACCCTCAGTTATACGTTTCATTTCTTCATAACCCAAAAGAAGGCTAAGCTCTTTATGATGCTCAAGGGTAATCAAATTATCACAATATTTGGAAACGACTTGATCATGAAACAAATAGCATTGGAACTTTAAATGACCATGTTCATTGCAAAGTTCACAGGGGGCGCGAAACATATTGAATCTTTCAGCACATTCATCTAGCTCTTCTGTTGACACCAGATTTTGGCACGGTCAATAACTTATTTAAGATGGCCTCAAATGAAGAAGTGATCTTCATGAAAGAGTTCTGTATTGTCGATATGAACATCTTTGAAGTTTGGGTCATCGCAGTCCGATTTCATCTCGAAGGCCGAAACTATGCTCAAACTACTAAGATCTTATATTCAGAGTACAGTTTGGCTGATTAAGCACCCAAGACGACCTCAAATGGAAACCTTATATACACTATTTGTCTTTGTCTCATCGAAACGATTGATTTTGACATAAAAATCATTCCAATCCGAGTTCGTATGCAAAAGTTACAGCCATCGGAATACAGCCCTGTCATGAGGCAAAAACTGGCGCGCCCCACCAGACACCCTGTCTGATGGGTAGCGCGAGGGATAGCCTGTTTTGCGCGACCGATTTGACCCTCGAGATGACCTCTGATCAAAAAACGTTCAACATAAACGTTGTTTGCCTCGTCGAAACGGTCAAGATTGCTTTTGGGCTCGTTTCCATCCAAGATCGTTTACCACCACAAAAAAGACCCATAAGGTGCAGCCAGTTTAAACCGAACAGTTTTGGAAAGTTCGGACAAAACCAATCCGAATTTGACTAGGGTTTTGGACGTGAATCCAAGCCTTTTCCTTGCACGGGAAGTCCAGCCGCCTCTTATATACCTAAGGGGTGATGGCCGATTGAACAACACACAATCGATCAATCAATCTACCACTTTTTATCTTTTATCTTTTCTCCTTAACCCTAGTTCTTCTTCTTCCTCGTTCTTCGTTCGTTCTTCTTCATTGCAGGGCGGCGAACCTCGAGGCCCTAGGGGCGATCAGGTCAACCTAGGGTAGCCCATAGCCGCCGCGCGCCCAGACGGGGTCCCTCCCGGGCGTGTGGGGTTTCGGGTCCCAAAAGCGCCGGCTTGCTGTCTTGCGTATCGCGCTGGAAGTCGGCCTCCCGCGGTGTGAGTTGCGGAGCATCTCCCTCGGCGCCGCGGGTACACATCGACGTGTTCGTGTGACGCGTTCCAGCGTCAACACACTTTTTGGCGACTCCGCTGGGGACGAAGCTTTGAACGGTCTCCAGCCCGTTCTTGCTACGAAGAGATCGTCATCTAGGGTTTGCAATCTACAAAGGTAACATGAATACCCAATTCACTTATGTAGATGCAAATAATACATATGTTGTTGCTAGATCGTCTAATGAGCATATTGTATCGGCTAGCCCTAGTTTTATCAATCATGCATCTAATTATGTGCAACAGCCGATTCAGAATAATCTTCATGCTTCAACTTCATATAATTTTAGCAACATGCAACATATGTATCCCAACTCCCATGCATCGGCAACCCCACAAATCTATATGCCGATGAACAACATGATGAGTTCGGTTAATCATGTTGAGACACCCCATGTAGGAACTTCCAATAGTATGCAACAAAGTGTTTCAACTTTTTATTCATCGGCAAATAACTTGCAGTATGTTAATCCAAACGTGCCGGTGGATAGGGGAATTGGCCATGCCACTACTAGTTATTCGGCCAATTACCCTCAAACATCGTATGCTACACCTCATGCTACGAATTTTTCGGCACCATACGCAATTGTAGATATTCGTGATTCGGCTCCGCACCTTCATGCTCATGGCCGAATAAGTGAGAATTCTACCAGAGCGCATGTGTCTTTACCTAGTAACGTAGCATATCATGTTGCCCCTGCACAATTACAGAATTTCGGCAACACACCATTGCCGAAAGCGTCTCAAAGTATTGGGGGGCAATCCGATGAAGATTGGGCTGAAATTGGTCGAAAAAAGCTTAAAGATAGACTAGCTGCAATGTTTGCTGAATTTAGACAAGAACAAGCAACCTTGCGAATCAAAGAAAGAAAGAGTGGTGATTCGGATAACAAAGTTAATTCGGTTATTAAAAAAGCCGAATCAAATAGTATGTGTACCGAATCTATCAAAGAAAAAGAGGATGCCAAGGCATTGGAGAGTCATTCAAAAGTGGAACAAAGTATTATTCAAGTGATACAACCATCATGCTCTCCCAACGTAATTGAAGAGGTATGTCTAGCACTTGCCTATCTTCCGATTTGGTCGCAACTTTATTGTCGATGCTTCTATAAGAAAAATCCTCATAAGTAATTTTGAAAGACCAATGAAGAAGAGTAATTTTACTTGTTAGCAACAAAATTGTTATAGACTATATCGGTCAACCCATTGCACCATTTATAAAGACCGATAATGACTTATTGTTGTGGCCAAAGCTTTCCCCGTTGCTTTATCTAAATTCATATCTAATTGGGTAGCTTTGCTTATTTCTTACTTGGCTTACACTTGGTCTCAATTGAGACATGTATGTTCTAACTATTTTCGTTTAGAAGTTTAAAGCCAAGGTTAAATTCTTTTGAGCAAACCGATGCTAAGTATAGTATCTTATCCAATGACATCGGTAAGAGATGGCAAAATAAAATGTCATAGCCGAATGGGGAGATACAAAATCTGAATCATTCGTTTGCTTAACTCCAAAGCCGTTCTCACACCAAGATCGGCTAGAAAACAAGAAGTTTACCTTCAATTCAAGCATGTGTGACCAAATATTTGATTTATTGCTCAAAAATAATTACATAAGAATTCTTGATCACCATGTTGAGCCATCTATTCAAGGACGACTGTATTGTAAGTTGCATGATTCGTTCAAGCATAATTTTGAGGATTGCAACATATTTCCGTCAAATAGTTAAATCGGCCATTGAAAAAGGACGATTGAAGTTTGTTAAACACCAAGAGATGACCAGTCTATTCCGATTGGTCCCGATGGCAAAAAATTTTGCATCGGCTGCTTCAAGCCGATACATTTAAAGAGAGGTAAAAACTACAGGTGATGGGATCAAGCTTTCAAGTAAAGAAGTTGTTGAAGAGCATAATGACCATAATCTTGAGGGTGGGAATTCCATCGAAGCTACAATGGAGATACCAAGTACTGGGGGGCAGCAAGCAAATCCAAAGATCGGTGCAAGCACAACCAAAGGAAACAAAGGCCGAAATAAGCGCAAGTGTAAGAGATCAAAAATCACCTTCGCTGAACTATTGGATAAATATCAAAAGAAGAGTGAAGAGAAGAATGCTTATCGGCCAAATCATGCAAAGAAACCAAGATCACCCCCAAGGCGCAAATATGAGGATTGGTATTGGCAAAGTGATAATTTTAATGCAACATATTCATATCCTTATTTTGGGCCGCCAATGCCAATGCCGTGGATGCCTCCCTATGCTCATATAGATACATATTCATCATGGGACAGGTATGATACAAGGGCACATTCTCCATCTTATTCTAGACCATCTCACCAATACTATGCAGCTCCAAGGAGATCAACATTTGAACAATCACGCGTCAAAGACCGTTTCAATCATAAAGAATCGGTCTGGTGCACAAGGAAGAATAAGGAGGTGGTTGAGCAAATCTACCGCGTCAAAAGAGATGGTCGTAAGAGTGCCACTTCAGATATGATCTCAAATGAAAAAGAGCCAATTAAAGTGTTGACATTGGCTACAAAAGGCAATGAGGCAAGTCAATCAAGTGCCAAATCTGAAGGGAAGAAGTTGAGAGTGCACAAGGTAAAACAAGAATTGCCATTACTTCAAACAAAATCGCAGCTCGATGCCCACTCGGCTTATCGTATTGGCAAAAGAAGGAGTTGCAGAAGCTTAGTGCACAAGAACTTGAAAAGAGAAATATGGCATGGGTTCCCAAAGGAAATATTCAAAATAAGAATTATGTGCGAGCTTCCTTTACAAGGAGTGCGACAAAGGTGAAGAAGGAAAAGAGTGAAAGCTACGAAGGACCAAGCCGAAGGTTCCAACATCTTCGGTCCACACATTATCCATTTTCTTCAACAATGCCGTTGATGCCTATGCCATGGAATTCTTCATCAGGTATGATTGGTTACCCTCAATGGGCTTATTTTAATCCATGGATAAAATATAATTTCTTACATCATGAAAGGGTATTACCAAATCATTATATGTTCGATTAGCTTCACTTTTGTTGCTAATCTAAATGGCCGATATATACTTATCGTCCAAAGCACGTACAAAATGGCCGATGGAGTGTTGACATCGCTCTTAGAACAAACTTCGTGCAAGTTATTTTTTGGCACACAAGTTTTGCCGAAAAACAGGGGGGCATGTGTTGACACCAGATTTTGGCACGGTCAATAACTTATTTAAGATGGCCTCAAATGGAGAAGTGATCTTCATGAAAGAGTTCTGTATTGTCGATATGAACATCTTTGAAGTTTGGGTCATTGCAGTCCGATTTCATCTCGAAGGCCGAAACTATGCTCAAAGTACTAAGATCTTATATTCAAAGTACAGTTTGGCTGATTAAGCCCCAAGACGACCTCAAATGGGAAACTTCTCTACACGGATTGTCTTCGTCTCGTCGAAATGATCGATTTTGATATAAAAACCGTTCCAATCCGAGTTCGTATGCAAAAGTTAGAGCCATCGGAATACAGCCCTGTCACGAAGCAAAAACTGGCGCGCCCCACCAGACACCCTGTCTGATGGGTAGCGCGAGGGATAGCCTATTTTGCGCGACCGATTTGACCCTCTAGATGACCTCTGATCAAAAAACATTCAACATAAAAGTTGTTCGTCTCGTCGAAATGGTCAAGATTTCTTTTGGGCTCGTTTCCATCCGAGATTGTTTACCACCACAAAAAAGACCCGCAAGGTGCAGCCAGTTTAAACCGAACAGTTTTGAAAAGTTCGGACAAAACCAATCCGAATTTGACTAGGGTTTTGGACGTGAATCCAAGCCTTTTCCTTGCACGGGAAGTCCAGCCGCCTCTTATATACCTAAGGGGTGACGGCCGATTGAACAACACACAATCGATCAATCAATCTACCACTTTTTATCTTTTATATTTTCTACTTAACCCTAGTTCTTCTTCTTCCTCGTTCTTCGTTCGCTCCTCTTCATTGCAGGGCGGCGAACCTCGAGGCCCTAGGGGCGATCAGGTCGACTAGGGCAGCCCATAGCCGCCGCGCGCCCAGACGGGGTCCCTCCCGGGCGTGTGGGGTTTCGGGTCCCAAAAGCGCCGGCTTGCTGTCTTGCGTATCGCGCTGGAATTCGGCCTCCCGCGGTGTGAGTTGCGGAGCATCTCCCTCGGCGCCGCGGGTACACATTGACGTGTTCGTGTGACGCGTTCCAGCGTCAACATCTTCTTGCAACGGTTTGGTTTCTAAGTACTTATGCCTCTTGCAATAAATATCTTCTATATTTGGTGTGTTCATGCAAACATGCACTCCACAAAAGTTGACATGCTCATAAGAGATATTTTTATCATAACTAGTGCAATCATCATTAGCATCATGGATATTCAAAGAATTCGTACTAACAACATTGCAATCATGCTCATCATTCAAAGATTTAGTGCCAAACAATTTAATGCATTCTTCTTTTAACACTTTGGCACAATTTTCTTTTCCATCATACTCACGAAAGATATTAAAAAGATGAAGCATATGAGGCAAACTCAATTCCATTTTTTTGTAATTTTCTTTTATAGACTAACTAGTGCTAAAACAAGAAACAAAAAGATTCGATTGCAAGATCTAAAGATATACCTTCAAGCACTCACCTCCCCGGTAACGGCGCCAGAAAAGAGCTTGATGTCTACTACACAACCTTCTTCTTGTAGACGTTGTTGGGCCTGCAAGTGCACAGGTTTGTAGGACAGTAGTAAATTTCCCTCAAGTGGATGACCTAAGGTTTATCAATCCGTAGGAGGCGTAGGATGAAGATGGTCTCTCTCAAGCAACCCTGCAACCAAATAACAAAGAGTCTCTTGTGTCCCAAACACACCCAATACAATGGTAAATTGTATAGGTGCACTAGTTCGGCGAAGAGATGGTGATACAAGTGCAATATGGATGGTAGATAAAGGTATTTGTAATCTGAAATTATAAAAACAATAAGGTAACTAATGATAAAATTGAGCGTAAACGGTATTGCAATGATAGGAAACAAGGCCTAGGGTTCATACTTTCACTAGTGCAAGCTCTCTCAACAATAATGACATAGATAGATAATATAACAAGCCCTCAACATGCAACAAAGAGTCACTCCAAAGCCACTAATAGCGGAGAACAAACGTAAAGATTATGGTAGGGTACGAAACCACCTCAAAGTTATTCTTTCGGATCAATCTATAAAAGAGTCTGTACTAGAATAACACCATAAGACACAAATCAACCAAAACCCTAATGTCACCTAGATACTCCATTGTCACCTCAAGTATCCGTGGGCATGATTGTACGATATGCATCACACAATCTCAGATTCATCCAACCAACACAAAGTACTTCAAAGAGTGCCCCAAAGTTTCTATCGGAGAGTCAAGAATGTGTGCCAACCCCTATGCATAGGTTCCCAATGTCACGAAACCCGCAAGTTGATCACCAAAACATACATCAAGTGCCACATGATATCCCATTGTCACCACAGATAATCACGGCAAGACATACATTAAGTGTTCTCATAAAAGACTCAATCCGATAAGATAACTTCAAAGGGGAAACTCAATTCATCACAAGAGAGTAGAGGGGGAGAAACATCATAAGATCCAACTACAATAGCAAAGCTCGGGATACATCAAGATCGTGCCATCGAGGGAACACGAGAGAGAACACGAGAGAGAGAGAGAGAGAGAGAGAGAGAGAGAGAGAGAGAGAGATCAAACACATAGCTACTGGTACATACCCTCAGCCCCGAGGGTGAACTACTCCCTCCTCGTCATGGATAGCGCCGGGATGATGAAGATGGCCACCGGTGATGGGATCCCCCTCCGGCAGGGTGCCGGAACGGGCTCCCGAGAGGTTTTTGGTGGCTACAGAGGCTTGCGGCGGCGGAACTCCCGATCTATCTTCTGTTCTGGAAGTTTTAGGGTACGTAGGTATATATGGGTGAAAGAAGTACGTCAGTGGACCGAAGGGGGGGGGCACGAGGCAGGGGGCGCCCCCCCCCCCCCCCACCACCACCCTCGTGGGCACCTCCCTTCTTCCCTGACGTGCACTCCAAGTCCATCGGGTGGCCTTCCTTCCAAAAATAACTTCTCCAGTTGATTTCGTTCCGTTTTGACTCCGTCTGATATTCCTTTTCCTCGAAACACTGAAATAGGCATAAAACAGCAAATCCGGGCTGGGCCTCCGGTTAATAGGTTAGTCCCAAAAATAATATAAAAGTGGATAATAAAGCCCAATATTGCCTAAAATAGTAGATAAAGTAGCATGGAGCAATCAAAAATTATAGATACGTTGGAGAAGTATCAGTACGCGGCGACGGGTTGGAGGCTCCTAGTCGCTTTGGGGGGGACTCCTCAAAACTGTTTGGGGTTGAAATCTTTATACACACATGTGCACTATTCAAAACTCCGAACAAAAAACATTCGGAAGCATGGAGCTATATAATTTGTTCTGCAAATAGTGGCTCGGTGGCTCCGGGTGGAATTCGTTTGGCAATTCTGAAGGATGAAATTTGGTTCAGTTTGTGCACTTTGGAAGGACCAAGTGAACAACATTTGGTGGCTCTAAAGAACAACAAAGGTTTTTAATGACAGTCACAATATGGGTCGGAAGCTCCAAACGCTCCTCATTCGGAGGGACCGACTGAGACTTGTTCATTTTTTTTCTTGTGATTTAGCAAGAATTAGAATTGAAACAAGAATTAAGATAGATAGCTAGGGAGGACTCCTAGGCATTCTTGTTGCATCCGATGGGCCAAAAGTCCAAATCAATCAAAGCTTCCATATGGATGAACTTGAATGGAAATCATGCAAAGCACATGCTTCTGGTCCTATAAGATATGTGAAGGACAAAACTAGGACATGCAAAACCAATCTAGCATCTATCAAAAAAAATGATCGATGACTTAACCATATATGAGCATATTGACCTAGTACCGTTTGGTCTAGTAAAGACACTGGATCCTATGAGCCAAAGTCATTGTTTAAGCTCTAAAAGGGGTTGCCTTTTTCGATATAAGCATCAGTGTTTTCAAAATTACAGTTACATGAGCTCAATACATTGAGTAAAGCTCCCCTCAAATATGATATCTCTTCTCAATAGGATGCACCTACATCGGATTTGTTGTAGACGAATTTGGGTAGTCAAACTTGTTGTGGTTTCACAACATTGATGATGACTTGTGGTTATCATCAAGAGTTAGGAACAACCTTTTATTCATTTGTTGCACTTTCAATACCTACACAGGTTAGTAACACAAGGGACAACAAGGATATCCAATAGACAGAGAGTGAAAATCACAATAAATGATGTGTATAGATGTGTCAGGTTACCCTGGCCCTATGTCTTACCAACCCAAAGAGTATTCTTTACTCCTTAGATTAGTGATAGACATGGAAGTGATGTTGCACTAACTCATTCGAAGAAAATATGTAATCTTTAAACTCATTATTGGAGTCGCCCTCAAGAACTCTCCTAGTTCTTCCTTTTGGCGATCGACATCGTCTTAACAGGGATCTCATGACTTGATGTTGATCTTGAAGAAGTGGAACTTGAAGTATATTCGGTAACCCACTTGAACTTGTCTCTAGTAGGACCACTATATGTAGCAGTATCTTGCTCATTTTGTATTGGGGGTCACCTATCCTTTTGCTTGAATCCTTGTGGAGCATGATCATTCTTCCCTTGTGTTCCCTTGTAAGGGAGTGGATCACACTTCTCCTTTTGAGGAACAAACTTTGTCCTGGGGTATTGATTATCTTCCCATTCTACTCCATTGGCATTGAACTTACATCAAAACCAACACTTTGATTACTATGATATCATCCTTGCTTACTCACAATCTCATCAAATTGCTTACTTCTGGCAAGACTTTTGTGGATACCTTTCTCACCAGTTCCTTTCAATAATGCATTTTATTGCTCAAGTGTAACTTGGCTAAGAGAAGAGTTAGTTGAACCACTAGAGCTACTTCAAAGAAGTGATGTCTTTTGATGTATCTTTAGGAGCACTAGAAATTGATGGGGTGGATACAATTTTACGTTTGTGAGATGATTGTTGTGGCTTCACTTGTGATGTGAAAGTAGACAATAGTTATTTGATAATATTAGAGGTACTCTCTTTTGAAGATCATCATTGGTAGCTTTTAACCACTCGTGCTCTTGCATCAAGTTAAGCATTTCGAAACATAGACTCTCATGAGTTTTCAAAAGTTCTTTATGATCTTCTAGATGAATTTGATGTCTTAACTTGAGATCGTCTAGCTCTTTAGTTAAGCATTCATTCTCACTATTCGCATTGACAACCAAATTTTCTTGTTTGCCACACATATTAGCAAGGGTGTCCTAGCTCATATTGCAATCATAATCAAGTAAATAATCTTCTCCACTATTGAAATCCACAAACTAGGGATGTATTACCTTAGGACCATTAGCCATGAAGCATCTTGAAGATCCACCAATTCCTTCATTTGGAGAATCTAATAAGCAAATGGGCTTGGAGCAATACCTACAACACCATCATCTTCACTATATTCGGAGTTGGGGTGATAAAAACTAGCTTTGGAGTTTTTGTAGGATTCAGATACCCATTCTCTAATGTTTGTTGATGATCTTCTCTTGGAGTATTCTTATGGTAAAAATTGTTGTAAGGCACAAATTATTTCTTAGGAATTGGAAGGCACAAATTGTTGTAAGACATGGCTCTACATATTTAGTTAGAAAATATGCATTAGTAGGTCTGAAAGATGTAGCTTGGTTTTTAATTCCAACCGTGAAGGCATTAACAAAGCACCTGATAAACCATAACCCGCAAATCTAGGGATTTTCCTCTTATACATCAGCCATTAAGTCCTCAAATAACTTAGTATATTCAGTAACAATTGAATTTTTTCTTCATTGCATTGAAATTGTCTGTCAAATCATAAGATCCTTGCTTTGGAAATCTCTTGATATGTTCAATGCAAATTCTTTCGAAGTAAAGTGTTTCTTAAGTAACCCAGATCTCCTTAAGCAAGCAAGCTTCACCTATAGTATACAATTGAGTTATACTCCCTCCGTTCCTTGATATAAGGTGTATAGATTTTTGAGCAAAAATCCGAAATATAAGGTGCATTGCGTTGCACCACTCGTTTGGATAATTTTCTTTAGGAATTTGATTACATTTCCTTATATCAGGCAAGCTCCTCTATTTACTCATGTCAATTAGTCAGGTGTAATCTCGCCCATAACTTGTGAAATTTTCCCTCCATGTGTGTTCTTTAATTTTCGTGCCAAAAACTATACACCCTATATTTAGGAATGGAGGGAGTATATTCATCTAGATTTGCACAGCTGAAAATATGTATTACACTACATTATCCGTTCTACTACATCAATGCCCTCAAACTTGGGGAAATCAATCTTTGGTCCCTTAGTCAGGGATTTCATGAACCGTGCATGCGTTCTATAATACCCTTGCCATAATTGTCTCTCCTGTTCTGATGAAACTATTGAAATGCTGGAGTATGGACTCTTTCATGATCTGCTACAGGTGTGCCCACAACACATGTGCTTTCATAAGCATGATGTTGTTGAAAACTAGGTGTTGTCATCGGTACGAATGGATGGTAAATTATGTAACTGTAGGTCTTCTATTTGTTTGGTCCTTTCCTTATCCTTTTCCAAGTCAATTGTTCATTTCTAGCAATTTGCTCTATACTTGTTCTGGTTGTAGAGGAAATTTGACAGTGTGGCCAGTTCTCTCTTCTGACTTGTTTCTACTTGTTTGCACTTGTTTGTGGGACAATCGATTACAACATTGTACTCATAGCTGACAGTTGTTTGCCCAATTATACTACTGCTTGTTCCACTCCTTCAACTTGCAGAGAAATCTCACATTACTTGGATCCAATAGACTGAACATCCTCTTGTGATTTGGAGACGTCTTTCTGTAGGGTTGCGTTGTCCTTTAAAAAACCATTAATTCTTCTTTCATAGACAAAACTTCCTGCAAATCTGCCTCATTGATGTTCTTGTTGCTCCTCCCCATCTCCTTGATCTAAAAAATAGGTGAGGAATTTTACCACTAAACAAGCCAACAACCTGTCCCATGTTAGGATCCTACCGCCGCCAACGATTCTCATCTCCATGCTGCATGTATCAGAGCTAGACATGGAATTTTATCGAACGAGAGATGTTCTTGAACAACCACTCCAGTCAACTGATCTACACCGGAACAACCACCGCCACTCGCGCCACAAACACCGCCGCCCGTGCTGCCAGAATCACTCAAAACCGCCACTGCAAGAGGGTGGTATTTGATCAATCTGACGAAAAAAATCACCAATAGAAAACGCCACCAAGGAACTTGAGCTCGAATACCAATTTGTTTAGGACCCGGATTGGATCAAGGGGAATTTGGGACAGTAAATATGGTAATAAAGGGAACAAGGTAGGGTTTTAAGTTCAAACCAAGGAGGCCATTTCTACATTACTGTAGCTACAAGGTATCGAGTCCATCCATTAGGAAATAGACAATTCAACGTACTCCACACCAGCCACAACCTGGCTTATAAGGCTGGACCAAAAGCTTGTAGCTCGTGAGCTTAATGGGCGCTCGATAGCTTGGTTTGTTAAGCTTGTAGTTCGCTTCTTAATGAACATAACAAGTCGCTGATTTCAGCTTGTTAAGCTTAATGAGTTTTAACAAACGAGCTAACGAGTGTCACAAGCAGCTCATTAAACTCGTTAGTACAACACAAGATATATGTTTATCTTATGTGGCAACATCATTGTAGCACCTCCCCCGTCTGCCCAACCTAGCCCATAGGAGGCAACTAGTGCACCTTCTACTATAGTCATCATTTTCGTTCGTAAAAACCACATCTACACTCACATCCCATAGACCGTGACACGTCGTAGTTTATTAACGAGCTCTTGTGGGTGCTCATGGGCTTAATGAGTTCTAGATGAACAGAGTCGAGCAGATTTTCTGCATGTTAAGCTTAATGAGCTGAGGCTTAATGAGCACAAGCTTTAATGAGCTGAGGCTTAATGAGCACAAGCCTTAATGAGCTGAGTAGCTTGTTAAACCACCTGCTTATATAGGCGGTTCATTACCCACTACAGCGGTTAAGGTACCTGTTCCCTTTCAAAATATAAGGTGTATCGATTTTTGTGCAAGTCAAACTTGTGTATGTTTGATCAGAATTATAAAATAAAATATTGACATCTATAATACAAAATAAATAAAATATAAAAATACTTTCTGTGATGAATCTAACGCTACAAATTTGTTACTTTAATTTTCTTTTTAAACTTGGTCTAACATGAATATATTTGATTTTTGAAAAACTATACACCTTATATTTTGAAACGGAAGGAGTAAATAACAAGAATAACCACTCTATAATAGTTAAAAGGGATCTGACGGCTCAGCGACGAGGTCAGGAGAGGAGCCATGTGAGCCGTAGGATCCAATCAAAGCGGTATTGCGAGGAATGCTACACATAACTGAAGAATTCGACAGCTTCAGGTTCAGGTTGTGACACCAGCATAATAATCCTCCTCCTTCCCGCCATTCACTCCCAACCATCCAAGCTCAAAACCATTTTTTGTGTGGCAAAGATAACGAAACCCATCTCCGAACTTTGGTTTGTGCATGTGTGCGCGTGCGTACTCTTCATGCATGTCTGTGCCTGCCTCTCCTCCCTCGGAGCGGCCAGCGCGCATTCCCCGCAGCCATGGGCCAATGCTGCACAAACGGAGCCGGGCAGGCTGCCGCTGCCGACGCGGCGGCCGAGGCAGAGCCGCCGGCGCCCCCAAAGACGCCGCGCGGGGACAACGCACCGACCAACGATGGCCCGGCTCCTGCCGCCGCCGAGGCCGAGCCCGCCTCTCCGGCAACCAAGGCGGACCCCAATGCCAAGCCGCCGGCCCCCGTGGGCGAGGTTCTCGGGCGACCCATGGAGGACGTGCGCGCGACGTACACCATCGGCGATGAGCTCGGGCGTGGCCAGTTCGGCGTGACCTACCTGTGCACCCACACGGAGACGGGGGAGAAGCTCGCGTGCAAGACGATCGCGAAGCGGAAGCTGTCGGGCGCGGAGGACGTGGAGGACGTCCGCCGCGAGGTGGAGATCATGTGCCACCTCTCCGGCCAGCCCAACATCGTGGACCTCCGCGGCGCCTACGAGGACAAGCACAACGTGCACCTGGTGATGGAGCTGTGCGCCGGCGGGGAGCTCTTCGACCGGATCATCGCCAAGGGGCACTACACGGAGCGCGCCGCCGCCTCGCTGCTCCGGTCCGTGGTCGGGACCGTGCACACCTTCCACTCCATGGGGGTGATGCACCGGGACCTGAAGCCGGAGAACTTCCTGATGCTCAACAGGGACGAGTCGTCGCCCATCAAGGCCACCGACTTCGGCCTCTCCGTCTTCTTCAAGGAAGGCGAGGTGTTCAAGGACATCGTCGGCAGCGCCTACTACATCGCCCCGGAGGTGCTCAAGCGCAAGTACGGGCACGAGGCTGACGTCTGGAGCATGGGCGTCATGCTCTACATCTTCCTCTCCGGCGTCCCACCCTTCTGGGCGGAGACTGAGAACGCCATCTTCACCGCCATTCTGCGCGGGGAAGTCGACTTCGTCAGCGATCCGTGGCCCAACATCTCCCCCGGGGCCAAGGATCTTGTCAGGAAGATGCTCCAAATCAACCCCAAGGATAGGCTTACGGCCATCCAAGTCCTCAGTAAGCCACTTGTGCATGTTCTTTTTTCCTCCTGTCAGATGCTAGCTTCGTGCACGCTTGTCGTACTACATGACGAAGGCAATCGATGCCCTGAAAAATAACTTGAGCTTTTTCAGACCACCCATGGATCAAGGAAGACGGAGACGCCCCCGACACGCCGCTCGACAACGTCGTTCTAGACAGGATGAAGCAGTTCGTGGCCATGAACCAGTTCAAGAAAGCCGCACTGAGAGTAGGCACATGGACTGACATTAACAACGCTTCTTCAGGTAACTAACTAATCTTTGATACTTTGCGGTGAACTTTGTGTAGGTCATTGCCGGGTGCCTGTCAGAGGAGGAGATCAAGGGGCTCAAGGAGATGTTCAAGAGCATCGACAAGGACAACAGCGGCACCATCACCCTCGAAGAGCTCAAGAACGGGCTGGCCAAGCAGGGCAACAAGTTTTCGGACAATGAAATTCAGCAACTGATGGAAGCAGTGAGTCTTAATTCAGATGACACAATCAACGACGTGGTGTTACATATACGTATTGACATGAACAGAAATAATTTTCTGCTTCGATTTCCAGGCCGATGCCGACGGCAATGGATTGATCGACTACGAGGAGTTCGTCACCGCGACGGTGCACATGAACAGAATGGACAGGGAAGAGCACCTCTACACCGCGTTCCAATACTTCGACAAGGACAACAGTGGGTAAGTTTAAGCACCAACAAACTGATAATTAGCCCGCAAAAAGAGAAACTGATAATTAACACAACCTCGTTCCAAAATGTAAAACGTTTTGGCTGTTCAATTTAAACTGCCAAAATATTTTACATTTAGATTAGAAACAGAGGTAGTATTTTCTGGAAAAAGAAAAGAAACAGAGATAGTACATCTCAGGCTCCTGGATTCAAGATTTTTGGAGGCTCATATACCTCTTGCAGGTACATCACAAAAGAAGAGCTGGAGCAAGCCTTACAAGAGCAGAAGTTGTTCGACGCCGAGGAATTCAAGGATGTCATTGCTGAAGCTGATTCCGACAACGTAAGAAAGAAAAATGCATTCAAAACAATAGTAGATGGTAAATGCATCGAAAGGAACTGAAACTGTTTTCTTGACGACGTATGCAGGATGGGAGGATAGACTATTCGGAGTTCGTGGCGATGATGAGGAAAGGAACGGGCGGTGCGGAGCCATCGAACCCGAAGAAGAGGCGAGACCTAGTCCTATAGTGAAGCGTTGCTACGGTGTGTATGTCAACAGAGTGCAGAGCTGTAACTGTAATGTGCATGCTGCTTTCTTTTGGGAACAAATCCACATGAAATTTGAAAGGCTTACATTGAAAGCAGTTCAATTCCTGTAGGGTTGGGGGGAAAAGGAATTTGTGTTCCGAAATGAGTATGGTTGGCATCCGACATGATGAGCAATCCCCGGAGATTACTGCTTCATGTGCTTGAGTAAGGAAGCTTCTGAATAGTCCAAATCTACCACTACGGTAGATTTTTTTATGCCGTAGGTAAAGTGGTGGCAAATTCAAATGGATGTGCACAATGTGGTGGTTTTTTGTAGTTCACTCGAGCGCATCCGACTGTCTCCTCTCACACATGCCATGGCACTCTAGAAACATCAATCGGACATGTACAAATGCAACGACCAGGAATGCATGCACACATCCAATTTAGATTACGTAAAGTTATGCAGAAGTTATCCTAATAAAAAATAAAACTATGCAATGTGTTTAAGACGTGTGTCCAAACTATAATCTGTTTTCACCGTTGTGTGGACAACACGATCTTCAAAGCTAGATCCAAATGTACACGTTGCAATCAATGTTTTCACGAAGCAACTTATTGTGATTAAAAGCAAGTTTGTACTATGAATCCGTTTTTCTCTCACAAACCCGGTATGTATAACCGATTGGTTCATGTTTGTTATAAATCGTATGTGCACGAAGCAAATTTCAAGTGTACGAATCATATGTACAATTTTCAAAAATGCTTTTACAAAATTGTAAGAGTTTGCACCGGCACTTTCGAAAAGAAAACTAGTGTGACAAAGAGCAACTTGTAATAAAGATTGTGGTGCAATCAATCCCAGTGTACACAATGGCATGTTTTGGTTTACCAAACACTATATGATCAAGTAAGGTTCATCGGAAACAGGTGGTGGCGGATATGATGAATTGCACCCCTAATTGATTTTGATGATTTATGACAACTATTTGAGAGGACCAATGGCAAAAAAATATTGAGACTAATCATTTCAATGAGTTTATTGAAGGTACCACAACTAATTCTCGTATACAATTTCTGACACCCCCCCCCCCCCCCTCACAGACAATTTTTCAAGTTATCTACATGAAGCTCGGCTCGCTTTTAGTGAATATCCACTCTCTTTTTTCAACTTACCCACTGTAAAGAAATATAAGATCATTTAGATCAC
Organism: Triticum aestivum; assembly: GCF_018294505.1. Taxonomy (NCBI): domain Eukaryota; kingdom Viridiplantae; phylum Streptophyta; class Magnoliopsida; order Poales; family Poaceae; genus Triticum; species Triticum aestivum. The sequence continues at coordinate 262,668,310 of NC_057807.1, forward strand.
TAAAGTAGTTATCTAAACGATCTTATATTTCTTTTCTCTTTTTGATGGTAATACGCCATCATGGCATTTTATATTTCATGCTCAAATATGGATTAACGTTTGCCAAAACATTGACAAGAAAATTTGGAGGCTCCGATAGCCAAACAATGGATCGATCACACTCCACCTTGCTAGCCAAAACGTCTGCCCCCATATTGGCCTTTCTAGGACAACAGGGGCGGATCCACATAGGGTCTTGGGTGTACGGATGTACACCCAAAATTTTCTACAAATTTTTTCGTATATAGAGTATAGAGTGGACACATATATCACTTGTGTTATTTTTGGAGCTGCATAAGTAGTATTTCCTCATCCAAATCGAGCACAAGCGTTGCTGGCAGTCGGGATGGTACAAGAACCCAGCGCAGTTGGGGGCATGGATAAGCCGGACAGGATGCATGGCGTCCAAACGCAGTAAAAAGAACTGTTAGGAGAAAAAAATGCTTCTCTGCTAGGACAAAAAAATTTGAACACCTGAAGTTGAATTCCTGGATCCGCCACTGTAGGACAATGATTAATAGTAATAGAAGAAAAATTTCGACTAAGGAAAGAACATTCTTCATAGATGGCAGCTGCCTGTCCTAGCGAGTTACACCCATTGAGCATTACATAGATCACCTCCATACAATCAGCTTCAAGAATCACGTTATGGCGGCCAATGGTTTTTTTTTTTTTGAAAAGGGGGGACTCTCCGGCCTCTGCATCAGAACGATGCATGCGGCCACTTAAATAAATAAAATAGGTTCAACAATGTCATAGAGTCTTGGAACAAAATAAAGGCGAGCTCACATAGAGCCTCGACGCTAAAACAAGAAAAAGTCGTAAAGCCACAACCGGCTGGCAAAATAAAGATAGGAAAACTAATTGCCTATCCTATTACATGACCGCCATCCAAAGCGGTTGAAGATATCCCGCGCTACCATCTCCCACCAGACAGATCCAGTAACCAAATGCTCCCTGGCCTCCGTCGGAGTGAGTAAGGACCACATACGGATCAGCGTCGTAGCATGGAATACAACCAGTAGTGACCTCGACGTCACGAAGCTTGGCCGCCCTCATGGCGCACCGCTGCTGAATGTCGTCCACGTCCGACTGTGCCTGGAGACGGCCACTCACCCGGCGCCCCTCCGACATCGGATCCTGAATCCCTCCAAACGCAATGACCTCCTCCCGAGAGATCGCGGTCGGGGTTCGGCCTCCTACCTCACCCCAACCAGCAGGTCGATCCATCTGCACGGGATCACCCACAGCCTCGCCGGAGAGTGGACCGGCACTCACCAAGATCTCAGACTCCTGGCGCGCCCCGCAGGACGGGGCCGGCAGGAAGGGTGGTGGAGGCAGTACAAGGGCCGCCTGCCCTCGCACCCCACCAAGCACCGGAGAAGCCACCCCCACAGGCGCCGTATGAGGAGAAGGCTCCGAGGCCACCTGCCCCGAGCCCTCTCCCGAAGGCGCCACGAACCGAATGGTAGACGCGACGGGAGAGGAGGTATCCGAGGCCTCCTGCCCCAGACCCCCTCCCAACGAAGAAAAGGACACGGGAGCCACCTGCCCGAGTCCCCTTCCTCAACAGAAGGGGAGCAACCCGAGGCCGCCTGCCCCAGGGCTCCACCCGACGAGCCGGGCACGACAAGTTGCGTCACCTCCTGAGAAGATACCGTGTGCTGAGCGCGAGGGGGAGTGGCCACCTGCCGACTCACCTCCTCATCCCTCCAGATCGAGATTGAAGAACCCCCAAGATCCCCAGGAATGGTATCCACAGCACCCTCAAACCCCAAAACAGGCAACTCGAGCTCAAAAGCCTCCTTAGACTCGACCCTATCACTCCACAGTCTCGGAGGTGCAGAAGAGGGCTCGAAAGACCCAAATCTCAGAGTCGTCGAAGGCACCGAGGAGGGTGGGGCTGCTCCATCCCCGGTCGTCGCGGTCTCGGACCCCGGCCCCTTGGACAACTGTCGTCCAGAGTCCCCGACCGGCGGCTCCTGCGCTCCCGCGCTGCCATCACCCTCGTGCATATCCACGTCAGACTCATGAGCCGGCGCAACTAGAAGGCTCTCATCCTCAAACTCAATAACCAGATTATAAATCCTGCCTCGATAAGCCCACTTAACCACTTCCGGCACATACTCAATGTTCAAAATACTAACCAGAACCCGAGCAATCTCGTGAATATGGCGGCCAATGGTACCTGCCAAAATCAGGCCATCCTTGAGAGCTCGAGCCTCCGCATTAGCCGCATCTGCTACCCACTGCAGGTCGTTGCTCGACGCGGCGATGAAGAAGCCAGTGACATCTCGGATTACTACCCCAGTCCCACCAGTACCACCATCGTCGTCAAACGCAGCATCGACATTTAACTTGACATAACCTTCCTTCGGTTTCATCCATCCATACCTCATGATCCGTTGGCTACCTTTACTGGATCTAAACGGTCTTATATTTCTTTACAAAGGGAGTATAGTATGAATCTTTCTAAGCTCTGGTACTTCCGAAGACTTATCTTTTGGTGCTTTCTGAGCACTTTGAGTCATTCGTACTTAGAGAACAATTCCTGATTCTACAGTTCGAAATTACCATTTTCTTTGTTCCAGAACTGCTAAGCCTTTGAAACATCATGTGTTTGGATCCCACACTTCCATGTCGTCTCGGTTTGCTTCTTTGTGAGTCACAATATAGAGTCTGGTACCTTCGCTCTTTTTCATGCAGAACTTCAAAGATGTGACTTCCCTTTTTCTGCAATTTCTCGTTTTGAGATTTTGTATGCACTACCGAGTAATTGGTTCTATCTAGTACTTTCAAATTGTTTGCGGAGGAGAGTAGTGATTTGGACGGTGCAATCTCTCGCTCGCCTAAGTTCATTGGGAGTCAAGTGTTGGCCATGGAGCGTGGAGTTTCAAATGTTGTTGCCCTTTCCTCATCTGCGACCATTGAGCAGGTGATGTGTGTGAGTGGCATGGCCATTGTGCCAAGTGTGTTGGCACCTACTCCAAATCCAGATGCTCTCTTCGTGAAGGAACTTTGTGACTTGCTCGCTAGCGTGGAGGTTGCTAGACCTGATTTGGGCAAGTCGATTGCTTGCCTCCTGACGGGGACGCCAATAAGGGGCAAACAAAAGAAGGTGGGCAAATGCAAGAGTGGTGTCATAGGCAAGGCGTCTGTGGCTGCTTGATGGATGATCTTTGGTCTCTCAGCATGTCCTCTTGGATTGGGAGGTACATGATGTCCTGTGTCGAGGCGTTCTTGTCGGGATTCACTTGGCATAGTAGCAGTGTCGGGGTTGTGGATGTTGTGCATTCAGAAAGTTTGGCAAGGGCCGAGTGTGCAGTTGTGGGGTTTCTTGCCATGTGAGTAGTTAGTCCGTGCTCCGTTTGTGTAGGTTTTCGCCCAGTTTTTTTTAAATTAACTAGGCAATTCTCTTCTTCTTAATTAATCGATGAGGCAAAACTTTTTGCCTCCGTTTCAAATAAAGAAATTGTGTTCTATGTTCGGAAAAAAGGTGTTGCATTTTTCATTCGGAGCCATCGCTCAACTTTTCACCTTTCAAGTACTATATTTTCTCTGATTTTGAATGGTGCCTTGGACTTTCAAATTTATTTGAACTGTTTCAATAGTTCCTCAAGTTTTCTCCCGGCACGTCCTAGCCCAATTACTTTTTGCAGTAACGGTCAGATTTTGGACTCTATACATATGCTCTCATACCCATTTGTGGTGTAACGCATCATAACCAACCGACTCTATTCCACCACAAGTCATTCCACTCACCCACTCAACAACCCCTTGCAAGCCGCCCCACACCACTCCATCTCACTACACTAGTATACACTACACTCTTGAATTCCCTACAACTCTAAAAGTATATCAGGTTGCCGCTTAATTAATGAAAAAGCAGGTAGTAAACGTTTAGGATCTGTGACTGCTTCACTATGATGTGTTAAACTTCTCACGTAGCTGTTGTGACGTACAGTATTTCAGAGTGCAATGGGTGAATACATGAAGCAGGCTCCAGCTTTTGCTCCTTGTGATCCAATGCATGACGTTCGGACGATATGTTACACCACCCCCCGACAAACCCACCGAATCTGTTAGCCCATGGGAGAAGATCTAGATGGTGCTTACATCAACTTTGCTCTTGGAAATTTGGAAGGCAGGGGTGATCCAGCTGCCACAGTTGCACTGGATCCCTGACCAGTTGAAGTACCCTAGGCGCGCCCCGCAGTGGATGCACGACAGCTTCCCCTCCAAAGCACCATCTTCTACTGCTTCATCATGAGCAACATCAGATAATGAACAGACTGGTGATATGCTATGGATCAATATACATATATGTGAACGCACTATGTTCCTGCAAGAGATGACTTTACCTGGAGTCATCCACTTTAGAGGCTCAACATACAGAGAAGAGCAATCTTGTTCCTTGTTGTGTGTGTGGCCTTTCCTCTTGTCGTGCCACTCAAAGCTCGAGTTGCCTTCACCAGGAGTGTGGCCGATAACATTGTCCTGTGCAGCAACGATCCTCCTGCATTTCTTGCAGCGGTATGCTGTTTTAAGGGTCTTCTCCTTGCCTGATGATTCCTGGGTAGGATTAGGCTGTCGAGCAACTCCAGGATCGTCTTCAAATACATGGTTCCCTATTTTCTCTCCAACTTTGTAGGACTGACCTGCGACAAGTAATAGGCAAACACTTAATCAGTGTGCTGCTAAGATTGAGAAATATCACTGCTTGATATGATCATTTTCTACAGAATCTATGACAAAGTTGTTTTATTTTCAGCAAGAGCAGCACCCTGCAACCACAAGAATTATAAGGAGCACAAAGGCAAGCATATGATATGAGATGGGGAACCTGACAAAAGGATAGATCTCTCTGCCTCCATTTTTCAAAATAAATGTTGGAAAATGACCAACCTAACAATTTTAAGCGGAAGCGCCGGTATAAAGGACTTGAAGTATCAACCTTGAAACCCATTTCTTCAAACAATTTTAACTGCAAGGTATAGGAAATTCGACTTAATAGAAGAAATCTAGTGAGATATAGTGCGACCAATTCATAATGATAGCTTGCCTGGTCGAGGAAACCATCGTTTGGGCAAACAGACTCATTAATTTCCTTCAAGGACTCTAGTGCTTCTGGAAAAAGAATAAAGTAGTGAATGCCACATGGATTATAAAAGGTTGGATCAGATAATTCAGCAACGTACAAACTAAAGATTAGTGTATTAAAAAATTTGATCCAAAAAAAAAATTCATACCTTCAAGAGACTTCTGCTCTGTTCTCATTAGATATGCTGTGGTGATGGTAGCACTGCAGCATGATATAAATTCCAAATAGATGTTATATAGTGAACGTGAATGGCATCATTATAAGTGAAAAATACACATTCCCCATTTCTGGCACATCAAATAGGAAGTTACATGTGGAAATTGCAATGCATCCTATAATAATTGGTTACCAAGAGCCATGAGTTGTCAGCTTTCTTACTTGCTAAACATTCTTAAGCTCAAAAACATAAAATCCCATGTGACTAAGAATATCTTTTATACTAGAACTCACTAAACTTATCATTAACTTAGTATAGCAGGATTACAAATAATAAAGAACACCGATAAAAATATGGAATTGCATTAAGCCATATGCACCAGTTAAAACAAGATTTGGCCCCCTTCACAAGAAGATTAAAGTTTCAACTACAAGAAACTTCTGCTTAGCTTGTCGAATTCCATTACAATTGGACATATGTTAGACCGGTGTGACCCTGAGAAGAGGTGGCGCTTCATGGGTTTATCAGCTCTGCAAGTCAGTTTCAACAGCACCTTGCTTGCCTGACAATTCTATGCTAGCCGCAATCCATCACAAGTTGATCGAGAGACATGCTGCAGCCATCTTGCTCCGGCGAGTTAAAAAAAATATCCTCTTGCAAATCATACCCATGGCTCCCCATCGCTAGGGGCAACACTGATAAGCTCATCATAGCCAAAGTATATGGCAAACTGAAGCAACGCCACAGTCACCAACCACATTTCGAAACTCCTCCATCCGCCACCACTCACAACCTAACTCTCAAATGCTTTAGCTGTCAGCGTGTCGTACCGGACTGTGTTCAAACCTCCCACACATAGCCAGGCTAGCACAGATTGGCACCTAGGTAACTCAACAAATACCAACTATCTGCCATGAACTCCCAACGTGGTTCACCATAGGAAACGGTGAAGCCTGCTGGCTTCCTCTGGCCACGCACAAACACATCGATGTGGGACTTCAAGAATACTTTGTTTCGTGTCCACCTCTTCTCACCGGAACAACACCAAAACACCACTCCCCTCTTAAACTGAAGAGGCATGCTGGAGTGTGGAGTCTTAAGGATGAGACGACCGCTTTCTGCTCTCTTAACTAGTACAGTAGCATTTTGCTTTCTGAGAGAAAAAAAAAATGAGATATGCAATGCGGCCTGGAGCTTACAAAATGCCTCAGACTGCCCACAGCCTCAGCAGGTCAGATTTAAAATTTTATTATGCCTGACAGGGGTGCTCCAGATTAGCAGCATCCACCGGTTTTGCGTTGATAGGCATGGTCCCTTTCTTTCTAGCTTAACATCACTATCACCAGCCTTCACCTCTTTGTTCTGGTTGGTGTGCGGGGAAAAAACAGTTCAACAGCGGACAGCCATGCTTATCTTGCAAATGTCTACATCTTTCAGTAGCATAAAATGGACCAGTTTAGATGCAGTAGCAATGTTTTAACTATATGGATTGATCTGTATTGACTAACCTATTCAAAATCAATTTTTAGTCGTGTATTGTCCCACTGACAATGTTATGGTGTTGCTAGAAGGAGGGCACGAGAGGGCCGGCCAAGGGCCTTTCTGCCCACGGCCGAGCAAGAGGGAAGGGATTTCCTTCTTAATTCTTGCTTGATTAGATTGATACATCTCCTTTCTTTATATAGAGAGGTTTACTTGACTCCCAAACAAGGCTTACTTGACCCCTAAGCAAGCGACCCTTATCTCTAATTAACCCTAAGACTAATGGGCCCATTAGGCCCATTACGTACTCTAACACTACACCCCACCTGGACATGCAGCTTGTCCTCGAGCTGCAGCCTAACCAACTTATAACCATGACTCGACGCAACACAAACCTAACACCTAAAAACAAGCCTTTTACATCTCGGCTTGTTTTATTATTCTCAACCTGAAATGGACTGATTTTGGACCCCTTAACAAAAAGTGGACAGCATCCACACGTCGGACGTGCACGTGTACAGCCACCTGGATCCCCATGGACACCACCTGGACAAAAAGAGTGCATGTGTATGACCACCTGGAAGTGGTCGCAAGAGTGACCAGCAGAGGCACCCTCGCGGCGTCCGATGGCGGAATGCAGTGGTGCTACGCGGTGCGCTGCTATCGGTGACACCATGCCTTCTCCCTGCCGGACGGCTGTTGGTTTGCACCGCACAGGGAAGAGTGGAGGGCTTGCGATGGAGAATGACGAGAAGGGGTGCGCCCCCAGCATACCCGTCGCCCATGGGGGAAACCGCATGCCCAAGATCCCCGACGCAGCGGATGAGATCGAGATCCTTTGCTTGCGCAGTGAAGGGCAACTTGGAGGAGCGACGGCTGCAGACCACGCATCTCCCGCACACACCAACGCGCTAGGAGGCCGCGCGCAGCAGCCTGCAGCCTCACCACCGCCGACACGTGGCGGGTAGCGATCCAAGACGGAAGCGGTGACGGCGACGGCGGGGACTGGACTTGGTGGAGCGGGACTCCCGCCGGCGCGGTCGATGCGGGGCCAGAGCTGACCGGCGGTGGCGGCTGCAGCTGCAGCGGCTGCTGCAGCGGAGCGCCGGGCGCGGCGGAGGCCGCGAGGAGCGGCGGCTGCCACTGCATCTAGGGCTGGGCGGTGGTGGCGATAGATGGCAGCTGCAGCGGCTGCTGCAGTGGCTTGGCGAGCGCGGCGATGGGTGCTGCAGGCGCGTTGGGAGCCGGCGCCGGCCACCTAAAAAGCACGGACACGGGGACGGAAAGACGGGGATACGCATACGGGGATACGGGATACGGCATTTTTCAGAAACAGCCATTCGGGGATACGGCGAGTATATATAAAATAAAATAAAAATATGCCATGTAATATAGAGTTAAGACAGAAAATTAATGAGAAAGAAATCAAAATAGAGAATCCTGCCCCATTTGATGTCTCTTTTTATCAAGTCCTTGATTGATCCTCATCCCCCCATGCCATGCAACCTAACATCAAGCAGTACAAGGAGCAAGTATTCATCAATCATCATTCAAGTTCAACAGCAGCACAAGCATTCAACTAGAAACTAGCAAACATGACATGGGTACAACAGGCAACAGCAAGTCAGCAGCAGCGGCAGCAGGCCGGCAGCAAAAGCATTGAAATAGCAGCATGATTACTACAATCATTCAAAGAGCAGCAAGCACACCCTCCATTAGTTCAATGGAAGGAATCAGAATAAAAGAGATGAAGAAGTTGAGGAGAGGCGAGAGGCTGCTGGGTTTGGAGATTGGGGAGGGTTACCTGCCGTTGGGAGGAGAGGCTGCTGCCTGCTGGTACTGTGGGGTAGCAGTCGCCGGTCGAGTGCAGGTGTCGCCGCCGGTGGCAGCGTTGAGTCCAGGCGGCGGTGGCTTCGATCCAGGAGGAGGCGGCTTCGATCCAGGAGAGGCTGCGACCTGGGAGCACATCGCTTTTGTGTGGAAGAGATGCATGCGACTTAACATAGGGTTTCGTTTTGGGCCTGTTATTGGGCCAGGCCGTGTCCCAACCGTGTCACGGATGTATCCCATCGTATCCCCTCATTTTTTTCTTTCTTTTTAATCGAAAATCAGGGGATACTGGGGACACGCGTATCCTGCCGTATCCCGCCGTGTCCCCGTATCCCGCCGTATCAGAACGGCAGATCGGCAATTCCTGCCGTGTCCATGCTTTCTAGCCGGCCACTGCGGCCACTGCGGGGTGGCGGGCGGCGAGTACCACGGCAGGGCCAGCGGCCCGACGGCGACGGTCGGCGGCAGGGGCGGCGGCGGCCCGTAGGGGCTGGCCAGGTACAGCCGGATCCCCTGGACGGCTGTGACGAGGTCGTTGAGGACCCCGGTGATCTCCTCCGGGGTGTAGGCGGCGGCCGGTGGTGCGGTGGAGGGCGCCGGCATCTGGGCGGTGGCGGCGCCGGAGGATGCGACCAGCGGCGCGGACGAGGAGGGCAACAGCGCGATGTAGATGGCCAGCGGCGCGGTGGTGATGGTCGGCAGCGGAAGCGACGAGGTGGGCGGCGGCAAAAACATGATCGGAACTGAGCTACCTGATACCAAATTGTTATGGTGTTGCTAGAAGGAGGGCACGAGAGGGCCGGCCAAGGCATTTTTGCCCACGGCCGAGCAAGAGGGAAGGGATTTCCTTCTTAATTCTTGCTTGATTAGATTGATACATCTCCTCTCTTTATACAAAGAGGTTTACTTGACTCCCAAACAAGGCTTACTTGACCCCTAAGCAAGCGACCCTTATCTCTAATTAACCCTAAGACTAATGGGCCCATTAGGCCCATTACGTACTCTAACAGACAAACACTTCTGTACAAACAGTCCACATGCTTGTTATACAAGACACATTTGAGAAAGCAGTATGAGATAATAGGCATTAACCAAAATGCCACACTTAACCATCAGTTTCTTCTGTAAAAATTTCTATTAGCCTAGTAGTCCAGCACTCCAGCTAGTTATACCCGGTAAAGGGGGGTTAGTATGTTCCCTTGCAAGGACATAAGGCATGTTTGGTTGGCTTCCACACTTTGCCATACTAACTTTGGCCACAAGTGTGGGGACCAGTTTGGCCACCACAAAAACTATGGCATGCCACACTTATGGCACAAAAGTGTGGTAAAGAGTGGAGGGCAACCAAATATGCCCTAATGCTGATAAATGTGTGTGTGTGCCGAGTGAGACGTGTAGTTGAAAAAAAAAGCTATTAACTGTGTATTTAGCCAAAAATAAGATGTGTATTTTCTATTCAGCAAAATACACAGTGTTTAGCTAAGTGTCCAGCTACTAGTTTTATTTACAGTTATTGCGAGTGTTCACGACATGTCCCTCCCATACACATGCATACATAAACAGGATTGGAACATAATCGCCATAGCAAGTGGACATTTTAATCCACATTTACCAGATGTAGCCAGTTGGAGCACCACACAAACAGAAATTTTACAGAACAAACTGATAAGTTAGATGGCAGATTATTGATGATGATAGCAACGTATCATAAACTTCTCCTTGATCAGGCATTTAGACTGAGACAGTAAAAACAAGGGGCTCATGTAAGAAACAAGAGATCGATTGATTCAGGCTTGATGTCCCTTGGGATCACCTTGCCGTCTATTTATATTGCATAGATCGATCAGAGATCGGTTACATGATAGGACACGACCAGAGATCATATACAGACTAGGAAACGGCTTAAGGCCCGTATACAACATGGACTCTACGTCCTGTACACATACCTATTCTAACACATACCCTCAATCATAACTTGTCTATAAGTTAAGATTGCGCTTGAATACTTCTAACTGTCTAGTAGCAAGTGCTTTGGTGAAGCCATCCGCTACCTGGTCGCCGGAGGGAATAAATCTGATCTCAAGAAGCTTGTCTGCAACTCTCTCTCTAACAAAGTGATAATCAACCTCAATATGTTTAGTCCGAGCATGAAATATTGGGTTAGACGAGAGATATGTTGCTCCAAGATTGTCACACCACAGACATGCGGCCCTAGGCTGATTGACTCTGAGCTCCTTGAGAAGTGTTTGGATCCAAATGATCTCAGACGTTGCATTGACTAGGGATTTGTACTCCACTTCAGTGCTTGACCTTGACACCGTTGCCTGCTTTCGTGCACTCCAAGAAACAAGATTGTCACCAAAATATACAGCAAAACCACCGGTGGATCTACGATCATCAGGACTACCAGCCCACATCTGAGAAGGCACTGACAAGAGTAGACTTGGAATTTGTAATTTTTAGTCCTACTCCAACCGTACCTCTAACATATCGCAGAATTCTCTTAACTGCAGTCCAATGTACGCTAGTGGGTGAATGAAGAAACTGACAAACTTTGTTCACAGCAAAAGCAATATCTGGTCTTGTCAAGGTCAAGTACTGCAATGCTCCCACTATACTTCTATATCTGGTTCCATCATCATCACTGAGCCGGTCACCATCTTCAATTGATAATTTTTCTGAAACTGAGAGTGGTGTATCCGATGGCTTGCAGTGTTGCATTGCAACTCGCTTCAGAAGGTCATTAGCATATTTCTCCTGTGTCAACAATATCCCATTATCTTTCCTTTTCACCTCAATGCCAAGAAAATAATGGAGATTTCCCAAATCTTTAAGAGCAAAATCACGTTGCAGATCTTTGAGCAAGGCGCTAACTACAGAATCGGACGAACTTGCGACTATGATGTCATCCACATAAATAAGAAGGTACATTGTAATCCCACCTTGATTTATGAAGAACAATGATGTGTCCGCCCGCGAAGAGGAAAATCCTAGAGCCATTAGTTTTGAGCTGAGTCTAGAAAACCATGCTCGAGGAGCCTGTTTCAGGCCATAGAGAGCTTTATCCAATTTACATACATGTTGTCTCCTAGTCGGATCTTCATACCCTGGAGGTTGCCTCATATACACAGTCTCTTCTAGAACACCATGGAGAAACGCGTTCTTCACATCTAGTTGACGAAGGCTCCAATTGTTGGACACAGCTAAGGCAAGAATCAACCGAATTGTTGCTGCTTTCACAACTGGACTAAATGTGTCTTCTTAATCAATCCCATATCTTTGTTTGAATCCTTTTGCAACCAGTCGTGCTTTGTATCTGTCAATCTCTCCATCAGCTTTCCTTTTTATTTTGTAGACCCACTTGCAATCTACTCCCTCCGTCCCAAAATTCTTGTCTTAGATTTGTCCAAATACGGATGTATCAAGTCACGTTTTAGTATTAGGTACATCCGTATCTAGACAAATCTAAGACAAGAATTTTGGGACAGAGGGGGTATAATATTTGCACCCTTCTGAGCAGGAACAAGGTGCCAAGTATTATTTTTCATCAATGCCGAATATTCCTCATCCATAGCTTCCTTCCAATTTTTATCCTGAAGAGCTTCGGTGATACTGCTTGGTTCACCTGTCGTGCACACATTGCACCACCTAACTCGTCCATCTGTAATTACCTTGGGTCTGAAAATATTGTTGTGTGAATGTGTAACAGCACCATCTAGAACAGAGGGCAGTTGTACAGGTTGGACAATTTCCTGGACAGAAGAAGCCACAGAAGATCTAACCTCTTCATCCGAGGAGGACTGATCAGCGCATGATTCTGAGGGCATACGTGCAGGAGATGCACCTGCCCCACGATTCCCATGCATGGGCATGCTCGGTTGGGCATGGGATGGGTTGGCCCCATGCACAATACGTGGCTGCTGGTGACTGGGCGTGGGCGCCTGGTTTTCCAGCCTGCCTGCAGAGAGATAGGATCCCGCAGCTGCAGGTTCTGCAGGCGCGCGCGATCCCGATGTTGTAGGTTCAGACGTGCGCGATCTCGTCGGTGATCCCCTGCGGTCTACCTCGCTCTCTGTGCCATGTGCTTACACATAAAATCATTGCCACCGGAGACACTTTGCATCAAATTTGGCTGACATTTTTCCTGTTCCTGAGTATTGTCAACACAACCATCAGGTTCATTAGTAGGATTAGTCACATGAGCATGCAAATCATCACCCCCTTGATCAGCACTCGTAGGATTTTGAAGGTTAGAAGGTAAAAGAAGAATCTCGGCTCTAAGACGGGCTCCGGCATTGGGATGAAGTTGGGCAAAAGGGAAAACAGATTCATCAAAAACGACATCACGGGAGATATATATACGGCCAGAGGAAATATCAAGACACTTGTATCCTTTGTGTTTGTTACTATAGCCTAGGAAAGCACACCGAATAGAGCGGAAAGCTAATTTTCGAGTGTTATATGGTCGAAGATTGGGCCAACATGCACAACCAAAAACGCGAAGAGAAGAATAATCAGGTTTTTCATCAAAGAGTCGTTCAAGGGGAGAAAGCATATTGATGACCCGACTAGGAACATGATTAATAAGATAGACAGCGGAAAGAAATGCTTCATCCCAGAACTTAAGAGGCATAGAGGCATGAGCAAGCAATGCAAGTCCAACCTCAACAATATGACGATGCTTTCTCTCGGCGGAACCGTTTTGTTGATGTGCATGTGGACATGAAACATGATGAGTAATGCCGATACGTTGAAAAAAGGAGTTGAGTTTGTGATACTCACCACCCCAGTCAGTTTGCATAGCTATGATTTTGGTGTTAAAAAGTTGCTCAACTAAATGTTGAAAATCATGAAAGCATTGAAACACATCGGACTTGTTCCGTAAGAGATATATCCAGGTAAATTTACTATAATCATCGATGAAGCTTACATAATACTTATTTCTACTAACAGACTCGGGTGCTTGACCCCAAACATCAGAAAATACTAGCTCTAAAGGAGCACTAGATATACTTGAAGACCTAGGATACGGAAGTTGATGACTTTTAGCCTTTTGACAAGAATCACACACGGACTCACTAGTAGACTCAACGGAACATGGTAAATTATACTTCTTAAGGACTTGTTTGACTATTGGAGAGGCTGGATGACCAAGTCGATCATGCCATCTTGTTAGAGACGGCCTTGAAGCACCAAAAACTTGAATACCGGAGGAAGGAGGTGAGCGAGGCGATTTCAATGGATAAAGACCACGCTCACATGGGCCGTGCAGAAGAATTTCCTTCGTTGTTGGGTCCTTAATGAAAAAAGAACGAGGGTGAATTTCCACAATAGTATTGTTATCAGAAGCAAAACGACTAGCAGAAACTAGGCTTTTGGTGGCTTGGGGAACATGACGTATGTCGTTAAGATGAAAATTTCGAGTATGATCAAAAGAATTAACGACTACATGACCAATGTGACTAATAGGCATACCTGCACCATTAGCTGTATGAACTTGTTCAGGACCGTTGTAGCAAGTACGTGTTGTCAGCTTGTCGAGCTCCCCTGTAATATGATCAGTTGCTCCGGTATCAAAGTACCAATTTGAGTCGACTCCATATGAAGTAGTGGCTGCTCCACCATATCTCTCTTCAGTGACATAATTTGGGTCAAAACGATACCAGCACTTATGAGCTGGATGCCCAACCTTACCACAAATCTGGCAAGTAGGCCTTTCACCGCGGGGAAGGTTCGCTCCTCCTCCTGGTCCTGGTCGTCCTCCACCGCGATTATTGTGGGGGTAGCTGTTTTTCCCGTGGTTGTAGTTGGTGCCGTAGTTGTTGTTGTTGTAGCCTCCGCGGTTGTTGTTGCCGTAGCAACCACGGTGACCGCCACCATTGTTTTTGCCTCCACGATTTCCTTTGCCATGTCCTCCTCGTGCAGCAAGATTTGCCAACGAATTATACTGCTGTGACCCAGAATTTTGTGACTCCAGGCGCGCTTCAAAGACAATGAACTAAGCATAAATTTCACTCAAGGAATAGGCATCGGTTCTAGCGGCAATGGATGAGACAAAACGATTATATTCTGCATCCAATCCAGCAAGGATTTGAGAGATGAGATCATCGTATTCCATCTTCTTTCCTGCTGTTGTAAGTTCGTCCGCATTGCCCCGCATCTTCGTGAAGTACGCGGTGGCGGTCATCTCGTTCTTCCGAGTGCCAGCGAACAGGGTCCGAAGTTGGATAATTCGTGACCGAGAGACAGAGGAGTACATCTCCTCAAGGGCTGACCAGACCTGTGCGGATGTCTTCATGGAGACGACTTGAGTCAGAACTTCACGCGACAGAGAGGTCAGTAGCGAGCCAAGAACCTGCTGATCTTCGGCTATCCAGCGAGCGTACTCGGGGTTGGGCACCGTCTCGGTGCCAGATTGTCGGCCTTCTGGACTTCAAGAGTCTTGGCCGGAGCTTCGAGCGTTCTGTCGAGATATCCGTCTAGCTGTGCGCCACGGATCGGGGGCAGGACCGTCGCCTTCCAAAGAAGGAAGTTGTCGCGCCCAAGTTTCTCGCGGGAGTTGTCGCCGAGGGTCGTCATGGGCTGGGCGGCTGAGGAAGAAGCTCCTGAGGATACGCTGAAGGGAACGAGAGACATCTAGATGTGATGAAGAAGAGAAAGCTCTGTTACCATGTAAGAAACAAGAGATCGATTGATTCAGGCTTGATGTCCCTTGGGATCACCTTGCCGTCTATTTATATTGCATAGATCGATCAGAGATCGGTTACACGATAGGACACGACCAGAGATCATATACAGACTAGGAAACGGCTTAAGGCCCGTATACAACATGGACTCTACGTCCTGTACACATATCTATTCTAACAGCTCACAGAACAACGTAAGCAATCGGAATCAGGTGTTGATAAGCAAGCGTACCTCCTGGAGACCCCCGCGAAGCAATGCACGAGCACGTTGCCCGCCTTCCTCCCCTCGTCGATAAAATCGAGGCACGGCTCGAGGTGGTCGAGCAGGTTCTCCTCCTCCGTGTCCTTGAGCGGCACGGCCATCCGCGTCACCCTTAGCCCTTCCCCGGTCCTTTCCACCACCCGCATCAGCCGCCCTGGGGCCACCGCCGAGGGCGCTCCGTCCTCCCCGGCGACCACGCGGCGGGCCTCCTCTGTTGGTAAGGAGAGGCCCGGGCGGTAGTCGGTGAAGAAGGAGATGGAGGCGGAGCTGACGACGGACAGGACGTGGGTGATGTATGTGCCGTCCGGGAGGGAGGCGGTGAGGGCCGCGATGGCGTCGTTGATGTCGCCGAAGTAGAGGTGGTCGCGGACGAGGTCCGGCATGGCGGGCGGGACAGGGGCGTCGCGGGAGGTGGCGGCCATGGGGGGCGGTGCGGACGGGGAGGACGAAACCCTACAAGCGGAGGGTTTGGGGCACTTGGGGGTTGCCCTGCTGCTGCTCCCTGCTGTTTTCGCTGAGCTCTCACGCGGTTGCAGAATTACTTTTGAAACAGAAATTGCAGTTCGAAATTGCAGAGTTTAGTCAAACTAGTCCTGAATGACCAGGACTCAAATGAGTCAACGACTCAACGTGGTGACACTCGGCAGGACATTCGTTGGACCTGGCCATGGGCAGCCCGGCCCGGTCGGCCCGACCCGACCCGGCCCAACCTTGTCCATGGCCGGACTCGGGCCTAGATTTTGAGCCTGAAGCCTGGGCCGGGCCGGGCCCGGACCCACCATATTAGCACTTTAACAAAAAGGCCCGCCCGAGGGCCGGCGGTCTTTTACACTGGCGGGCCGGGCTTGGGCCTGATTTTTAGGCCTGACGCCTGGGCCGGGCCAGATCTGGGCCTGGTTTTTTTTCATCGGGCTTGATTAGGCCCGGCCCAGCCCAAGGGGCCAGGTATATTCGCTTGGTAGTACTGCATATTATTTTAGTACTTTTCTCACTCACGCGCTTGGGAAAGTTCAAAATGGACGAGACCAACTCTAACTCATGACCACAAGATGTTCGGCGACGTTCGGGATAAATGGACATAAATTGCGGCCCAACACGCAGGAGTGGACGAACAAACGTTTGTTTTTTGTCCCTCGCCGACTCATTCCCGACCCGTGTTTGCATCGAAATGGACAACGTGCGGATGGGCGGAATGTGTGCCCTTGTCCTTCCCTGGCCCGCCCGTCGGGGACACAGACACTCCTTTTTTCTCTTCCCCACCCCTGCGCCCCCACCCCCCGCCCCGGCCATAGCCGCCGCCCATTTTCCCGGGTTGCATCCTCGCTGTTCACCCTAACCTTGTCCTCTCTTACCACGCCGACGACACACACCCGATAGATCTGCGGTCGCCGCCGTTGTCACTGGATTTGGCGCATTCAGCCATCGGCGACTACGCCTTGCCATGGATTGGCCGGGTGCCGGACCGCACAGCCCCCGCAACGCCTCTGCGTCACATGCAGGTACTAACTCTGCCTCCAGCCGCTCGGATCTATGTTGTCGGCGGTTCGCCGGCAAAGACACGCCCGGCCATCGCCCAAGCTCAGCGTTGGACTAGCAGCTCGTCGGCTCACCGTTGTCGGTCATAAAGTGTGATGATTGTCCGCGGCAGGTCGTGAGTCGGGTTTCTACCATGTCGGAACATCTCGGATGGGTGTTCTTCAAGTGTAAAAAAGATGGGGTATGTGCTTCTTTTGATTCAGTTGTGCTCGCCGGATTTGACGCATTTTCGGTAGCTTATTGCTTGTTCAAATTTGTGTGTAGGATGGGTGCAAGTTTTGGTATCAAGAAGAAGATTACATTGATCTATTGATAGCAAGAAAATTAATAGATGCTCGTGCACTCGTTGCTAGAATGGAGGCTAGAGATGAGACTAGAGGTGAAACAACATCGAATTCTTTCTAGAAGTTTTGGGATGAAGTACTGATTAGAGCTATATTCAATCCAGTGGATGCTAGGAGGATTCTCCAAATTCCTTTGAATTATGAGGCTTTTGAAGATTTTATTGCTTGGCATCACACCCGAACTGGTATTTTTTCGGTGAAAACTGCATACCACGCAGAATGAGCACATAAATTCAGAGGCAATCGAACTAGTCCTGGTCCATCAGTTGACAATCCGATTTGGAACAAGATTTGGCAGCTTCAGGTCCCACGAAAAGTATAAATATTTTGCTGGAGAAGTTTGCATGGAGTGGTCCCAGTTCGATCAATCCTAGCGAACAGACTTATCCCAACATCCAGTGAGTGTTCGATTTGTCAGCAAGGAGCCGAAGATATCCGCCATCTTCTGTTTCTATGTAAACCAGCTATTGAGATGTGGCAAAGATTGGGTATATACGATATTATAGTTGATGCACTAGTGATTGACCGATCAGGTTCGGCCATTCTGGAATATCTATTGATGTCCACTTCAGGTTCACTACCGCATGCTTCTAGTGTTGGGATTGGAGAAGCAGTTGCTACTGCAGGTTGGTACATCTGGTGGGTTAGAATGCAGATCACTAATGGAGAGAGGGTACCACCAGCGGGGAAGTGTGTTGCATCTATTATTTTGATTGCTGCAAATGCTACACGGAAAGTTTCTTTGTCGCCGGATGTGGAGAAGAAATGGACCAAGCCTGAACTACGTTTTGTGAAGCTAATTGTAGATGTTGCGTACCATACGGACGAATGAGCTGGAGCTGCAGCGGCTATATTACGCGACATCAGGGGTAATTTTATTGTTGTGTCATGCATATACTACCCTATAGATGCGAATGCTGTTACATCTGAAGTTGTGGCAACGAGGGATGGTCTAGCCTTTGCTAACACAATGGGATTTCATGCTATTGAAGCGGAATCAGATTCTTTGGAGGTAATCAATTTTTGCACTAGACATGATCATTGGTGGGATGCTGCAACAACAATATATGCGGAAATTTTGGACTTGGCTACGGATGTAGAGAAGGTCAATTTTATGCACTGTTTTAGAGAGGCTAATAGTGTTGCTCATGAGCTAGCTCAATTTAGTTTTCATAATAAAGTTTCTAGTATTTGGGATGGTGATCCCCCTAGTTTCCTCCTCGTTAAACTAGCCGATGATGTAAACATTATCAAACAAGAAAGAAGCATGCAAACTCGAAAAGCCGCAGATCAACAACGAAGATATAGAGAAGATATTGATCCAAGTAGTGGGAGGAGTTATGAAAGTTGATTATCTTTTAAAGTGTCTAATTGTGTTTTTTGTTTTCTTTGTTCTCACCCTCCTAGCGAATAATTGGCGAATTGTGTACTCCAATGGATCAAAATGTCGTTGAATGAAATAAAAAATTATGTTCCGATGGCCAAAAAAAGTATGCATAGAAGCTCGAGGTGGCCATGATCATATGCATCCGCACATTGGGCGCGGCCAGCGTATCTAGGAAAATGGCCGGAAGCCGCCCCATTGCCCTATTCAAACGGACAAAATGGGCGTCCGTTGGAGTTTGACCTAAGCAAATGGTTGCAAACTTACAATAACTAGTGCAACAAAAACATATCCGGGAGGAGAAAGAACCAGACGAGGGGATGGGAGGGGTGTGTAGACTTTTTTTTGCGTGGAACTGAAGGGCTTTATTCAATCAACCGAGCTCCGGTGCTGTCTGCCATAAGGCAGGTCACCAAGAACCCAGGGGGAGAGAACATCCAGCAGTCTGTCCCCTCGAGTGTGCAAGCATTTTTCGCACACAAGTGGGCAGGAACATTCGAATGCCTCTTTACATGATGGATACTAAAAGAAGTAAAACTATCTGCTAACCCTTCAATATCTAGAAGCACTGACGCTATCAAAGAGCGCGAAGAATGGCGCGAGTTCCAGAGATCGACCACATCTTGACTGTCAGTCTCTAACTGCACCCGCTCAAAGCCACGAAGCTTTGCGAAGATTACACCTTCACGGAGGGCTAGAGCCTCTGCGAGAAGTGAATCAGTGACGCCATGAAACGGCTTGCACCAGGCACCGAGATAAGTTGTACATGAACGAGCAACTCCTCCCACACCTGCGAGCCTGGCTTCCATAGAGATACCTGCATCAACATTGATCTTTATGAAACCTTCAGCAGCAGGACGCCAGCCGTGTCCAAGCAGGATCTTAGCTTGGTCCATAGGCAATTCTAGGATCGCCAGAGCCTCTCTGGTTCTCTTCATTGATTCCACTGGATCCAAGCTTTGTTTGTCATGAGTAACATTATTCCTAGACATCCAGATTGCCCACATTACCGTAACAATCTTTGCGCGATCGGCTTCATCAAACCTGGTGTCACATGTCCTTCGACCAAGTGGAGGGGTGAAGTTCCAGTAGCTTAATGCTCAACCACTCCCTCGCTTCCCTCCAAAACATCTTTGCATGCGTGCATTTTATCAATGCATGGTACAAATCTTCATCTGCATCAAGGCAGACTTTGCAGCGTGCCAACTGAGTAATGTGTTTGTATTTCAGAGTGCTCTCAACAGGTAGGATTTTCCGTAGCACTCGCCACCAAAACACACGAACTTTTGGCACGACCTTGAGCTTCCAAAGTCTGGACCAACACTGTTTTTGATTCTCTGAAGATTCTGTAACCGTCCCTTCCCCTAGAGCTGAATGCTCGTTCTGGTTCACAAGAGCGCGGTACGCGGATTTTACAGTGTAGTTTCCGGACTTTTCAGCGGCCCAAGCCCATGAATCAACCCCTCCTCCAACCCCCAAAGGGATGTTAAGAATAGCGTCAGCTTCTGGGGCTATAAAATTTTGTCTTACCAATTCAATCTTCCATGATCTCGTCTCAGCATCAATCAGATCTGCCACAAAAGGAATATTAGCATTACCGATTTGAAATGACGGTCGCAACGAGAGGAGGTCTGGTATCCAGCTATCATTCCATGTGGACACAGACGAACCATCTCCAATTCTTCTCACCAAGCCAGTTTCCAAAGCCTGCCCCCCTGCAACTATTGCCCTCCAAGTGGCTGGCGCATGTTTAGGTACTGTTGCATCCACGAACTCACTTGTTGGAAAGTATTTTCCCTTCAAAACGCGCGCGCACAAGGATTCTGGGTTCGTTATAAGCATCCAGCTGTGTTTGCCTAGAAGAGCTAGGTTGAACAAATCCAACTTCCTGAAACCCATCCCGCCCGCACTCTTTGGTTTGGTCAGAGACTCCCAATCGATCCAGTGTAGAGACCTGCGATCCACTGAGCTGCTCCACCAATATCGAGCCATGTTTGATGAGAAACTTTTGTAGATCTTCTTCGTTAGCTTAAAACAACTCATCGAAAAGGATGGGATTGCCTGCGCAATAGCTTTGAGGCGAACTTCCCTTCCTGCACATGAAATAAGCCTTTCAGTACCTCCTTGCAACTTGCCTCTGATACGTTCACAGAGATCCCAAGTAGCGTTTATTAAAGGCCTCTACTGAAATACCCAACACTGCTTTTAGCTCCTGCCGGATGGTGTCAGGTGTGTTTGGACGAAAATAAATGGAGCTTTTATCACGATTAACACACTGTCCCGAGCAGTCGCCATAGATCCTCAAAACCTCATTCAGCCTGAGGGCACTTGTCCCATCTGCTTTCAGAAAAATAAGACTGTCATCGGCTGTGTAGACTGTGCATGCAACTATGAGCAATGATGCTCCCGCGCTCAATAGTACAAAACGGCCTCAATCTCAAATTTTTAACTATGAAGGTACAACATGGTCAAACTGTGTACCACCTTGCTCAGTTTCTGGGTTGAATTCGGCTGTGTGCCGGAAGGACACACCGATGCGTTGAACCAATATAGTGCATAACATTTTTACTCGCAAGAGTTCAATTCTATTCTTTCCAGCACTGCTAACCCCGCTACTCGAGAAGACGCTCACTCCCCTATGAGAAATTCCAAAAGGAAACGCTTTTACACTGCACGAAAGCTCGAAAACTGGCTACATCAGAGCCTTGAAATTGCAGGCCAGGCATCAGATCGCGAAAGGCATTACACTGTCGGACCTCCCACCAACTAACTCCAAAGGTTTGCAATAAATAAATAGCATGTAAACAACAGCTTCCTATATATTTGATGAGTTCTCTTTCCGCAGCTTGGCTGGCCTCTCCTTGTGCGATTCTGCATGGCAAAGTAGCAGGTTTTTGTCATGTGGCCAACACAATTCAGTCCATGTGTGAGATTGCGCTACTCAAAATCTCCCAATATACTAAAACAACTGAATACAACCATGAACTACTCTGGTGATGAAGTAGACAGCAGGATTCATTGTTTCTTGGGAGGATTTTTCAAAAGCCGTCGAGGCGAGCGAAACCCCAAAGACCTAATAGAGAAAAAAAAATACCTGCATATCTCCTCTTCTTCTTGGCTCTTCTTCTTTTGCGCTCAACTTGTGTAAGCTCCATGTCTTCTTTAATATCCCCTTTCCCTTCAAAAACTTCTTCGGGAGCGAGCATTGCAGCATCTGAAACAGCTACAGGTGCAACCTGCAAGGAAGACAAGTCGTTACATGAATGAAATACTCAAATAGAATAACTTCACGAGAGAAAAACAATGATTGTGGTACCTCTTCCATTGCTAGAGCAGGTACATTAACTTGTATAGACATATCCTCAATGACCTGAAAAGACAACACTTGTCCTTCTTACCAAAAATTGCAAACTTTAGGTATTATACGATGCTGTCTAATAGAGAGCTATCACATACCGGCTTTGGGGCAAAGTGGAAATGAGAGAGCGCATCCAACTTCAAGCATATCCTCTTAAACAAATCATTTGCCTGAGTTGAACAAGAAGTTGGTCAGAATCAGGAAGTATCACTTTGGTAACACAAAAATATCCACATAGCCAGACTGATAGTTGATATCATCATAAAGACAAAGAGAACATATGCACATGGCAATAAACCATTTCTTCTCAGACTGAAGCAATCCATTTCTTCTCATTCATTACAAAATGGACTATTTTTCTAACACCGAAAATTCCAATAGCGAACTTCATATCCATCGCATGGCAATAAACCATCACTGAGCATCGGTATTAAAATTGTACTTCGTAATATGACAAGCATCTTGTGCACCACGAAAAAGTGATGATGAATATATTGACACTACAGTCACCAGGACAAGCAGGGAACATGAAAACTGCTAATTTAGATGGATATAATAACATCTGGCATGCCTTTACTGACAAGACAATGCAAGATTTGCTCCTTAGTAGACATTATCTTTCAATCCAACACAAATGATGTATCAGATGTTGCACAACAATTAAGACCAACAAAAGCAGAACAAAAGCAGAATAGGTAAATCCAACGTCACTCAGGTTTTCTAGTAAAAACAATTGATTGCTCACCTCATTCTTCAGTTCATCTGAAATAGCAAGTGTGGCAGGTGCAATGCCAGTTTTTTTCTTAAACTCATCCTGGAAGAGCAAAAGAATCAGTTAGTGGATGAACTATACTAAAACTGATCCCATCTACCAACTCATTTGGATTTAAAATAAGATCATAGTAAAACAATACAGACCTCGTAATGTTCAGCAAGACCCTTTTTGCTCTTGTTTTCATCCTGTTGAAATATAGCAACAATAGTGAATCACACAATTATCGTACTGTTATCATGAAAAAATTCTAGTTATTGCACCCGATCAAAACCATACCATCTCCTTTTGCTGCTTTGGAGCTTTATACGGCAAGGTTGAAGGCTTTTCAACATCATCAAAATGACCCTGCAGGAAACAAGAGAAGCTATCTCAATATTACTAGCAGAGTCACAAAACGAAATAACCAAAGAACTCCTCACAATTTCACTCTACTATTTCCCGGTATACTACTGTTGAGTGTTGACCCAGTTACGAACGTAGTGACATATCCAGAAAAATATTACCTCCGCAATTCTTTTCTTTATCATCTCCTCGAGAGAAGCTGTGACTTCCTCCGTGATTACTGGGGCAGGTCTTACATTATGCTCAAAATCAAGATCCACTTCCAGGGCACTATTTTTGGGCCTCCTGGAAGCATCAACCTACAAAAGGAACTCGTTTAAAAAAACACAATTGTAATGGTAATTAACTATTACTAGCACAATATTGTGAGTCAGAAATATGTCTCATTTCCAAAACATGCTATCAGCTACCTCTCCCTGCATGATCCATTTACTGGGTTCAAGACTAGCTTTCTCCATTAGGTCTATTTGGTTACGCATCTTCAAGAGCCCCTTTTCATGAGTTGAAAGACCTTGTTCATCCTGCATAGAAGGGAAAGCATGTTGATAAACAAGTATATGTGCATTACTTATTTCAACTGAAATGAGTACCTCTAAAGATGGACCATCATTTACATCATCCTTCTCAATGTCATCCACTTCCATTTCATGCAATTCATCCTTGAAGTGGACTTTCTTTGTGAAACCATTTCTCTTCTTGACTTGTTGCTTACGGCTTTCCTCAAAAAAATCCTCATACCTGAAAAGACGCTCTTAGCTGGTTAAAAGCACAACAAAAAATTCATGGCAACCAAAATGCATGTATATAACATTTTTCTACAGCCTAAGGAAGATTATAGAATAACCTCAAGTTTCAATTCTGCATTTTCTTTTATTTCTCAAGCTTCAGACTGTTTCAAGTGCACAGAATAATCAATATCGATGCACGTGAATTGTTTAAAACATTTGGAAGCATGAGAGGAAACTTGGTTCATTTCTGCGGCCTGTGCAACAAAAAAATAGAGCAGATAAAGCTGCCTTTTAGCCTCTTGTTCTCGTCGTTTTAGTTAGCCTACCCCACATTGTTTGTGGTAGGACTAGGGTTCCTACCGGCTCTACTCCGTAGGTTATACGGGCAGAACAGCGGAGGTCGGGGGCGAGCTCGCGAGCTCCGGCACGTCGGCGCCGTCGCGAAGGAGGAGAAGGGCGGCGGCGGTTAGGGCAGGAGGCGGCTAGAGTTTCCGGCTCCTCTGGAGCCGGGCAATAGGATAGAAATATCTTTCTTGCTTGATCTCAAACGATGTCTTACAACTAGTATTTATAACTTTAGCCTAAGATAACTTGCCTAAAATAACTTGCCTAAGATAACTTGTGGGTCAAGCCCCTAATACTAATGCCCGGTGGGCCTCTTTCGGGCATAGACCAAACCGGTCATAACATCTCTCCCCGCCTGCGCAAACAGCTCGTCCTCGAGCTGAAAGTCTGGATAGTGTTGGCGGAATTCTTCACGCTGCTCCCAAGTAGCCTCCTCCTCCAAAAGGCCTGCCCACTGAACGAGGATGAACCAGACGCCACGACGGAGCTGCGCCTGCAACACCTTTGCCGGCTCTGGAAGAATGCGACCATCGGCGATGGGAGGAAGCGCCGGAGGAGCCACCGGTGGCTCTCCACGGAAAGGCTTGAGCAGCCCCACATGGAAGACGTCGTGGATGCGAGCGCGGGCTGGAAGCTGAAGACGATACGCCACCTTCCCAATGCGCTCCAAGATAGGGAAGGGCCCGGCGTAGCGAGGGCCGAGCTTGCGCTTCGCGCGCGGGTCGAGTGACTGCGTAGAGCGGTGGAGAAGACGCAGCCACACCCAATCACCCACCGCGAACTCCGCCTCGCGATGATGATCGTCGTAGTAGTGCTTGGCCAGCTGCTGGGCCTGAAGGAGACGCTGACGAACCTCAGCAAGCATCTCGTCACGAGTGCGGATGAGGTCACCCGCAACCTCCGTCCGAGCTGTCTCCGGATCCACCGGAAGTATAGGCGGAGGTGGTCGACCATAGACCACCTCAAACGGCGTAGCGCGCAGGGCGGAGTGATAAGAGGTGTTGTAGCAGTACTCCGCCCAAGAGAGCCAGTCCACCCAAGCGCGAGGCCGATCACCTGTCACACAACGCAAATACATGGCAATGACCTTGTTAACCACCTCGGGCTGAACCGTCTGAGGATGGAACGCCGTACTCAGGCGGAGCTGGACACCCGCCATCCTGAAGAGGTCGCGCCAAACATGGCCCGTGAACACTGGGTCCCGATCACTGACGATCGAAGCAGGGAACCCGTGTAGACGGACGATGCCGTCGAAGAAGGCCCGGGCCACTGACGCCGCCGTGTATGGATGGCCGAGCGCGATGAAGTGGCGTACTTGGAGAAGCGGTCGACCACCGTGAGGATGACCGACTTGCCGCCCACCTTGGGAAGGCCCTCAATGAAGTCCATGGATATATCCGGCCAGACCTGAGATGGCACCTCCAAGGGCTGGAGTAACCCGGCCGGCCTCGGGGTCTCTGTCTTGTTGCGCTGGCATGTCTGACAAGACCTAACCCAGTCGCGGACCAAGGCGCGATCGCCAGGGATGTAGAAGTCGGCGCGAAGACGATGGAGGGTTTTCTGCATACCCTCATGACCCGCCGAGTGGGCGAGCTGTAACACCTGGTGACGAAGATCATCCTGCGCCGGAACCCGGCGCCCATGTAGGAGCAGTCCGTCAGAGAAGCGCCAAGGCTCCTCCAGGTCACCGGCCGTGAGCTGTTGCTGAAGACGGACGGCGTCGTCGGCCGTCGCATGGCGCGGCGAATGTCGGCGAAGAGGCCGAATGTCGGCCCGGAGCGGATGCACAGGGCCGCCCCGGCGGACTCGTCGGCGGAGAAAGCGAGGTCGGAGTCGCCACGGGACAGCGCGTCGGCCACGGTGTTAAGGCGGCCCGGCCGATACTCGACGGAGAAGTCAAAGCCGAAGAGCTTGCTGATCCACTGGTGCTGCGGCACGGTCGACAGCCGTTGGTCCAGCAAAAACTTCAGGCTGTAGTGGTCGGTGCGTATGTGGAAGGACCGTCCCCACAAGTACGGCCGCCAATGACGAACGGCCTGTACAAGGCCAATGAGCTCCCGCTCGTATGCCGCCAGCTTAAGATGACGCGGAGCGAAAGGCCGGCTGAAGAAGGCGAGGGGCCCATCGCCCTGATGAAGCACAGCGCCGAACCCTGCACCCGAGGCGTCACAGTCCACCACGAACGGGCGGTCGAAGTCGGGCATCTGGAGGACGGGGCCCGTCGTGAGGGCCCTCTTGAGGGCCTCGAACGCCGTCGTCGCCTCATCGTCCCAGGCGAAAGCGTCACGGCGAAGCAACCGCGTGAGGGGCGCCGCGATGAGCCCGAACTCCCGGATAAATTTCCGGTAGTAGCCGGCGAGGCCGAGGAACCCGCGGAGAGCCCGCAGCGAGTGAGGTGTCGGCCATGCAGAGACGGCTGCCACCTTGTCGGCGTCCATAGCCACCCCGTCGGCCGAGATGACGTGGCCCAAGTAGGCCACCGAAGGCGTCCCGAACGAGCACTTCGAGCGCTTAAGGTGGAGGTGGTGCGCTCGAAGCTCATTGAAGACGATGGCGACGTGCTGGAGGTGCTCGGCCCAAGACGCACTGTAGATCAGAATATTATCAAAGAAAACAAGCACAAACCGACGTAAGTAGGGCCTGAGGACGTCGTTCATCAGAGCCTGGAAGGTCGCCGGGGCGTTGGTGAGGCCAAAGGGCATCACCAAGAACTCGAAGTGGCCGTGATGAGTCCGAAAGCCGTCTTGGCGATGTCATCCGGGTGCATGCGCACCTGGTGGTACCCCGACCGGAGGTCGAGTTTGGTGAAGAAGCGCGCCCCGTGGAGCTCATCGACCACCGGAATAGGGAACTTGTCCTTAAGTGTGACAGCATTAAGGGCACGGTAGTCGATGCAGAAACGCCATGTGCCGTCTGACTTCCGGACGAGAAGCACCGGCGCGGTAAATGGCGAAGTGGAGAGTCGGATGATGCCTGCCGCGAGCATGAGTGCACACTGCCGCTCCAACTCATCCTTCTGCAACTGTGGGTAGCGGTAAGGCCGTACCGCCACCGGCGTGGAGCCTGGCAGAAGATGTACACGGTGATCGTACGTGCGGGCGGGCGGCAGCCCCTCTGGCTCGGTGAAGATGTCAGCGTGCTGCTGGAGGAGGCTCTCCAATAGTGGGTGCTCGGCCGTGGCGGTGGTCGCGGCCAGCTGGAGTGGAGTGGTTGGGGAGGCACCCCCAATGCCGTCCCACCGAATGCGGCGGCCCAACCGCCAGAAGGTCATCGTCAGCGCGTCGAAATCCCATAGAATAGGACCAAGAGTGCGCAAGAAGTCGACGCCGAGGATGAAGTCGAAGCAGCCCAAGTCGATGCCGGCGCAGGTGATGGTGAACTGCTCGTCGCTGATAGTGATGGGCACGTCGCGGGCGAGCCCGTGGCAGCGGAGACGGTCGCCATTAGCGACTGTGACTCGTAACTGCTCACCGCCGGTTGGCCGTAATGCAAGGCGCCGCATGGTGGTCTCCGGCAGGAAGTTATGCGTGGACCCTGTATCCACTAGGGCCACCAGGCCCTCGCCCTGGATCATGACCGGTAAGAGCATCGTCCGTTCATCACGGATACCGGCCAGCGCGTGTAGGGACACCACGAGGGCGGTGGCCGGGGCGGGCGCGGGTGCCGCTGCGGGCTCCGCAAGGGCTGGAGCGCCGAGGCCATCCTCCAGTGTCTCCTCCTCAGTTTTGTCTGTCGTCTCCAAGTAGAAGAGGCGGGGACAGACATGGCCCGATGCATAGGGCGCATCACAGATGAAGCACAAGCCCAGGCGTCGGCGTTCCAGCTGTTCTGCCTGAGTGAGGCGCCTGAATGGCCGGGTCGGTGCCGGGGTGGGTGCCGGGGCGGCTGTGGACGACGCCAGTGCTGCCGGAGACGGCCGGGGAAGCTGTCGGCCCCCACGTGGCGCGGATGGACGCGTTAAGGCCTGGGCTCGCTGCTCGAACCAATGCTCAAGAAAGCGGAAAGCGTAAGCGAAGCGGAAGGCCACAGCTTAGAGCAATGGGCGCAGCTTAATCGCACTTAAGCGTTTTTTGAAATTGGCTAGAATTTAACAGATTTTAAATGATATACACATGAAAATAGGAAGCTTGGCACATGGGTAATTGAAGTAGCATCTGAAATACAGTTCACACAATAGCAAATACATATCAGGTTCGCATAGCAAGCAAAATAACAACTAAAATGCAGTTCAGTTCAAATAGACGTAACCTAACAGATATCATGTGGACAGAATTTTGCCAAAATAGGAAGGAAATAGTTCTTGAACATGGCCTAGTAATAAGATAAATAGCATATTGCCATTATTGCACAAGCAGACCAGCAGAATTAGTACAAAAATTGCCAAATTTTGGTCAAATTTAAATTAAAAACGCTTAATCTACCGCTTAGGGCAAAAGCGAAGCGCTTTGCCATCGCTCAGCGCTTAATCGCGCTTAAGCGTCGCTTAAAACGCTTTCTTGAACACTGGCTCGAATGCCCGAGCATAGTACATGGCCGTCTGAAGGTCTTGGGGCCCCTTCATCTCGACGTCCACGCGGATGTGGTCGGGAAGGCTGCCGATGAAAAGCTCCGCCCGCTGTAAGGCCGTCACACCGGGTGCGTGGCACGCCAGGGCCTGGAAGCGGTCGGCGAAGTCCTGCACCGTGGAGGTGAACGGCAGGCGGCCCAACTCGGCCAAGCGGCTCCCGCGGACCGCTGGCCCGAAACGAAGAAGGCACAGCTCTCGGAAACGATCCCACGGGGGCATGCCGCCCTCGTCCTGCTCGAGGGCGTAGTACCATGTCTGGGCGGCCCCGCGAAGATGGTAGGAAGCCAGCCAAGTGCGCTCCGACGCGGGTGTGCGCTGTCCGCGGAAGAACTGGTCACACTGGTTGAGCCAGTTAAGCGGGTCGTCGGAGCCGTCGTATGTGGCAAAGTCGATCTTGGCGAACCGGGGCGGCTGCTGGTGTGGTGCGCCCTGGCCCACTGCCTCGGCGGTGCGTAGGGCGGATGATGGTGCGCGGTCCATGGTGGAATGCCCGGCGTAGTTCCCGGTGGCGCCCGACGCCTCGGGCTGCAACGGGAAACCGGACGGCGGACGGGCCTCCGAGTAGGCTGATGGCGGCCCGTGAAGCCAGTCAGGGAGTGGCGATGGTGACGACGGAAAGCGGACCTCCTGGACCGGAAGCCCGCTCGGCTATGACCGGCCCAGGTTAGGGCTGGGATGGGGCGGTGGAGGACCCTGCTCCGTGGCCGCTGGAAGGGACGGCGCGGCTGGAGCCGGCGCGGTCCAGGTGGTCCACTGCGGCCCCGTGGTGGCGGCGAGTGGCGCGGTTGCCGTCGCGAGCGACGGCGGCCACTGTGGCCAAGGCGGCGGTGCGGCCGCCAGGGCGGGGAGCGCCGGGTAGCCTCCGGTGATGACCCCCGGTACCGAGTACCATGGCAGCGCCTGCGGACCCGCGGCCATGGCTGGATGGAGTGGTGGAGGCGGCCCGTACGGACTTGCCAAGTAGAGGCGGATGCCCTGGACCGCGGCGACGAGGTCGTTGAGGACGCCGGCCATTGCCTCCTGTGTGAACTGCTGCGGCTGCGGGGGAGGTGACGGCGGCGGCGTATGTTGGACGGGGGCCGGTGGCCGCCCGTGGCCCGGCGCGGTGCCGGGTGCCGGGAGGGTCGGCGCCGAGAGCGAGGCCGTGACGCCCGGCACGGAAGCAGCGGCGGTGGAGGAGTTGGCGGCAGCGGCGGTGGTGGAGTTGACGGGCAGCGGTGGTGGTGGCGGCGGTGGCGGAATTGGAGGTGGCGAAGACATGGTCGAAACCCGAGTACCTGATACCAAATTGGTAGGACTAGGGTTCCTACCGGCTCTACTCCGTAGGTTATACGGGCAGAACAGCGGAGGTCGGGGGCGAGCTCGCGAGCTCCGGCGCGTCGGCGCCGTCGCGAAGGAGGAGAAGGGCGGCGGCGGTTAGGGTAGGAGGCGGCTAGGGTTTCCGGCTCCTCTGGAGCCGGGCAATAGGATAGAAATATCTTTCTTGCTTGATCTCAAACGATGTCTTACAACTAGTATTTATAACTTTAGCCTAAGATAACTTGCCTAAAATAACTTGCCTAAGATAACTTGTGGGTCAAGCCCCTAATACTAATGCCCGGTGGGCCTCTTTCGGGTATAGACCAAACCGGTCATAACAGTTTGGTACTAAAGGCTTTGTTGTTGTTGTCGTCGTTTTAGTGCAGATCACAAATCAAGTGGTGCCTTCACAAAACATTGAAGATACATAGTGCGCTCTGACAAGAACATGTAAGGTTTGTTTTGAATTTTTGAAGCTTCAAACACACACTTAAAAGGGAGCATATGTGCTCGGTATTAAAAGAACATGTCCGGATTGTAGAGGTTTTACTGGGCAAATGTAGGTGGGATAGAAAAGGACTGTAATGCATGCACTACAAAAGATGGGTGCTTACGACTGTCCAACAGGGACATTTGCACCAGCAAATAAGTTGTACGACTCCGTTTTCTCTCCAGTCAAACCAACTTGCTATGTTATGTAGAAGTGAGTAGGACACCTTTTTCTGTGATTTTTTTTTGTTGAATCCTCATGGAGGTGGTTGGCAATTGGATAATAGCCTTTTCCCTGTCTTGGTAAAGGTGGCAGGAAAGTTTGTTCTGTATGAAATCTAACTTTTTCATTGGTTAATTTCTATGCTAGGTGGTACGCAAAATCATGTTTTTCTGTTCTTTCCAGACTTGTTTCACTGCAACCCCACAAAGGTACATTACTACTTCAAATCTCCAGTACAGGTGGCAGCAAGCTTCAGTACATTAAATCTATTTTTCATAGGCCAGTTTTTTTCCCTCTCATCAACAAATTATGTACAAACAGGGCTCTTTTTAATTATTTACTTTTCTACTATAATTGAGTCCATCTCCACACAAGTATTAATATTTAACATCTCCCCTATGTCAATGAAAGGAAGTGGCTCGCTTCCCTTCTATTCACCTAAGGAAAGGAAAGTCTCATGTAGTGATATCTTGTATATTAACAGTGTGGAATTTCTAGAACGTGCATAAAGATCATGGATTTTGAGTCGCTCGACTAGTCGCGACTAGTCTATGAGTCACAAAATATGGTCGACTCAGCTTAGTGTCGACTCGCGACTCAGAGTCGCGACTAGTCACAACGCAGGCTCGACTTCTTCCAAGTCGCTGCCCCAGAGCGACTCGCATGAGTCGCGACTCGAAAACCATGATAAAGATCATGCATAAGAAATTCCCAATTATCCACCCTTTAAATGTTTTCATAGATCAATTTATTTTCTATGTGTTACAAGTTGGGAAAGAGTTGTGAAACATTGTTCAAGCAATTTTAAAATCCTACATGGCTACTACTGTCATATCTTCACACGATCGATGAACTGTGCTGTAGCACACTTTTAACAGATATAGGAGCATAATACAAACTGATTCGCATTTTCACAATCACCACAATAGCATACTTGAGATTAGCATAAAATGCTTACTTTATATCTCCGCCCGATTTCCCCGCACCCTCTTCGTCATCAGACTCAAAATCTTCCAGCTACAGTTAATAGTGCCACCAATCAAGTTAAAGAAGAAAGGAATTTGGGTTAATGTGCTTCATTAATTAAAAATGTGGCATATATAGCACTATAACTGTCAAAAGGAGCACAATGGTCTATGCAGTAGCTATAAACATATGCGTGCAATGCATTTCCTGAACTAGCTCTAGCTGTTAAGTCATTTATATTGCACATTCAGAAGAAAATTTGGCTTCCCTTGCTGAATTACTTATGGTTCTACATCTTAGATTCTATCAGCTAAAAATCATTCCATGTACATAAAGAGAGTGTGTGAGTACAAATTACTTACATCCAAATCGTCATCTTCTTCATCATCACCCCCATCATCTTCATCCACATCCTCCTCATCACTATCGTCCTCCATCAAGTTCACACTTGCCTTCTTCTCTCCTCCCTTGGAACCCCCACCGTACTCCTGCTCCTCCCCCTCCTCCAGAAACTCTTCCAGCTCCTTTATCTTCAGGAACCTGTCCTCCACCCCGTTCCCTTTCTTCGCCCCTAGCTCCTCCGCTTCTTCATCCTCCCCCTCCCCCGATTCCAACTCGTCATCTTGTCCTCCAGGCCATCCTCATTCTCCTCCTCCGATTCGTCGCCCTCTCCATCCTCCTCCTCGTCTGACGGGTCCTCCTCGGCTTCAGCGGGCTTGGACGGCGGAGGAGCAGACGACGGCAGCGCAGGCGGTTGGTGCTCGAGGCGGCGGAGCTGGCGGTGGAGGTGTGGGAGGAGGGGGCGGGAGAGCAGCTCGCTCTGGGACCAAATCTGCTCGGCGTCGAAGTTGGGGCCGGCGAGGAGGTTGGGGAGCGGCGGCGGCTGCACGGGGGAGACAACGGCGAGCGACGAGTGGAAGTGCTTCAGAGCCGCCCGGGCGGCGGCGGCGAGGTCGGCGGACGGGGAGAGGTAGACGGACGGGTCGGCGCGTCGCAGCTGCTGCAGCGCCACCTCGCCCTTCTCCGCGGCAAGCGGCTCGTCCAAATCCGTGGCCATTGCCGTGGTGGCCGGGAGCGAGGCGACGCTGGGAAAGAGAGGAGGAGCAGGCTTGGGTTTTTAGGGTTTTGACGCGTTGAGCCACAGGCGGGCTATGGCCTTTATTACGATTTGGTCCTCAAACTCCACTCGAAATGTCAAATTCGATGCAAAAATTTGTTGTTTGCTGAGAGAAAGCCCATACACAACCTTTAACTTTGCTTCGGTTCAAATTTCACCCTCCAAGCTCATAACCAGTTCATAATAATACAACTACAGTATAAGATTAGGAATGTAGATTGGATCACATAAAGCTCATTCTGTATCCTTTACCATGTTTATTTGTCGGATTCAGAGCGAAGCAGATAAGAATTGGATATGGATTCGAATGCATGTCAGACTATAGATTTAGAGCGGAAACGAGAGGGGGCTCATACCATAAATTGGCAAAATATATTGGTAAATGTTGCAAAGAGACATACAGTTATATCTATGATGCAAACAACGTGAACACAAAATTTATATAGAAAAATCATGGATTAATTAACTAGCGTTCATGCAGACTCTTTGCCTCCATCGGTTGGACCTAGGTCGACAACTTTGTCCATCGTGGTGGACATCCAAACTACCGAAGAGATGAGATCGGCGACACTGGACAGGAAGACATTTGCTATTGTGACGATGATGACTTTGTATGTGACTATTGTGTCGGCTATAAATCATAACCCCACATAGAGTGGGTGGTTGCTAGAGTGAAACTATACGGAGCTGCAAAAGTTCCCCTCCTCACATTATGATGTGGAGCACCCTACGGTCATCCCATAAACACTACACCAACTCCCTAAACACGAAGTGGTCCTATAAAAAGAGCTCATGTTGTTAAAAAAAGAGCTCATGACCCGTCATTGTACATGAAGTGAACTCGCTCCTTATTGAATCTCACTTCTCCACATGAGAGACATGGCTATTACCACAAATGGAAATGCAATGTGTACTTAGGTATCAAGAAAACGACCATGGAGATGCTAACAACAATGGATGAGACGGCACAAAAGCGGAGCAAGTAACACAAGCGGAGGAGCCGCTAAACCGCATCAGCCATTGGACATCCGGTGCAACAAGAAGACCAGTGACTGGAAGAACCAGCCCCAGATGAAACCAACAACGACTGGACATCTGGCGAGTATCGAACATCTAGCAAGCCCCGAGCGACCGGAAATCCGGTGCCACTGTCCAGAAGGTCCAAAGAAGAAATTAACAGAAGTGCGATACCTATCAGACGTCCCGTCCCCCGTGAGCCACTAGACTTCCGGTAACCACCGTACATCCAGTACCCCAGGTGCGACCGAACATCCAATAGCCACTAGGCATTCGGTACTGTCTGCACATAGATTCGATGGTTTTGGCCCATATGCCCCTCTCTCACCCCCTTGTCGGTGTACTAAGATTGGGTCATTAGTACCTCAGACATATGCACAGGCAGTAGCAGCCTCCCCGACGGCAGGGCTTGTCAGAGGACAACTAAAGACAACTCAAGATCAGATTACAAGAATACAAAGAAGATCTCCGAGATAGAGGTCGGAAATACTGAAGATCCAGCTTGAAGATACGGCAAGATCCTTGTCGGGGGGGCTGGCGAAGACCCGCCAAACCCCAAGCACGGCAAGCTCCGAGCCCGATAAGAATCCCACTACTTTGCCACCACTCCACCTCATCGACTAGGTTGTCACTTGTCAAATAGGTGTCGAGTGGGCATGTAGTTAGGTGAGTCTTGTCTGGGCACGTGGCAGCTCGCCGCCAAAGATATAGCTTTAATGATACCCGTCCCAGGATCGTGTCAAGAAAATAAAAGGTAGATGGGCAAACAACACAGAAGGAGATACCTCCTTGTCGGGGAGCTCCATCCATAAGACACCTCACAACGCAATTAATGTGTTTGTCCTAACCCGCCAGAGTTAGGTATTTGGCACTGTAGCCACTATTTACAATGCTTATTTACCATTTTGCCACTATGGTGACCCTTAGTCTATAAAGGGAGGCCCATGGCTACCTTTACAAATGTCGAACCCTGTCCATTTGCATGTGTAACTACACCTTTCAAGCACCTTGTTGGGACATGCACACCTTGTAACTGGACATATACACATCCAATACACAAAGCAGGAGTAGGGTTTTACGCTTCATAATGGCCCGAACCTGGGTCTCCGGCAAGTACATACAGAGATTTAGCCATGTGCAGTGCAGCATTCCCGACATCCATCCTACAGCTATCATTGCCGCATTCCGCATGAATGTGAGGAACCGCAAGATGCGGGAAGAAACAATCGTGACCAAAGTGAGGGATGTCGTCGAGCTCTATGCTCTGGCTGACAGATGTGCACCTGCTGAGGAGGAAGGAGACTTCCCGGGGAACATGCTGGAGCAAAGGTTGACTCAAAAGATGACGATGCTGCCCAGCCCCGAAGAATAAGCGTCGTAAGGGCAACAAGAAGCACACGGGAAAAGCTGTGCTCGTTGTAGAGGGATCCGGCAACAGTGGCCCCGCCAAGAAGGCTAAGGACGAGAGCTCCGGCAAGGAAGTTGTCGGGTGTGCCTCGTGCCAAGCCTTGGTGGTTGCTGACCAGACCAGGGGCTCCGGCAAGCAATAATGCAAGATTATTGTTATATTTATGACGCAAACAATGTGAACACAAAGTTTATTTAGAAAATCATGGATTAATTAATAGCATTCATGAAGACTCCTCGCCTCCACCGGATAGACCTGTCGACAACTTTGTCATCGTGTTGGACATCCAAACTACCAACGATATGAGACCGACGACGCTGGACTGGAAGACGCCTGTTGTTGAGATGGTAATGACTTTGTATGTGACTATTGTGTCGGCTATAAATAGTCCCATAACCCCGCACAGAGTGGGTGGTTGCTAGAGTTAAATTATACAAAGTTGCAAAAGTTCCCCTCCTCGTATTGTGGTGCGGAGCACCCTACGATCATCCCCATGGACATTACACCAACTCCTCAAACACCAAGTGGTCCTATAAAAAGAGCTCATGTGCGCGCCATTGAACATAACTACATAAGGTGAGATCGCTCCTTATCGAATCTCACTTCTCTACATGCAAGACATGGCTACTACCTCAAATAGAAATGCTACGTGTACTTAGGTACCAAGAAAACGACCATGGAAAT
Organism: Triticum aestivum; assembly: GCF_018294505.1. Classification (NCBI taxonomy): domain Eukaryota; kingdom Viridiplantae; phylum Streptophyta; class Magnoliopsida; order Poales; family Poaceae; genus Triticum; species Triticum aestivum. The sequence continues at coordinate 262,704,449 of NC_057807.1, forward strand.
GCTAAGAGCAATGGACAAGACAGCGCGGGAGCGGAGCAGGTAATACAAGCGGAGGAGTCATTGAACCGCATCATCTGTCGGATATCTGGTGCAACGAGAAGACCAGCGACCAGAAGAACTAGTCGCAAATGAAACCTACAAACACTGGACATCCAGAAAGTAGCGAACATCCGCAGGTCCCAAGTGACCGGAAATCCAGTGCCACTATCCGGAATGTCCAAAGAAGAAATTAACAGAAGTCTAATGCCTATCATACATCCGGTCCCCCATGAGCCACCAGACATTCGGTACCCCAGAGCGACCGGGCATCTGATAGCCACCGGACATTAGGTACTGCCTGCGCGTAGACTCGAGGGTTTTGGCCCATGTACCCTCTGTCACCCCCTAGACCATAAATACCCCTCCCCTTGGGTGAATTAAGGTTATCAAAGCATGGATGAAGAACTAGAGAGAGCTTTGCTCCTTTACCCCATCTTGGAGGCCAAGACCTCCATTGGAAAAGATCCCAAGTGGATTCAAGACCCCTGCAAGGGAAGATCCACCATGGATTCAAGCCCCCATCTCTCGTAGAGATTCAAGAAGAACTGTCTACCATCAAGACCCCACTTCCTCTTGGATTTGGGATGAACTTTGCCTTGTTCCTCTTTTCTCTTAGATTGTTTGTGTATGCTTATGGATCTCATGTGTTTCTCTATCTAGTGGATGTGTGATCGGACTTGTATTGAGTATTCCTCCTTGTGATTTGTGTTCCTCTTGAGTCCCCTCTAAGTTTTGGAAGATCGGTCCACTAGTGTCCCTTACCCTACATCATCTTGGATCACAACAATGTTGATCACATCTTCGAGTTCTCCCTCTTCACCTTTTCTAGCCAATTTTATTTTTTACCCAACTTTGAAAATCCCCACCAAAAATAGCCATACCAAAAATCTTGCAATTTATTGGTTTTGATGAGATTTGGTTGGATTTGATCCATGAATTTATTGTGTTGTGAGTCGATCTAGATATATTTTTTTCCACCTTCCCTCCGCTTTCCCCCATAAAATCCACCCCACCCATCCATGCAATTTTTTGTTATTCCACCAAATTCACGAGATCTAGATTTTCCAAGTCAACCACGCACTTTCCCCAACCACCAGACATCCCGTACCGATCAACGCACTGGACATCCAATCAACCTTGTCCAATAAAAAGGAAGGAGAAATAGAGAAAACACCATCACACATTACCACCTTCTCTTCTGCGGCTCTACTCCAATTTCGGCAAACCACACTTAAGCTTTTGTAACCACAACCCACCTTCCACTACCAAACCCAAATTTTTACCCATTTTTCTTTTTGAGGTTTTAGAGTTTGCGGTTTGCATTTTCCTAACGATTTTTGGCTACTTAGGGATGACTAAGACCCGTCACTGAATTCTTCGACGACAACGATCACTTAATTCTTTGACACCATAATCGGAAGCAATGATGGTAACCTCTCCGACATCGCTGAAGGTAGTGTTGACGAAGGTATCCATTCCGTCATCATTCACCTTCCCTTTCCATTACAATTTATAGCCTCGAGCATGTTGTGTTCCTTACCCATTGCGACTAGCGTTTCAGAATTATCGGGCCATGTTACTTGTGCACTTTAGTGATACAATATCCCCGCATAACAACAATTGCATGCTTGCCTTGCATATCAGTTCAAGCATCAAGCAGAGCGGTAAATGAAGCATATAAAAACTCTTAAGCAAAAGAAAAGGATACAAAAGAGCTTCAATAGCAATAGCCGTGGCATTTCACATCGATTATCTTGGAGTGTATATCCTCTTAGATCATACATACAAGCATACTTGGAATAGAAGATGACACGTTTGTTCTCATAGGTTGGTGCACAAGTACATATCTAGCCCATTTGAGCAATCACGCTAGCGTCTCTCTTGTGTTTGTGTAACATGAGCTTTTTTCGTGGAAACGCATTTTGTTGCTCATTCCTTGGTTGCACAAATTCCATCTATCTATATGTGTGTGTTCTCATGTATATACATTTTGTTGCGGTCAACATGGTGAGCATCGAGGTGGTGAGAAAATTTGGGCTGAATATGGCGCCTCTTGAAAGACCGTACATAGTTAAGTGGTTCAAAGGTGAAATCAAAATTACACATGGATTTTGCTAATCTTCACTTTGGAAAATTTATTGTTGTGTAGAGTATTTTTTATGTTTATCATGTGCCCATGGCGTCGTGCCATCTACTACTTGGGAACACATGGTGCAAACGCGTCGGGGCGGTTTGAGGTGTCCAAAAAATAGTAACTTTCTATCATGGAGAGGACAACAAATTTGTTTTATTCATATGCCAGTGGATGTGTTCATGGCAGTTTGGGAAGATCGTTTGCAGAAAAGAAGAGATGAATAAGAAGAAATAAACGATAAAGTTGACGCACCGACAAAGGGGCTGAATCTATTCATGGAGAAGGTGAAATATGATGGCGGTGCAAAGGGACAGCGGTGGAGTGTTTTCAAAAAACAGTGCATGATCAAGGACCGTGTTGGGGAACGTTGCATAAAATAAAAAATTTCCTACGTTCACCAAGATCAATCTATGAGTTCGTCCAACAACGAGAGAGAGGAGTGCATCTACATACCCTTGTAGATCGCGAGCGGAAGCGTTCAAGAGAACGAGGTTGAGGGAGTCGTACTCGTCGTGATCCAAATCACCGGAGATCCTAGCGCCGAACGGACGGCACCTCCGCGTTCAACACACGTACGGTCAGCGTGACGTCTCCTCCTTCTTGATCCAGCAAGGGGGAAGGAGAGGTTGATGAAGATCCAGCAGCACGACGGCGTGGTGGTGGATGCAGCAGGGATCCCGGCAGGGCTTCGCCAAGCGTCTGCGGGAGGGAGAGGTGTAGCAAGGGGGAAGGGAGGCGCCAAGTGCAAGGGTGCGGTTGCCCTCCCTCCCCCCTCTTTATATAGGGTCCCCAGGGGGGCGCCAGACCTGGAGATGGGATCTCCAGGGGGGCGGTGGCCAGGGGGAAGGCTTGCCCCCCAAGGCAAGTGGAGGCGCCCCCCCACCCTAGGGTTTCCAACCCTAGGCGCAGGGGGGGTCCAAGGGGGGGCGCACCAGCCCACCAGGGGCTGGTTCCCCTCCCCACTTCAGCCCACGGGGCCCTCCGGGATAGGCGGCCCCACCCGATGGACCCCCGGGACCCTTCCGGTGGTCCCGGTACAATACCGGTGACCCCCGAAACTCTCCCGATGGCCGAAACTACACTTCCTATATATAATTCTTCACCTCCGGACCATTCCGGAACTCCTCGTGACGTCCGGGATCTCATCCGGGACTCCAAACAACTTTTGGGTTACTGCATATTCATATCTCCACAACCCTAGCGTCACCGAACCTTAAGTGTGTAGACCCTACGGGTTCGAGAGACATGCAGACATGACCGAGACGCCTCTCCGGTCAATAACCAACAGCGGGATCTGGATACCCATGTTGGCTCCCACATGCTCCTCGATGATCTCATCGGATGAACCACGATGTCGAGGATTCAATCAATCCCGTATACAATTCCCTTTGTCAATAGGTACGTTACTTGCCCGAGACTTGATCATCGGTATCCCAATACCTCGTTCAGTCTCGTTACCGGCAAGTCACTTTACTCGTACCGTAATGCATGATCCAGTGACCAGACACTTGGTCACATTGAGCTCATTATGATGATGCATTACCGAGTGGGCCCAGAGATACCTCTCCGTCATACGGAGTGACAAATCCCAGTCTCGATTCGTGCCAACCCAACAGACACTTTCGGAGATACCCGTAGTGCACCTTTATAGTCACGCAGTTACTTTGTGACGTTTGGCACACCCAAAGCACTCCTACGGTATTCGGGAGTTGCAAAATCTCATGGTCTAAGGAAATGATACTTGACACTTGGAAAAGCTCTAGCTAAACGAACTACATGATCTTTGAGCTATGCTTAGGATTGGGTCCTGTCCATCACATCATTCTCCTAATGATGTGATCCCGTTATCAACGACATCCAATGCCCATAGTCAGGAAACCATGACTATCTGTTGATCAACGAGCTAGTCAACTAGAGGCTTACTAGGGACATGTTGTGGTCTATGTATTCACACGTGTATTATGATTTCCGGATAATACAGTTATAGCATGAATAATAGACAATTATCATGAACAAAGAAATATAATAATAACCATTTATTATTGCCTCTAGGGCATATTTCCAACAGTCTCCCACTTGTACTAGAGTCAATAATCTAGTTACATTGTGATGTATCGAACACCCATTGTGTCCTGATGTTGATCATGTTTTGCTCTAGGGAGAGGTTTAGTCAACGGATCTGCTACATTCAGGTTCGTATGTACTTTACAAATATCTATGTCTCCATCTTGAACATTGTTACGGATGGAGTTGAAGCGACGCTTGATGTGCCTGGTCTTCTTGTGAAACCTGGGCTCCTTGGCAAGTGCAATAGCTCCAGTGTTGTCACAGAAGAGTGTAATCGGCCCCGACGCATTGGGTATGACTCCTAGGTCGGTGATGAACTCTTTCACGCAGATTGCTTCATGTGCTGCCTCCGAGGCTGCCATGTACTCCGCTTCACATGTAGATCCCGCCATGACGCTTTGCTTGCAACTGCACCAGCTTACTGCCCCACCATTCAAAATATACACGTATCCGGTTTGTGACTTCGAGTCATTCAGATCTGTGTCGAAGCTAGCGTCGACGTAACCCTTTACGACGAGCTCTTCGTCACCTCCATATACGAGAAACATGTCCTTAGTCCTTTTCAGGTACTTAAGGATGTTCTTGACCGCTGTCCAGTGTTCCATGCCGGGATTACTTTGGTACCTTCCTACCAAACTTACGGCAAGGTTTATATCAGGCCTGGTACAGGTCATGGCATACATGATAGACCCTATGGCTGAGGCATAGGGGACGACACTCATCTTTTCTCTATCTTCTGCCGTGGTCGAGCATTGAGCTGAGCTCAATTTCACACCTCGCAACACAGGCAAGAACCCCTTCTTGGACTGATCCATATTGAACTTCTTCAATATCTTATCAAGGTATGTGCTTTGCGAAAGACCTATGAGGCGTCTTGATCTATCTCTATAGATTTTGATGCCTAATATGTAAGCAACTTCTCCAAGGTCCTTCATTGAAAAACACTTATTCAAGTATTCCTTTATGCTGTCCAAAAGTTCTATATCATTTCCCATCAAAAGTATGTCATCCACATATAATATGAGAAATGCTACAGAGCTCCCACTCACTTTCTTGTAAACGCAGGCTTCTCCATAAGTCTGCATAAACCCAAACGCTTTAATCATCTCATTAAAGCGAATGTTCCAACTCCGAGATGCTTGCACCAGCCCATAGATGGAGCGCTGGAGCTTGCATACTTTGTTAGCATTCTTAGGGTCGACAAAACCTTCCGGCTGCATCATATATAGTTCTTCCTTAAGGTGACCGTTAAGGAATGCCGTTTTTACGTCCATTTGCCATATCTCATAATCATAGTATGCGGCAATTGCTAACATGATTCGGACGGACTTCAGCTTTGCTACGGGAGAGAATGTCTCATCGTAGTCAATCCCTTGAACTTGTCGATAACCCTTAGCGACAAGTCGAGCTTTATATATGGTAACATTACCATCCGCGTCCGTCTTCTTCTTAAAGATCCATTTGTTTTCTATTGCTCGCCGATCATCGGGCAAGTCTGTCAAAGTCCATACTTTGTTTTCATACATGGATCCTATCTCGGATTGCATGGCTTCTAGCCATTTGTTGGAATCTGGGCCCGCCATCGCTTCTTCATAGTTCGAAGGTTCACCGTTGTCTAACAACATGATTTCCAAGACAGGGTTGCCGTACCACTCTGGTGCGGAACGTGTCCTTGTGGACCTTCGAAGTTCAGCAGTAGCTTGATCCGAAGTATCTTGATCATCATCATTAACCTCCTCTCTTGTCGGTGCAGGCACCACAGGAACATCTTCCTGAGTTGCGCTACTCACTGTTTCAAGAGGCAGTACTTCATCAAGCTCTACTTTCCTCCCACTTAATTCTTTCGAGAGAAACTCTTTCTCCAGAAAGGATCCGTTCTTGGCAACAAAGATCTTGCCCTCGGATCTTAAGTAGAAGGTATACCCAATGGTTTCCTTAGGGTATCCTATGAAGATGCATTTTTCCGACTTGGGTTCGAGCTTCTCGGGTTGAAGTTTCTTGACATAAGCATCGCATCCCCAAACTTTTAGAAACGACAGCTTAGGTTTCTTCCCAAACCATAATTCATACGGTGTCGTCTTAATGGATATAGACGGTGCCCTATTTAAAGTGAATGTAGCTGTCTCTAGAGCATACCCCCAAAATGATAGCGGTAAATCAGTAAGTGACATCATAGATCGCACCATATCCAATAGAGTGCGATTACAATGTTCGGACACACCATTTCGCTGAGGTGTTCCAGGCGGCGTGAGTTGTGAAATGATTCCACATTTCCTTAAGTGCGTACCAAATTCGTGACTTAAATATTCACCCCCACGATCTGATCGTAAGAACTTTATCTTTCGGTCACGTTGATTCTCTACCTCATTCTGAAATTCCTTGAACTTTTCAAAGGTCTCAGACTTGTGTTTCATCAAGTAGACATACCCATATCTACTCAAGTCATCAGTGAGAGTGAGAACATAATGATATCCTCCGCGAGCCTCAACGCTCATTGGACCACACACATCAGTATGTATGATTTCCAATAAGTTGGTTGCTCGCTCCATTGTTCCGGAGAACGAAGTCTTGGTCATCTTGCCCATGAGGCATGGCTCGCATGTGTCAAACGATTCATAATCTAGAGACTCCAAAAGTCCATCAGCATGGAGCTTCTTCATACGCTTGACACCAATGTGACCAAGGCAGCAGTGCCACAAGTATGTGGGACTATCGTTATCAACTTTACATCTTTTAGTATTCACACTATGAATATGTGTAACATTACGCTCGAGATTCATTAAGAATAAACCATTCACCAGCGGGGCATGACCATAAAACATATCACTCATATAAATAGAACAACCATTTGATGAGGACATCAATACCATTGTTACACCCACAGCCCCTGCTGCTATACATACTGGACCAATTACTAGAGCTCGCGCACGCCAACTAAATTACCAGGTACTTTCGTTTCTTGGTAATGATTCTAATGTTTATAAGAATATGATGCTGCCTAAATTGGATACATTTGTTTTGCTTACAAATGAAGGGCCTAGCTTGGAGAAGGATGAACATTGGAGCAAGAACAAGCATGGAGATGATGGCATGCGCAAGGGGGACAAGAACGGAGTTACAAGTGATGATTTCAGGACTTTGAAGCCACCATAATGAGTGCATGAAGCCTTGGACGAAATATACAAGATGCCACTTCACAAATTTCGTCCAGAGGCTATTCTAGGTGCTGCGTCACCTTATTATTGGGCCAGGCCCATGTAATTTCGAAATACATAAGTATATGCTATTTTTAGAGTCCGTATGTGTGGGGAAACAAGAGATAGGGTTAGTTTCGGACCCCTCCACCAAGGGCCACAAAATTCACCCCCTCTTCCTCCATATATACAGCCCTTAGGGCACCGTTTAGACTTTGGGTTTTGTTTAGATTAAAAGTTCGCCATAGCTGCAACTTCGCGTACTTCGTTTGTGTTCAACGACCAGACAAAGGCGTCACAGAACCCCACCTTGATCAATAAAGCTTTCATCTTATATTCGCAATATCCAGACTGCAATCTCAGTTTCTTGCTTGTTCTTCGTTTGCTCGCAGGAAACAGACCTTCGTGGTCAGGTTGATCGTGCTCCGGCGTGGTCAATAACCTCTCGGAGTTGGTTTAGCGATTGCTAAGGCGCGACATCCTCGCACTCTCGTAGTCGGATCGTCAAAGTCGACTTCCACCAAAGCGAAATCCACCATCTCATCAAAAGACGGGACACCTTTGCCTCTATCAAGTGGTATCATAGATTATTGAATAGTTTGCACTAGAAATCACCTGACAAATATGCATGTATGCAATATTTTTGGTCATATCCAAGGTAGTCATGTCCTCATCACCATTATTCTCGGATTTAAATGAGTATCCATCTCGAATTAAACAAGATCCTGATACAATGTTCATGCTCAAAGCTGGTACTCCCTCCGTTCCAAATTACTCGTCGCTGAAATGGATGTATCTAGAACTAAAATACATCTAGATACATCCATATGTGTGACAAGTAATTCGGAATAGAGGGAGTACTAAATAACGATTATTGAGGTTTAAAACTAATCCCGTAGGTAAATGTAGAGGTAGCGTGCTGACGGTGATCACATCGACCTTGGAACCATTCCCGACGCGCATCGTCACCTTGTCCTTCGCCAGTCTTCGCTTATTCCGCAGCTCTTGCTTTGAGTTACAGATATGAGCAACCACACCGGTATCAAATACCCAGGAGCTACTACGAGCAATGGTAAGGTACACATAAATCACATGTATATCACATATACCTTTGGTTTTGCCGGCCTTCTTGTCCGCTAAGTACTTGGGGCAGTTCCGCTTCCAGCGTCCGCTTCCCTTGCAATAAAAGCACTCAGTTTCAGGCTTGGGTCCATTACTTGACTTCTTCCCGGCAACTGGCTTACCGGGCGCGGCAACTCCCTTGCCGTCCTTCTTGAAGTTCTTCTTACCCTTGACTTTCTTGAACTTAGTGGTTTTTATTCACCATCAACACTTGATGTTCCTTTTTGATCTCCACCTCCGCTGATTTCAGCATTGAATATACCTCAGGAATGGTTTTCTCCATCCCCTGCATATTGAAATTCATCACAAAGCTCTTGTAGCTAGGTGGGAGCGACTGGAGGATTCTGTCGACCACCGCGTCATCCGGGAGATTAACCCCCAGTTGGGATAAGCGGTTGTGCAACACAGACATTTTGAGTATGTGCTCGCTGACAGAACCATTCTCCTCCATCTTACAACTGTAGAACTTGTCGGAGACTTCATATCTCTCGACCCGGGCGTGAGCTTGGAAAACCATTCTCAGCTCTTGGAACATCTAATATGCTCCGTGCTGCTCAAAACGCTTTTGGAGCCCCGGTTCTAAGCTGTAAAGCATGCCGCACTGAACCAGGGAGTAATCATCACTACGCGACTGCCAGACGTTCATGACGTCTTGAGTTGCTGGGAAAACGGGTGCTTCACCTAGCGGTGCATCTAGGACATATGCTTTCTTGGCAGCTATGAGGATGATCCTCAAGTTCCGGACCCAGTCCGTATAGTTGCTGCCATCGTCTTTCAGCTTGGTTTTCTCTAGGAACGCGTTGAAGTTGAGGACAACATTAGCGTGGGCCATTTGATCTACAAGACATATTGCAAAGATTTTAGACTAAGTTCATGATAATTAAGTTCATCTAATCAAATAATGAACTCCCACTCAGATAGACATCCCTCTAGTCATCTAAGTGATCCATGATCCGAGTCAACTAGCCCGTGTCCGATCATCACGTGAGACGGACTAGTCATCATCGGTGAACATCTTCATGTTGATCGTATCTTCTATACGACTCATGTTCGACCTTTCGGTCTTCCGTGTTCCGAGGCCATGTCTATACATGCTAGGCTCGTCAAGTTAACCTAAGTGTATTGCGTGTGTAAATCTGGCTTACACCCGTTGTATTCGAACGTTAGGATCTATCACACCCGATCATCACGTGGTGCTTCTAAACAACGAACCTTCGCAACGGTGCACAGTTAGGGGGAACACTTTTCTTGAAATTATTATGAGGGATCATCTTATTTACTACCATCGTTCTAAGTAAACAAGATGAAAAACATGATAAACATCACATGCAATCAAATAGTGACATGATATGGCCAATATCATACTGCTCCTTTGATCTCCATCTTCGGGGCGCCATGATCATCTTCATCACCGGCACGACACCATGATCTCCATCATCATGATCTCCATCATCGTGTCTTCATGAAGTTGTCACGCCAACGACTACTTCTACTTCTATGGCTAATGCGTTTAGCAATAAAGTAAAGTAATTTACATGACGTTCTTCAATGACACGCAGGTCATACAAAAAATAAAGACAACTCCTATGGCTCCTGCCGGTTGTCATACTCATCGACATGCAAGTCGTGATTCCTATTACAAGAACATGATCATCTCATACATCACATATATCATTCATCACATCCTTTGGCCATATCACATCACAAAACACTTGCTGCAAAAACAAGTTAGACGTCCTCTAATTGTTGTTGCAAGTTTTTACGTGGCTTCTATAGGTGATCTAGCAAGAACGTTTTCTTACCTAGGTTAAAGCCACAACGTGATTTGCCAAATTCTATTTACCCTTCATAAGGACCCTTTTCATCGAATCCGCTCCAACTAAAGTGGGAGAGATAGACACCCGCTAGCCACCTTATGCAACTAGTGCATGTCAGTCGGTGGAACCTGTCTCACGTAAGAGTATGTGCAAGGTCGGTCCGGGCCGCTTCATCCCACAATACCGCTGAAGCAAAATAAGACTAGTAGTGGCAAGAAAGTGGTCAACATCTATGCCCATAACAAATTGTGTTCTACTCGTGCAAAGAGAACGACGCAAAGACCTAGCTCTGATACCACTATTGGGGAACATTGCATAAAATAAAAAATTTCCTACGTTCACCAAGATCAATCTAGGAGCTCATCCAGCAACGAGAGAGAGGAGTGCATCTACATACCCTTGTAGATCGCGAGCGGAAGCGTTCAAGAGAACAGGGTTGAGGGAGTCGTACTCGTCGTGACCCAAATCACCGGAGATCCTAGCGTCAAACGGACGGCACCTCCGCGTTCAACACACGTACAGTCAGCATGACGTCTCCTCCTTCTTGATCCAGCAAGGGGGAAGGAGAGGTTGATGAAGATCCAACAGCATGATGGCGTGGTGGTGGATGCAGCAGGGATCCCAGCAAGGCTTCGCCAAGCGTCTGCGGGAGGGAGAGGTGTAGCAAGGGGGAAGGGAGGCGCCAAGTGCACGGGTGCGGCTGCCCTCCCTCCCCCCTCTTTATATAGGGTCCCCAGGGGGGGCGCCGGCCCTGGAGAAGGGATCTCCAGGGGGGGCGCCGGCCAAGGGGAAGGCTTGCCCCCCAAGGCAAGTGGAGGCGCCCCCCCCACCCTAGGGTTTCCAACCCTAGACACAGGGGGGGCCCAAGGGGGGCGCACCAGCCCACCAGGGGCTGGTTCCCCTCCCCACTTCAGCCCACGGGGCCCTACGGGATAGGTGGCCCCACCCGATGGACCCCCGGGACCCTTCCGGTGGTCCCGGTACAATACCAGTGACCCCAGAAACTCTCCCGATGGCCGAAACTGCACTTCCTATATATAATTCTTCACCTCCGGACCATTCCAGAACTCCTCGTGACGTCCGGGATCTCATCCGGGACTCCGAATAACTTTCGAGTTACTGCATATTCATATCTCTACAAGCCTAGCGTCACCGAACCTTAAGTGTGTAGACCCTACGGGTTCGGGAGACATGCAGACATGACCGAGACGCCTCTCCGGTCAATAACCAACAGCGGGATCTAGATACCTATGTTGGCTCCCACATGCTCCTCGATGATCTCATCAGATGAACCATGATGTCGATGATTCAATCAATCCCGTATACAATTCCCTTTGTCAATCGGTATGTTACTTGCCCGAGACTTGATCGTCGGTATCCCAATACCTCGTTCAGTCTCGTTACTGGCAAGTCACTTTACTCGTACCGTAATGCATGATCCAGTGACCAGACACTTGGTCACATTGAGCTCATTATGATGATGCATTACCGAGTGGGCCCAGAGATACCTCTCCGTCATACGGAGTGACAAATCCCAGTCTCGATTCGTGCCAACCCAACAAACACTTTCGGAGATACCCGTAGTGCACCTTTATAGTCACCCAGTTATGTTGTAACGTTTGGCACACCCAAAGCACTCCTACGGTATCCGGGAGTTGCACAATCTCATGGTCTAAGGAAATGATACTTTACACTTGGAAAAGCTCTAGCTAAACGAACTACACGATCTTTGAGCTATGCTTAGGATTGGGTCTTGTCCATCACATCATTCTCCTAATGATGTGATCCCGTTATCAACGACATCCAATGCCCATAGTCAGGAAACCATGACTATTTGTTAATCAACAAGCTAGTCAACTAGAGGCTTACTAGGGACATGTTGTGGTCTATGTATTCACATGTGTATTATGATTTCCGGATAATACAGTTATAAAATGAATAATATACAATTATCATGAACAAAGAAATATAATAATAACCATTTATTATTGCCTCTAGGGCATATTTCCAGCAGACCGGGCATGCAAGATGATAACTATTGGTGGCAATCTTACTAATTATGTGAGCAAAGATCTTGTGCAAGCATCGGGTTTGTCCAATTAAAATATTATATTGACAAGGTGGAGTGTAACGTCGTGTCAATAAATGAATGCTTGTTGCTATTGAGAAGACCATGGCAATTCGATCATGATGTCATCCATGTTGGAAGATCCAACATATACACGTTCATGCGTGATGGAAGGAAGCATGTGGTGAACCGATGGCAGACAGTGCAATCACCATAGAGATGCAAGTTCTGGAAGAAGGTTGTACAGAAATTAGACTCAAAACCGAGGACAATTTCTCTTCAAGGGAGGGAGGATGATGCGGGCATGGCACCATTGATCGATAGTCCTATGAAAGTTGAGCCATTTAATGTGTCAAACCCTGAAAAAGTTATGAAAAATAATGCAAGCATGCATGCGACTAGAGGAAATGATGGTTGTGTGCGTTAACTTTGTGGACCAAAAAATGCTCTTGTATTTCAAAAGGAATTAGTACATGTTGATTCTCATCATACAATGCATGTACCAATACATAAAATAATTTATATCTATACCTACTAATTAAGTCATTATTGCTTTTATCGGTCCGTCGCTAAATTTCCAGAGGAGTCCATGTAGTTTTAGGTATTCAACCCGCAATATAGTTTTAGGTGTTATAAATGGAAGAAAAATGTTTTGCTTTTGCAGAGAGCCCCCCATGGTGCTTGCCATCGGGCCTAACACACGGGAGGAAAACACACTTGGGCTAACACACGGGAGGGGTTCTCCTTAATGCACACAGATGGCACCGCCGCCGCTGCCACGCGCAACCACGCGGCCGGACTTCCTTTCCAGCCATCCGCCACCCTATTCTCCTTCCCCTTTCCGCGGTGTAAGCACAAGTGCTCCCTAGGTGATTTTGGTAATTAATGTCAACATATCTCTTGTTGGACTAATACCTTTACCTAGTGTATTTCAGACCAGTTTAACAATGGCATGGCAAGGACAAGAGGATGAGGAACCCCTTCAAAATGCTAAGGATAAAGATTAGCAAAAGCTCAAGACTCTTCATTTCTATTTTAGTGATCCAAGATCACATTGAGTCCATAGGAAAGCCAATACTATTAAAAGGGGATGAGGTGTTGCTTAATGGTCTACTTGCTCAAAATGCTTAGTGATATTTCTCCAAAACCCTCAGCCACTTTCTCATTTCCACATTTGTCGAAAACCTAAAGTCAAACTTGGCCCCACTGATTTGATCTATCCGGCGCCACCGAGTTCATTTGACATAGCCACTGCCAGAAACCCTAGACAATTCAATCTCACCGATACGGATCTCGGTCTCACCGAGATGGCATTGCAAACTCTATGTTTCCCTTCATAACATTTCAGTCTCACCGAAATGAGCGATCAGTCCCACCGAGTTTGCATGACAAACTCTCTGTTTCCCTTCCTAACATTTCGGTCTCACCGAAATGAGCGATTGGTCCCATCGAGTTTGCGTGACCAACTGTCTGTTTACTCATTGCTAAAATCGGTCTCACCGAGATAAGGCTTTGCCCTAGCCCTAGCACATCGGTCCCATCGAGTTGATCATGTCGGTCCCACTGAGATTTCTAACATTCACATTTTGAACTAAATCGGTCTCACCGAGTTCTTCTATTCGGTCTGACCGAGTTCGGTCAAATGTGTGTAACAGTTGGATTTTTTGTGTGGAGGCTATATGTACCCCTCCATCCCCATTTCCATTTGTGAGAGAGCCATCAGAACGTGCCTACACTTCCACTACTCATGTTCTAAGAGAGAACAACCTACTCATGTGTTGAGATCAAGACATTCCAATCCAACCACAAGAATCTTGATCTCTAGCCTTCCCCAAGTTGCTTTCCAGTCAAATCATCTTTCCACCATAGACAAATCTGTGAGAGAGAGTTGAGTGTTGGGGAGACTATCATTTGAAGCACAAGAGCAATGAGTTCATCATCAACACGCCATCTATTACCTTTTGGAGAGTGGTGTCTCCTAGATTGGTTAGGTGTCACTTGGGAGCCTCCGACAAGATTGTGGAGTTGAACCAAGGAGTTTGTAAGGGCAAGGAGATCGCCCACTTCGTGAAGATCTACCCAAGTGAGGCAAGTCCTTTGTGGGCGTTGGCCATGGTGGAATAGACAAGGTTGCTTCTTCGTGGACCCTTTGTGGGTGGAGCTGTCGGTGTCAAAACCGGCAGATCTCGGGTAGGGGGTCCCAAGTTGTGTGCCCGAGGATCGATGGTAACAAGGGACAATAGGGACACATGTTTACCCAGGTTCGGGCCCTCTTAAGGGAGGTAAAACCCTACGTCCTGCTTGATTATATTCGGTGTGTATAAGGGTTACAAGAGTTGATCTACCTCAAGATCGTAATGGCTAAACCCTAGCTGTCTAGCCTATGATTGTTCTAATGGGCTCTACAGACTAAACCCTCCGGTTTATATACACACCGAAGGGGCCTAGGGTTGTACAGAGTCGGTTTGCTGAGGAAGGAAATAGTACATCCGAACATCAAACTTGCCGTCCACGCATATAGTAGTCCTACCCGGACATGGGGGATAGTCTTCTGTTTTATCTTCACGGCTCATCGGTCCGGCCCATTTTGAATAGACCGGTCACCCGAGGACCCCCTAATCCAGGACTCCCTCACTAGCCCCTGAACCAGTCTTCGATGACGATGTGTTCGGCACGCGGATTATCTTGGACATTGCAAGACGGGTTCCTTCCACTACAAAAAAGACACATCCATGACATTTTGGGCCGAACGAATTTTTTTTCTGTCATACATATGACACTTCTATGACGATAATTGTGACAAAACCCAGTATCATCATAGATGTGGTCGGCTCCTACTTCTATGAAAAAAAATCATGACAGGATTTTCATCCTGGGCGGGCCGGAGATGCAGCTGCATGACATTCTTTGGGCCATCCATGACGGAAAAAACCGTGGTAGAAGCGAGGGCGAGGAAAATTTCAGGGAGTTCCCGGTTACAGTGGGTGGTCGGGGGCCGAGCGATGCGCGTTTCTCTCGTACACGTACGCGCGTGTGCGCGAGGCGTTGGCTCTAACTAAACCCGAGTGAGGCGTTGGGCTCTAACTGAACCCGTGCAATTGCACTGCAGGCTACGCGTCATTGAATCCGAGCGATCGATCGATGGCTGTTAACTGAACCCGATCGGGCGATTCCTTTGCTACTACTGCTAACTGAAGCCGATCGATGCTGCCTATCTGGATGAATAGTGAGCGTTGCGGGGCGCGGGGGGGGGGGGGGGGGGGGGGGGGGGGGGGGGGCTTGGATGAACAGTGAGCGGTGGCGTTGCCTCTAGATGAATAGGAACCCGATCGATCGAGCCAGTTGGGGCTGGATGAACAGGACCCCGTGGAGTGGAGGGCTAGATGAACAGGACGACCCCGTGGAGGGCTGGATGAACAGTAGACGGTGGAGGGGTGCCCCTAGAGGGGTGGTTGAACAGTAGCCGATGGAGTAGCGCATGGTGGAGGCTGGATGAACAGGAGCCCGTGAGGCTGGAGGAGGTCGACGGTAGCCCATGGAGGCTGGAGGAGATCGATGGTGGAGATGAACAGTATCCCGTGGAGTCCCGTTTTGCGGTACGCCACACCCCTCCCGATGAACAGGACCCCCGTTTCGACCATAGCGCTCCAACACAAGTCTGTTTCGTCCGTTTTGCGGTACGCCACATCCCTCCCGATCAATAGGACCCCCGTTTCGACCGTAGGAGGTCCGTTTCCTCCGTTTTGCGGTACGCCACACCCCTCCCAATGAACAGGATCCCGTTTCGAACATGGCCAGTCGAACACAAGGCCATTTCCTCCGTTCTGCGGTACACCAAGCCTCGTTTCCATCGCCTGTTCCGTCCAAGTCGGTTGGCTCCCACGCATTTCGTTGCCTTCCAATGAACACGACGCATTCCGTTGCCTCCCCATGAACACGACGCATTCCGTTGCCGCCCCATGAACACGACGATGACGCAGTTTCTCTGTTCCGACCTAGCCATGTACACGAGCCCTGGCCATACGTATGCGCGAGTAGGCATTCGAGACCCTGCCCGTATGTACGTACGTGGCCGTATTTTATTTCTTGCACCCTGGCCACTGTACGTACGTGTACATGCTACGTGCGCGCCTCTACTATGACACGTGCGCGCCTCTACTATGACACGTGCACTCCTCTACATCCACCAGTATGTACGTACACGTTCGCGACCAGAATGACAACGCTACGTATGCTTCGACCAGGTGGGTCCCAACTGTCAGGCACTTCCTTGCGTGCGAAGATGTAGCTGGTGGGTCCCAGCAGTCAGGGGGGTGAATCGGTTTTTTTTGGATGCACTTCCTTGCGTGCGAAGAGTAGCTGGTGGGTCCTAGCAGTCAGGGGGGAAACGTTTTTTTGGTGAAATACAGTGGCCCGTCCGGCGGGTCCCTGCTGTCAGGTGGAGGTATCATTATTTTCCGCGTAATAAGGAGGCACTTCCTTGCTGTGGCCGTGGACCCAGCTGTCAGCCTCTCCACGTACAGTCCATGTCCGATGGAAGTCGTTCCTTGACCACGTTGACCACGCCGCGCCGAGAGCACCAGGGCGATGGACGACGGCGAGGCCTAGGAAGGGGACGACACGGGGAAGACGCGGCAGTGGATGCCCACGCGGAGAGGAGTATGAGGGTTCACTCGTTCGACTGCGATGTGAGGCTGTCGTCGCCGCAGGGCCTGGCCAGCGGTGGGAATAGTAGGAGGCAGTGAGGCCTCCGCGGCAGCACAGCCGGCCACGGGAGGCAGGAGCAGGAGGCACGATCGGCGCTGCTTTGGGCGGCTGGAGCAAGAAGACCAGAGGTTGAAGAAGCACTACAGCCGTTGGATGGACATCGTACGGTCACTGGAGCTAGAATCATTCATATTGACTAAGTTGACAAAGCCCTCCGTCCCCGTCAACTTAGTAGGCTCACAAGTCAGCCTCCCACCAAGGTGGGTCCCAGCTAGCAGGGGGAGTATTCATTTTTTTGTGCGTAATAAGGAGGCACTTCCGGTGGGTCCGAGCTGACAGCGGGGGGAACGTTTTTTCGCGAAATACGGTGGCCCATCCGGTGGGTCCTAGCAGTTAGGGGGGAAACGTTTTTTTCGCGAAATAAGGTGGCCCATCCGGTGGGTCCCTGCTGTCAGGTGGAGGAATAATCATTTTGCGTGTAATAAGGAGGCACTTCCTTGCGGCCGCCGTGGACCCAGCTGTCAGCCTCTCCACGTACAGTATTCTTCCGATGGAAGTCGGTCGTTGACCACGTTGACCACGCTGCGCCGAGAGCACCAGGGCGATGGACGACGACGAGGCCTAGGAAGGGGACGACGTGGAGCCAGGGAAGACGCAACAGTGGAAGCCCGTGCACAGAGGAGTACAAGGGTTCACTGGTTCGGCTGCGGTGTGAGGCTATCGTGGTCGCAGAATAATAGGAGGTGTGGGTGAGTGGAGGGATGGCCTGGCCAGCGATGGGAGTAGTATGGGGGCGGTGAGGCCTCCGCGGCAACACAACTGGCCACGAGAGGCAGGAGTAGGCGGCACGACCGGCTGCTTTGGGCGGCTGGAGCAAGAAGACCAGAGGTTGAAGAAGCACTACGGCCGTTGGATGGACATCGTACGGTCACTAAAGCTAGAATCGCTTATACTGACTAAGTTGACAAAGCCCTTGGTACGCGCCAACTTAGTAGGCCCACAGGCCAGCCTCCAAAATGGTGCGCCCCAGATGTCATGGGGAGGAATCATTTTTTGGGCGGCCGAAGCTAAGAATATCCGAGATTGAAGAAGAAGCACGACATCCGTTGGATAGACATCCAACAGCCACTGCTGCTAGAACCGTGTGTTGACTATAATAAGTTGACAAAGCCTTGCATACGCGTCAACTTATATTTTAGGGGATGCGTCAACATAGTGGGCCCACAAGTGTGTGGCAGAGAACTTATAGCCCATTTGCCATTTGTAAGAATGTACAACCCATTTTTGAATTCTAATGGAATTTACTACAACCCATTTACAGTTTGTTAAAAGTACAACCCATTTTCTAGCTAGAACAACATTAATAATTTCAACCAACCATTGAAGACAGAATTCAATAAAATTTCCCACATTTTGATGGGATCCGAAATATTTTTATCCCGAAATTTCTAGTCAGATTAAATATAAATTTGTATTACGTAAAAATCCAACGAAACATTGCGCGCGCAACAATGAAAATTTAAGATTTTCAAAATCCATAAATAATATTTTATAAACTAATTTCGTGTTTGGTGCATTTTTTATAGTTACTGCCCAGTTTTTATAATTACATCCCATTTATTATTTTTAAAGCCCATTTTCCTGTTAAGCCTAATGCATCCCTCCTAGGAAAGATTTGCAGCCCAGCGGAGCGGAGAATAACAAGTTGACCTTGCCTGGGTATTCCTCAAAAAAACGTATAGCTGGGCTAGCCATTTTCATCTTGAAAAAATTAGTATCTGGGCTGGATATCTAGCCTGGGCTAGACGGGCCACAGCCTGCCCAGTTAATACCCCGCTCTCCTCTAAACAACAACGAAATCATCGCCAAGAAAAACTCTGCAATGCTCACGCCTCAAAAACACAAATACTGCTCGAGCTGCTTGGTCCCAGCTGTCGGCCGCACCTTGTGCAATTCTCTCGTTTATATTGACTACATAGGTTGACAATGGTGTGGGACCGTGATGTCATGAAACCAGGAGGAAGCAAAAAAAATATAGTTGTACATAATAAGGAGGCACTTGCATACGTACGGCTATGGCCCTAGTGGGTCCCTAGTGTCATCCAGTCAAAATAAAGTCATCTCCTGAATCCTCATGTTCGTTGACGATGTTGACAATGCTCAGCGCCACGGCGAGCACAACAACTCGAAGGACAACGGAGAGGGCCTCGCGGGCCCTATGGATGGTCTGATACAGCGCCCCTACTCATTCAAGAAGCCAGGATCATCGGACACCTATGAGCACCTTCGAGAAACTAAGACGACATGAAATGGTAAGGCCGCGCTTGGGAGCTCTGGTTTATTTCAAACCTGTATTAACATACAAGTGTAATTTACTCGTCATCGGAAACAACGCGTAAAATACAGGCGTAATGAAATCGAGGGCCGAGGTCTGTAAGTAAAACCGGCGGGTTACGTGTGTAATTTGAGAGACTAGTGTATATTTTACGAGCACTGCTATATGGACGACATTACGAGACGATACATGCAGGACGTGCGTATCATGCCATCCACGGGCAAGGCTGAATCAACAGCTAACGGCTAGATTAGCAATCGTCCGAGTGTCGTTCAACGTTTTTATCGTGTGTGAAGTACTTCCAATATTTTACTAGTCGAAATCGACCAACCAAGCGCTTTGCCCGAGACCATCTGCTTTTATTTACAAGCATCAGTTTTACAAGCAGTTTTGGTTGGAAAACGACGATCAAATCACGGCCTAATATCATGAGTTGGTCCGAAGATCATATGGTTTCATGTCTAACCTACCCGACTTGTCGTATAGGCTATGAATGAAACATAAGACGATGAACTTCTTAAGCATGGAAACAACAGAAGAGGATGCTCTTCTTAACAAGCAAATCACTGGCATTAGATCGACATGCAAAACAATACGAAGCATTATTCCCAGGAGGCACGGTGAACAGCTCGTGATGCTGCATGCCACAACATTCCAAGCTCAACTTTGCAATCAAACACAAGGCCTGGCATTACATAGGCAATATTCAAAACAAACTCTTAACACAGGAATATCTCAGCAGAGTAACTATTACTTCTAAACTAAACACAGGAATAGGAAAAAACAATCGACGCTGCTCACAGCAAGGGCGTCCCACTCAAAAATATCAAATGCATGTCTTCTGGCTAACATCAATGAGCAAATCTTGACAAGGTTTTCCAATTCCAATATCTTAAACAAACGTCTTCTTGCTAACATCAATGATTAAACTTTGACAAGCTTTTCCCATTCAAAATATGTAATGCCTATGATTGTGGAGTCCTGTCATAGCTTCTTGTACTTGTTTGGGCACTTTTTGCCCAGTGCACTCCATGTGTTGTAGAATTGACAATGCTCTCTGCAGACTAGTCATGTCACCAACGTCTAATAATACTCTGTAAAGCTTCTCGGTCATTCCTTCTGTAATGTAGTGCAAACAGTGGCTGCTTCTTTCTGCAAAGTGGAACGACCAACTGGACCCAGTAATGCAGCAGTTTGCCTTGGACACATTGGCTGCTTTTGTGCAGTTCAACTAAAATCGAAGTTGGAATAAAACCGAGCTTTAATTTTGATATCCCTATAAGCAACAATAGGTATAAGGGAAACAATTGCTGAGAAATAACGGTTGATGACTTGTACTCCGAGAAGAAAAACATCTACTGATCTACTTTATCTTAGTGGGAAACAAATCAGGAGAGTAGCAATTCTCCATCAGTGTGATTCATTCATATTGACTGAGACATTATCTTAACAATGCCTTGTTTCAACATGTATAAAGAATGACAAAGCAGAAAAGTACCATTCCTAAAACAATGCAACCGATTCATTTTAACAGAGACATTATCTTAACAATACCTTGGTTAAACATGTAGAAATAACTACAAAGCAGGATAGTACCATTCCTAACAAGTGTTGCAGTTTTGAACTAAGATTCAGTAGTTAATTAATTCTGAGAGTGGCATTGCTTAATTTTACCAGCGGCATTAGATTAACGAAAAGCATAAACAGTTCCAGGGGAGAGTGGGCGCAACAACAATATGTGCTTCCATCTACTTATAAAGGGGGTGATGCAGAGTTTGCTGTAACAAAGCAACAAGCATCATGTCTGGGTTGGTCCCATTTTTGTTCACTACTTAATGGGAAAAGACAGCAATACAATAGCTTCATTTCAACATTTATTTAAAACAGTACCAATACAAGTAGCACAACATCTCAAAGCACACTGCACAATCATGTGGATGAAGGCCTGTACCAACCTTTCATGAGAAGACTAGGATAAAATATGAATCTGCCAACACAAATAGGAAATCCAATCTCGTTTTGTGCAGTTGCACTGAAATCAAGCAAAGTGTTTCGCGTAGCGAAGCAAAATGTCGCAATAGCAACAAGTTTAATAGATATTCCTGTTTAAACAGAGGCAAAAAGGAATCAATTACTGGCTAATAAAGGAGGATGAAACATGCGGCCACAAAAATGGTAATCCCGCCAATCCCTAACAAGTGTTGCAGTTTTGAAATAAGATTCAGTAGTTAATTCTGAGAGTGGCATTGTTTAATTTTACCAGCGGCAATAGATTAACAAAAAGCATAAACAGTTCCAGGGGAGAGTGGGCGCAACAACACCATGTGCTTCCATCTACTTATAAAGGGGGTGATGCAGAGTTTGTTGTAACAAAGCAACAAGCATCATGTCTGGGTTGGTACCATTTTTGTTCACTATTTAATGGGAAAAGACAGCAATACAATAGCTTCAATTCAATATTTATTTAAAATAGTACCAATACAAGTAGCACATCATCTCAAAACACACTGCATGATCATGTGGATGAAGGCAAGTACCAACCTATCATGACACTCACAAGATCAACTACGAATCTGCCAACACGAATAGGAAATCCAATCTCGTTTTGTGTAGTTGCACTGAAATCAAGCAAAGTGTTTCGAGTAGTGAAGCAAAATGTCGTAATAGCAACAAGTTGAATCGATACCCCTGTTTTAACAGAGGCAAAAAAGGAAACAATTGCTTGTCGATAAAGGAGGATGAAATAGACGGTGGCAGAAAGAAGCATCTAACTTATCTTGGATGGAAAACAAAATAGGATAGTAGCATTTCTAAAATGGTTGCATTGATTCATATTAACAGAGACATTCTCTTAAAACAACATTCATTAAAAAATGTAATTTACTTTTAATAGTGGCATTGCTTCAATTTTCCGGCGGCATTCTTAGATTAACAACAGCAAAATAGCTGTATGGGACATGCCAGCACCATGTGCGTCCACACATATAAATGGGTGATGTAGAGTATGTAGCCAAGCAACATATATGCGTTGGTCCCAT
Source organism: Triticum aestivum (assembly GCF_018294505.1). Classification (NCBI taxonomy): domain Eukaryota; kingdom Viridiplantae; phylum Streptophyta; class Magnoliopsida; order Poales; family Poaceae; genus Triticum; species Triticum aestivum. The sequence continues at coordinate 262,726,970 of NC_057807.1, forward strand.
ATTTGTTCTCTTTGAACCTTTTTCCATGTGAGGGCAGCAAATCTAGTCCTGCACAAACTACCCGACCCCCCAGTTTCTTTCCCTTTTCAACAAAGAGATCGGTTCCTTACAGATGTGTGTACCGGGTTACCCCCCTTTTTCCCTTTTCGACCAACAAAGCGGCTGGATAGCCAGTTTATACTACTTTCTGTCCCTCCTTTCCTCGTTGAACCACGTCCTAGATTCTTGCTCCAGCCCACCGCACCCTTCTTTCCTCTTTGAACCAAGACCTAGATTCGACTACAGATCGAAAAAGATCCACATGCAGCTAGAGCAACAACGGTTTCAAAGAAACTTATACCTTAGGGTCGTCGGGATGTGGCAAGGCGTGCGACGGGAGGCCGGATCTGCCCACACTATGTACGACAGCGAGGAAGAAGGGGTCGGTGGCCCTCCCGCACAGGCGCTGGGTCAAAGAGAACATCGCAGCTGGCAGTGGATTGCCTCCCTCGCCGAAGGCGATAGAGTGAACACTGCACCTCCTCCCCTTCCCGGTGTGACGGGATATGGACGCCTCCTTCACCATCTATGAGGGGGGAGAGAGAGACAAGAGGCCAATGCAATCTTGTTTAGATCTGGTGAAGAGAGGGTGAGAGACTGTGAATATAGCAAACCCTAGCAAATGAACGCCGAGCCTCCAGCGTGTATACATATATGTAGTGCGGCAAGAGTGTGGAGAGTGCAAACCCTAGCGAACAAGTGCTGAGGCTCCAGCTTATATATATACTACTATACTACGGACTGAGCTCCGGTGCCTTCACTGCACCTGCTTTTGGCTGTATGACAGGTGAGCCAGCCATATTTTGGGCCCACCTGTCATAAACCCAAAGGCAGGTGCACTAAGTCAATGAAGCTGCGTCCATATAGTACTCTCGTGTATACGACTAATATATAGTGGAGTGGTTTTCTTATTCTCTCCATAACAATCGTTTTAAATTGTGTAAGTACAAAACGAAACTCTTTATTTAACGTATAGTGAAGAAAACTACTACTCCCTCCGTCTAGGTGAGTAAGTCATCTTAGGCTGTGCACCATGACCAAGGAGGAGGGGAAAATGAGAAACATTAATGTTTATTTGCTAATTAATAGTATTGCATGCAATGAACTAACCACTGTATGTCGTGTTTGATAGTCTCAAGTCATTAAAAGCATGCACACCCTTTATCTCTTATTGGTTGAAATGTCAAGAAACAAAAAATGAGGTAGAAGTTAATGCACCGCGCCTAAGTGTTTTGGAATTATTTGGTTTTCGTGAGATGACTTACACACCTAGACGGAGGGAGTATTACTTCCAGTGAACTAACGATCCACGCCCACGCGTCCTGGTCGCACTTCCTATCCTTCACGTGTGGTACACTACCCTCCCTTAAGTGAACAACCACACATGCGCCAAATTATCGGAATCGTGTGAGAGTGTGTACAAATAAATAATTTTAATTTCAATTATCAGAAAGGTTTGAGAGTATTACAAAGTTTGACTTCGGTCAAATCTAATATGCAGAGTAAATAAAAATGGAGGGCTACTACGTCCATCCGGGTTTTTAGTCCACACCATTTTTTTAAATCAAAGTTAATAGCTGGACAAATAAAATTACAGGGGAGCTGGAGACAAAGTTGTGAGAAGGCTTAGAAATCAATACAAAACTTATGCTCTTAGTACCAATGTCGATCCTTCTTCGAGGAAACATCTGGTTCATAGCCAATTGTGTGATAAAATTGCACCAACGTGAAAGACGACTGCGTCTCCAACGCAACCAAGGTGAACTGACGAAGGATATCATCTTTGTGCGTAACAAGCAAAGAGTACTGATGGAAGACAGCTTGTTTTTCATTGAAAATCGACCAGCTTCACCAGCCGACGCAACCATGAGGCGCAACCATGAGCATCGATAGGTCATCGTGGTGATGCATCATCCATTTGGCATCAAGTTTGGGTGAGGCACCTATGAAGTTCGACAAATCCTCGCTGTGGTCTGTTTCTTCTCAGTAATCAAGCTCGAGGAAGGAAGAACCACGTGGCAGAGGACAGTGAGGCAGAACAACAATGGCCATCCAATTTTGTGCAGTTCCACTAAAATTGAGGAAGACATGCCCGGGTATGGAGATACGCATCGCTGTTTCCAAAAATATAAAAAGGGATATAGTGTTGTTACTTTGTTTTACAAGATTAGCAACGACATCTCAATTGTCAATAAGAATTAATGAAAAGCACACCAACAAACAGAAGCATCATAATTATCTTGATGGGAACTAAACCAGGATACCCGAGAAAAAAAGCATTTCTTCATTTAACCAGTGATAGTACTACCACCATATGGACAATGACCGCACAACCACCATGTACTTTTTGTCGAAACAACATGTATACTACCTCCACCGAGGCATAAATCAGGACAACTTTTTGTTGGGGAACGTAGTAATTTCAAAAAAATTCCTACGCACACGCAAGATCATGGTGATGGCATAGCAACGAGAGGGGAGAGTGTTGTCCACGTACCCTCGTAGACCGTAAGCGGAAGCGTTATGACAACGCGGTTGATATAGTCGTACGTCTTCACGATCCGACCGATCCAAGTATCGAATGTACGACACCTCCGAGTTCAGCACACGTTCAGCTTGATGACGATCCGCGGACTCCGATCCAGCAAAGTGTCGGGGATGAGTTCCATCAGCACGACGGCGTGGTGACGATGATGATGTTCTACTGGCGCAGGGCTTCGCCTAAACTCCGCGACGATATGACCGAGGTGGAATATGGTGGAGGGGGGCACCGCACATGGCTAAGGAACGATCACGAAGATCAGCTTGTGTGTCTATGGGGTGCCCCCCCCGCCCCCGTATATAAAGGAGCAAGGGGGGGAGGCCGGCCAGCGCGCCAAGGGAGGAGGAATCCTCCTCCTAGTAGGAGTAGGACTCCTCCTTTCCTACTCCTACTAGGAGGGGGAAGGAAGGAGGAGAGGGGAAAGGAAAGGGGGGCGCCGCCCCCCCTCCTAGTCCAATTCGGACCAGAGGGGGGAGGGGGCACACGGCCCATGCTGGCCGCCCCTCTCTCCTTTCCCCTAAGGCCCATAAGGCCCAATACTCTCCCGGGGGGTTCCGGTAACCCTTCTGGCACTCCGGTTTTCTCCGAAATCACCCGGAACACTTCCGGTGTCCGAATATAGTCGTCCAATATATCAATCTTTATGTCTCGACCATTTCGAGACTCCTCGTCATGTCTGTGATCACATCCGAGACTCCGAACAAACTTCGGTACATCAAAACTTATAAACTCATAATAAAACTGTCATCGTAACGTTAAGCGTGTGGACCCTACGGGTTCGAGAACTATGTAGACATGACCTAGAACCATTCTCGATCAATAACCAATAGCGGGACCTGGATGCCCATATTGGTTCCTACATATTCTACGAAGATCTTTATCGGTCAAACCGCATAACAACATACGTTGTTCCCTTTGTCATCGGTATGTTACTTGCCCGAGATTTGATCGTCGGTATCCAATACCTAGTTCAATCTTGTTACCGGCAAGTCTCTTTACTCGTTACGTAATGCATCATCCCGTAACCAACTCATTGGTCACATTGCTTGCAAGGCTTATAGTGATGTGCATTACCGAGAGGGCCCAGAGATACCTCTCTGACAATCGGAGTGACAAAACCTAATCTCGAAATACGCCAACCCAACATGTACCTTCGGAGACACCTGTAGAGCACCTTTATAATCACCCAGTTACATTGTGACGTTTGGTAGCACACAAAGTGTTCCTCTGGTAAACGGGAGTTGCATAATCTCATAGTTGTAGGAACTTTGTATAAGTCATGAAGAAAGCAATAGCAACATACTAAACGATCAAGTGCTAGGCTAACGGAATGGGTCAAGTCAATCACATCATTCTTCTAATGATGTAATCCCGTTAATCAAATGACAACACATGTCTATGGTTAGGAAACATAACCATCTTTGATTAATGAGCTAGTCAAGTAGAGGCATACTAGTGACATTAAGTTTGTCTATGTATTCACACATGTATCATGTTTCCGGTTAATACAATTCTAGCATGAATAATAAACATTTATCATGATATAAGGAAATAAATAATAACTTTATTATTGCCTCTAGGGCATATTTCCTTCACTTTTCGAGTGGCATTTCCTCCATAATAGTACTAGTAGGTGATGTTGGACCAGCGGACGAACCCTAGCTACTATACATGGGGAGCTGGGGAGTAGTCGCATAGAAGAAAACCCGCACGCAGCAACCTGGGGAGCTGGACCAGTACAAGAAGTTATACCTCAGGTGGGCGAGATGTCGTTTAGGCAGGCAGGCGGGATCTGCCCACACGACGGCAGCGAACAAGGGCGCGGAGGATCTTCGTCCGTGCCAGTGCCGACTCCGAGAGGACGGTGCGCATCGGGTTCCACCGTCACCGACGGCGACAACGTCAACGCTGCACCTCCTCACCTCCCACAGCGAACGGGATTCGGCCGGATCTGTGACCACCGGTAAGGAGAGAGATAGAGTGGACACTGTCATCTTGTTTTGATATGGAAAGGGTGAGAGAGCGAGACGCGGGAAACTCTATCAAACAAGAGGCTATAATGGAGTAAAAAATCTCTCCATAGCAGTGCTTTTAAATAGAATACACGCATTCCCGGAAAAAAGAAACGAAAACTGGCGGACAATTTTTTAAGGGTCTGTCTAGGACACATCTAGATGTGACATAGTTATGTCACATCTAAGTTGATGTCCACTCTGTTTGTGGTCTATTTTTTTGTCCTAGTTTTTTTTGTTTCTTGTTGCTACATTATATACCTGTGGGAGCTTAGATGTGATATCCTTAAATAACATCTAGATGTGAATTAGACAAACTGATTTTTTAACATACCAAGAAAGAAAACTCGATCAAAAACACGCCCCCGCTTCCAGGCCGCGAGAGTCGTCACGCACACACGCATAGACATAGACATGCATATCCGTGTTTACGTAAAATTCAATTTCCATCTCCATCTCCAATCATATTTGTCCAACTGACACATTATTTACGTTGTTAGTTATATACGCAGCAATATTAACATATAACATCTCTTGTTTGCAGACGTCCGGACCGCTGCCACGGCCGGTCCTGACCAACCCAAACCCTCTTCATCACCCGCGCGTGCTTCCCGCCCGAAACGGTCAGTGCCGCATTCATGCCCGGCCAGAGCGGACGTGACCTCTCACTGGCGCCGGCATTGAAGCGGCGTGCCGGCCAAGAGAGCATCGCCCACGCCGCTTCCGGGTGCACGCGGCTGCTCCGCGTTCAAAGGTCACAATAGCCGGCTACAACATGCATGTAAAAAGTTATCGGGAGTCCGTGCTACAGCTAGCTGTCCTCCCCCAACTCGTCAATCTCTTTCGGTAGTGCTAGTACTCCATGGCACGATCCATCGATAAGCAGGCGGGAAAGTTATCGTATACTCGGTTTGCGGTGAGTGGCATGCCGAGCGATCATGTGGGGTCGAGCCGTGGAGGAGGGTGAGACACGAACACGACAGATGTGATTTAAACGTTGGTTTTGCTCGATGGCGCGATCCAACGAAACGAAATGTTGGTTTCTCCCCGCTTCCATTTTTTCTCCGGAAAAACGGAAACTTCCTCTCCATTTTCATTCCTATTCCAAGGTTGCCCCGTTACAACATTCCATCAAATACAAAGGAAAACTAAAATGCATGCTGATGCATCTCAATGATTCACAGATCATAGCCAATATTTACTTCACAACTAAAGAAAAAAGTTGTGAGAGCGTGTACGAAAGAAAACTACTGATGGGGTCACTACGACTTAAACCCCAAACCCTAAACATGATTTAATTTCCTGGCCAGGCAGAACCTGTCGAAGGAAAGATGGCTGGCACCCTCGGATCATACAATGCTTTTGTGCAGTTCCACTAAGATCGACCTGAGCATCCCTGATGGCAAAGATATTGAAGAAGTGTGATTAGAATAATAGTACTGGCACTAGTTCATGAGACATAAACTCATCACAAGTAGAAGCCGGTAGAAGTAGAGAAAGATCGACATGGAGATGGAGCTACGGCAGTGGAGCAAGCCAGCTCCAAAAGGAAGACGGACTACCTGGGACGTCGAGCTGTAGCTAGAAGGGCAGTTGGGACGCGACATCGGCCCATACCGCGGTGACCCCCGATTAGGACGCACCAACTGTGGGTTTTCTCCCTCACTGATGTCGACCGCGTCTACGCAGAACATTGTTCCCTTCCCCCAGCTGCGGGATCAGGCCCGTCGTTCTATGCTTGTGAAGAGAGCAACCTAAGCAAGCAGGTTTGTAGCTTAGGCTCCTTCTAGTGTATACATAGTGGTTTTCCTTTTCTCTCCATATCAACCATTTTATATTGCGTACGTGTCATTGAAGAGTGAAATGATGGTTGCTTCTTCCGACTAACTTACTGTGTGATTTGACCGCTCCTTAGTGGCCCCTACACATACTCCCCCTACGTGTATGCAACAGTCACACGTACACATGGACGCAAAAACGCGCGCGATGCCCTAATGCATGCATGTCCGAGCACATGACGGAACACACACGGTCATGCTCAAGTGCTCAACCTACACGTGTATGCGCACACATACTCAGTCAGGGTGAGCTAGTGACCGTATAAACACCAGAATATATATATATATTGAGCGCAATGAGCATATTATGAAGTCCACTGACCGTATATTTACAAATATACAGTGAGAGACAGTGTATTTATCTCGTTGAAATTAAGCCATATTAACCGGAGAGGAGGCAGTATGGACTAGCATTACTTTGCTGTGTCCCGTCAACTTGCCGAACGAGGAGAAGGTTGCAGGACAGGAGAAGCTTGCGCGCGGTGGCTCGCAGGACAAGGAGAAACTTTTGACTAATGCAAGCTCTCCCTCACTCAGGCGGTGGACGTGCAACAGTTAATTCGATGTCAGAATGCCAGAAGCATACACTATACTACTAGTGCTATTATTGTTCAACTTCCCGAATAGGCGAACAGCCAAGCGCAAAGTTTACTAGTAGTACTAGTACTAATACTATAGTCTATAAAGGTATGTACTATACTAGTACTAGGAACCGGATGGAGGAGCGTCTGCACTCTTATTATAATTTTAAAATGTGATAAAGCAATCTTCAACACATTTGGTTCTCTTCGAGGGTTCTTGCATGTAATAATGGAAGTTGATTGCATGGAACACTCGCCACAATTCTCGCTTAATTATGACTCATATCCTGTTACAAATAGGAGCGCTCGGTAATATTTCCTCTTTTTTTGTTGGCCCTGTTTGGATCCCTAAGTTAAAGTTAGTTTTAGTTAGTTGAGGCTCAAATAACCCAAAAGTATCCAAACATGATGGGTTAGTTTGGGTTAGTTGGATATAACCCACCCCAAAAAACTAGCCCACACTAGAGGAGCTTATTTGGGTTAGTTCTCCTAGGCCCACTAGAAAAATTAGTAAAAAAAGTTACCCCTCCCATCCAAACAGGATCCAAAGTAGTCAAATGATTGAGAAAGAATATTTATTGTCAATCTAGCCCTACCATCCAAACATCTCTTTGGTTAGAGTTAGTTTAAGGTTAGTTCATGGTTAGAATCTAACTCTAACCTCTAACTGAGTTAGAGTATCCAAACAGGGCCGTTATTCAGCATGTAAACAGGTCAGCAAACCTTGCGGCGCATCTTCGTGCGAACCGTGCTTGCTGCACTTTGAATGTGGCCGAGAGCTGGCTTGATGAAACACCTCGCTTTCTACTTCTTTTTTTGCGGGGTACCTCGCTTCCTAGTGACCAGTGTCTTGGCTGATCGTCCTAAGAATGCTTATATATGAATAAATCTCTCTCATTTACCCGCAAAAAAGATTTAGCCATATTAACCGGAAAGGAGGGAGTATGGACTAGCACTATTTTTTGGTGTGTCCCGTCAATTCGCAGAATGAGGAGAAGCTTGCAAGACAAGGTGAAGCTCGCTTACGCCTTTTGACTAATGCAACCTACCCTCGGTGGACATGCATCAGCCCATTCGGTGTCAGATTGTCAGAGGCATACACTGTAGTACCCAACATGCGGAGTACCATCATTGTTCGACTTCACGAAGAGGTGAAGAGCTCGTACTACTACTAGAACCGCATGGTGGAGCGTCTGTACTCTTATTTTTTTATCTCTGATAAAGTACACGTTTATTCCGGAGAAGGGCGGAAAACGGCAGCCCAACATGTAATGATGATATCGATCAACCAACCATGCTCGAATATATCTTGGCCTCCGTGCGAGCCTGTCTGTGTGTTCTCGCTCCTCGTCTCTGTCAAGGAACGGCGGGTTGGCTCTTTGCCGTCAATTGAGATCGGTTTTCTCACACTCCTGTCCCACATGTCAGTGATATGCCAAGAGGAGGTGCGTTGACCGACTGGCCATACGCGCACTTGGTTTTGCACCTTCATACTCCTCCCTCCGTCACAGTTTATAGGGCGCGCTTCATTATGATGCATTTCTCTCAATGCATTTCCACCACTAGAGAGACTGTAGACGCGTTTGGTTTAATGCTCAATTAATTAGGGCGTGGTAACCACAATCAAGTCCACAATTTTCTCTCGATGTACTCCCTCCTTTCCGGTTTATAGGGCTTATCTCAAAATTTTAGTTTTTCCATTTTATAAGGCTCAATTTGGTTGTTTTCCATCACATGTTCAGATTCCAATGTGCATTAAATCATTACATGCAAGTACTAAGAGAAAATTGACCAATGCATGTACTTTATGCATGCATGCATTGCAATTAATGCATTGATAAACATAATTTTTTGAGGAAAACAAGAGCATTAATTAGGTGCTTTTGCAAAACTACACAAAGTATTCCACCACTCGCCATCTACCTTGATTGGTGAGATTTTTGAATTGAGCACTATAAACCGGAAAGGAGGGAGTAGTACTACGGAGTGGAGTAAGTGCATGCATGTGTGTACCCAGGGTGGAAGCATTGCATGCATGTGTGTACGCATTATTCCCTCTAGTAATAAACGCCGTGCTATAACTACCAATGCTATTTTTCAGGCCGATCGCTAGTCGCCTTGGTCCCACAGATTTTTTTCTTTTTCTGAAGCGCGCTCTATAAACAGTGACGGATGGAGTAGTATGAGCGGATTCAAAGAAGAGCATATTGATGGTTGCTTCTTCCGAGCAACTTATAGTGGGAAAGGTGGGGCTTATGATTTGACTGCTCATTACTCACTATTAATGCGGCGCGACGACCGGGCTGAGTCTCCCATGCGGTTGTGCACTACCCCCTTGTTTCTTAAATATACTCCGGGGTATTTGTCTTTCTAGAGATTTCAACGAGTGACTACTCAAATATTTGTCTTTTTAGAGATTCAAATGGACTAATACATACAGATGTATATAGACATATTTTAGAGTGTATATTCACTCATTTTGCTTTGTATGTAGTCACTTGTTGAAATCTCTAGAAAGACGAATAGAGTATTTAGGAACGGAGGGAGTACACATACGAAGCAAAATGAGTGAATCTACACTCTAAAATATGCCCATTTGAATTTTTTAAAAAGACAAATATTTAGGAACGAAGGAGTATAATTTTGTGCATGGCACATGGACCCGGATGATGAAGAGGCTTCTGGCAATGCTATCAAGCTTCCATCATTTGTTTACATAATTGACGTACTATACAAATAATTTTCCAGCGACATGAAATTGTACAATGGTGTGAGCTTTCAGCTTTTGTGTCATGTGTCTTGCCATCGATGCTCTTTCAGAAACAATAAAAAACTAACTTCCTTGCTGATGCATGTCAGTTATTAGCAGATCAGAGCTAATAATTAGATCACAACTGAAGACATATTTGTGAGAAGGTGTTAAATTAAAATTGATCCATGCTTTCATTGGCAGCAACGTCCCCCAGCTCTGTCTAAATCAACAAGGCATGTTGGGAAAAAAAGTAGCTGTCTGGAGCATGCAACATTCTGATCATTTTGTGCAGTTCCACTAAAATAGAGCTGAGCTTCCCTGTTCCAAAGATATTAAGTGTGATTACGATAATAGAGGGCTGCTGATGAAACAATAAACACACAAATAGAAGTCGGTCACCTTTGCAGTCTCTCTTAAGACTAACTAGTTGGAGAAGATTAGGCTCGGAGTTGGATGAGGAGGATAGAGCAAAACCAATCTCCCTTTGTGCAGTCGCACTGAAATGTAGAGACGTTGCCCCTGTGACATTTTAGTACAACTGCACAAAACACTCTTAAGAAAAAAGTGATTTGTGCAGTCCACCAAAAGGTCGCAATAGCAACGAGGTGAAATGGATAGCCCTGTTTGCAAAAAAGAGGTAGAAAGGAAACAATTACTGGCCAATAACAGTTTATGACACATACAAAAAAGAAGCATATTCCTTGTCCTAAGGGAAGATAACAACACGGTTGTGTTTGTCTAAAACGGTGTGAGGACGAGATTGCAATATGGAAAGTACGCCGAACGAGCTACGTTTTGGGCAAAGAACTATGGAAGATCCACATGTAGCGACGTGGGAAGACAGGCAGTGGAGCAAGGCTGGAGGGGATACCTGGAGGTCGTCGGGATGTAACTAGGTGAGTGGAGGCGGGCAGAATCTGCGAGCAGGTGGCGTAGGCCCTGCCGCGCCGGAGCTTGGTCAGAGAGAACGGCGTGTACCGCAGATCAGGACGTGCTTCCTCGGCGCCATCGAACGGAGAAACGATGCACTTCCTCCCTTTCCCCGGCGGACGGGATGCGGCCGGGTCAGTGGCCAACGGTGAGAGAGAGAGAGGCCACCACACTCCCTTTCCCTCGGCGGACGGGATGCGGCCAGATCAGTGATCAACGGTGAGAGAGAGAGAGGCCACCGCAGCCTTGTGTGAGATACTCTGAAGAGCGACACACCAGGAAGGCGGGCTCCATTGTATATAGTTGAGCGGACTACCTTTTTCTCCATAAAAATCGTTTTATATTCTGTTTACGTGCCATTGAGCGCTATAACTTTATTTAAAAATAACGTGGCAACGCGTCAAGTCAAACTTTGTTCCGTGCACGCGTGGTACACGACCTCCCTAGGTAAACAACCGCTACAGGCGTTCAAATTAGCACGTGGGCTTCCATTTCGTAAAGAAATGAGCTCCACCGTGTACTTGCGCGGGTGTGGCTGGGCACGAAGCGTGAGTATGTGCACGGTGCACCTATTCTCTTCTTGTATACACACACCACCTACGTGGGGTTGTGTGAGAGAGATACAAACCTAGAGAGATATAGTCTCTGGGTTCTTGAGAGTTTTTTTGGGGGGGGGGTCAATCAAAAAATGTAACATATGCAATGTGTGTGAAATAGAGTCCTGGATATAACATATATATAGAGGGGGCGATCCATGAGAAGAGAGTGGAGGTATCATCGGCTTGAGGTGTCCATAGAATCGAAGAGAGGGATGATGTGTGTGTGTGTGCGCACGATCGATAAAGAGTGCCATCGAATTTGTGTGTGCCCACGTCAAAGATATAGAGTGGCTGGCCTACTGGAACGTGAGAGGGGACATGTGCAGTTTGTCTCTGTGGCATGGATACCTACCTGAAGCGCTCGACTATCAGTGTGTGGTGGGGGAAGAGGGAGGCCCAATTAACTATAGAGGTACAATGGCTGGTATATGTGTGGAGGAGGAGAGAGGCCTACCTCATGTATTAAGGAGATCGATCTGCCTCATGTATTAAGGGAGATGGATCAGCGTCCATGTAACACCCATGATGCGGCTATATCTCCCACGTGTCGAGGCATGATTTAGAGGCATAACCGCATGGTGGTTTTGTCGCAAGAAGGGTCATCTTCACACAATCCCATGTAATGAACAAGAATGGGATAAAGAGTTGGCTTACAATCGCCACTTCACACAATGAACATATAATTCATACATCATCCAAAACACACACATAGTCCGACTACAGATGAAGCCAAAAGAAAAGAAGATAACCCAACTGCTAGATCCCCGATCGTCCCAACTGGGCTCCACTACTGATCAACATGAAATGAAACATAGCAATGACCAAGATCTTCGTTGAGCTCCCATCTGAGCTCGGTTGCATCACATGCACTGGTATCATCGGCACCTGCAACTGTTGTGATAGTATCTTGTGAGTCACGAGGACTCAGCAATCTCAAAACCCGCGAGATCAAGACTATTTAAGCTTATGGGTAGGAAGTGGTAAAGAGGTGGAGTTGCAGCAATCACTAAGCAAATATGGTGGCTAACATACACAAATAAGAGCGGGAAGAGAAGTAACGGAACGGTCGAGAAGCTAGAAGTGATCCTGAAACTACTTACGTTCAACCATAACACAAACCGTGTTCACTTCCCGGACTCCGCCAAGAAGAGACCATCACAGCTACACACGCGGTTGATGCATTTTAATTAAGTCAAGTGTCAAGTTCTCTACAACCGGATATTAACAAATTCCCATCTGCCACATAACTGCGGGCACGGCTCTCGAAAGTTTATACCCTGCAGGGGTGTCCCAACTTAGGCCATCACAAGCTCTCACGGTCAACGAAGGATATTCCTTCTCCCGGGAAGACCCGATCAGTCTCGGAATCCCGGTTACAAGACATTTCAACAATGGTAAAACAAGACCAGCAAGACCGCCCGACTGTGCCGACAAATCCCGATAGGAGCTACACATATCTCGTTCTCAGGGCACACCGAATGAGACATCCTACGAGTAAAACCAGACCTCAAGTTTCCCCGAGGTGGCCCCACAGTCTACTCGGTTCGGACCAACACTTAAAGAAGCACTGGCCGGGGGGGGGGGGGTAAAATAAAGATGACCCTTGGGCCTTGCTGGAGGAGTTTTATTCAAAGCGAACCGTCAAGGGGGTCCCATAAATCAACCAACCGCGTAAGGAACGCAAAATCAAATGACATAACACCGGTATGACGGAAACTAGGGCGACAAGAGTGGAACAAAACACCAGGCATAAGGCCGAGCCTTCCACCCTTTACCAAGTATATAGATGCATTAATTAAATAAGAGATATTGTGATATCCCAAAATAATCCGGATCCAACATGGAGCAATCTTCAACTTCACCTGCAACTAACAATGCTATAAGAGGGGCTGAGCAAAAGCGGTAACATAGCCAAACAACGATTTGCTAGGAAGGGTGAAAAGGTTAGAGGCTGACATGGCAATATGGGAGGCATGGTAAACAAGTGATAGGTAGCGCAGCATAGCGATAGAACGAAGCAACTAGCAAGGAAAGATATAAGTGATATCGAGGGTAATGGTCATCTGGCCTGATATTCCGCAAGGAAGAAGAACGAGACCAAGAAGACGGATGTAGTCGAACGAATCCTCACAACTCCGGAATGAAACCGAAGCTATTGAGAGAAGCAAACCGGAAAGAAGCAAACAACATGGTAAACAACCATCACATAAACATGGCATGATGCACAATCAAGTATGATGCATGTCCGGTTTAATGAGGCATGGCATGGCAATATGCACAAACAAAACTACAAATTAAGTGGAGCTCAATATGCAACGAGTTGCATATCGACGAAACACCACATCGAATTATTTAGTTTACTCTTAGTTAAGATACTCAACAATTGTTAAATGTTAATTAACATGGCAAGAGGTGAAAAAAAAGTAAACTAACTATTTAGGCAAGTTTAAATGAGGCCAGAAACAACAAACAACAATTCCGGAAAATCCTCATGTCCATATTTCAAACTAACTACTGTTCTACCCTAAACCATATTTTAATGTTGTTAAGCAGTAAAACAAAGTGCACCAAGTTAATCTATGCATTTTCCACCCCATTTACATACAAAGTTCATTAAAATTGGACCTACGATTATTTAGTTACGGAATAAATCATTTTAGCATGGCATTTAAGCAATTTTAAACAAACAACATTTTAAACATATTTAACATGGATGAAAGCAGTAGATTATGAAACTAGATGAAAAACTAAGCATTTTACATATATAAATTATTTACAAATGATGCACGGTTTGTGAGTTATTAAATGCATGATCTAGAGGGACTTTTCTGCAAATCTATTAATTCACTGGATAATTAGCAAATTCGCAGATCTGGGAAAAAACATTCGCGGGCCAAATCTGGCTGGCCCGATAGTGCACAGGAGAGGTTGGGTGTTTTCTCACCATGGGCCTTGGCCCAGCTGGTGGAGAGGATGCAGGCTGGCTGACTTGGGGCTGGGCCTTGCTGTTGCTGGCGAGGTCAACGCACGGCGCGGGCGTGCGGTGCGACCGTGAGGTAGAGGAGGCCGAGCGTGAGCAGGGGAACTTGGCGTGACTCCAGAAGAGGCTAGCGATGCGGATCCAGTAGGGACAGGGCGGAGCTGGCAGCGGGGCGATGAACAGGCGCAGGCGGCGGCGCTCGATCCCGAGCCACTGCTCGAAGCGGGGGAAACAGAGGCCGGCAGCGAGGTTCGGCGGTGACGGCGTCGGCTTGGACGGCACGAGGCTGAAGATGGCGGGGCACGATGCTGGTGACCTGCTGGTGGATCTCCGGCGACGAGCTGCAAGGTCATGGCGGGGAAAATTCAGAGAAAGACAGAGAGGGAGCAAAAGAGATAGAAGAAGGACAGGAAGAAGAGGGCACGCGGGGCGGGGCTCACCAGACCTAGAGGTGCCGGCGACCGGCGGGCAAGGCAATGGAGCAGCAGCTACAGAAGATGGCGGCGACGGGACCTCGAGGCCGAGCTCAAGCCATGGCGTGGTTCCAACGTGGAGCTCCTGTAGGAAGGCAAGACCGAGATGTTGAGAGGAGGGAGAGAAACTGAAACACAAGGGAAGGAGAGGGGTCTTGCTGGCTTCGTTGCCAATGACGTTTGGGTGCCCCCGCGAGCTGTGGCTTGTAGCCGACAGCGACGGAAACGGAGGAGAGGCTCGGGCGAGAGGATGTTGCCTCGGTTTGATCCAGATTAAGCGGGGCTGGGGCTGCACTGGTTGGTGGGTGGCTGAAGGCGAGACGACCGCGGGCACCGGTTGGCTCGATGGGGAATTCCAGGGAGAGGAGGTGCTTGTTGGAGATATGCCCTAGAGGCAATCATGTATGATGATATTTCCTATGTGTTTATGAATAAAGATAGTCCTTGGACATTATCAATGATGTGTATCAGTAAGTACGTGACTTGTTTGTGGGACTATGCATTGTAAGATGACTGTCCTAAAAGGTCCCTAGTCGAAAGGGCTGTGTGGACACGCAGCCGACTAGACTAGCATATGACACGTTCGATGGCTTGGTCTCACTAGCCATGAAGCATTGGATGCTAACCGGATAATGTGGACTTGGAAAGGTCTGGTTGGATTCGACGTAGTCGGATCCGAGTCGAGATAAGGTCCGAGTTGGACAGACCCAACTATGAGACGCAGCGATATGTCATCTGTGAGTCTCTAGTACAACATAGGTTCTATGTCCTAAGACATGAGCTGACGCATGTACTCGAGATGGTGACAGACTTGCTTTGGGCCGACCAAACGCTACTCCGTGACTGGGTAATTACAAAGGTAGGTTTCGGGTTAGTCCAGTCCCATGCTGCGAGACATGGTCGAGCAAGATGGGATTTGCCCCTCCGATCAGGAGAGATATACTCTGGGCCCTCGTGTGATCCGACCAGGATAAGCATGGCCATGCGACAGGGATTATGAGATAATCCGGTTTGTGGTCGGTATCACTGGAACGAGAAAGAGGTCGGGCTAGCACAAGGATGATAGTCTCGCCTTGAGCCCGACAACATATATCGTGAGGCAAAGGGAACAGAAGTGTGACACGTTGTACAGGTTCGCCTAACCAACTTCATAGTCTGCTTGGTGGTTGGCACGCCTTGCTAGAGGCTGCTACTAACCGTGCAGGTCGGTTGGTGCTTAAGGGAAGGAACCTACAAGGTCGGTTCATAGGACACTGGTCGGATGTGATCCGAACTGGACTAGGAACGTGACCGAGTAGACTTGTGGGCTTTAGGGTCCGTGCGAGGCCCAAGTGTTGAGCCCTGGACGGACGCCTATATAAAGTGGAGGTGTAGCACACTCATGTGGTTGATCGCTTCGGCGTTGCGACTAGGGTTTGCATGTGTTGTGAATAGCCACCTCCACTCGCCGCCGACTGTGTGATCGGACCTAGCAGTCCGCCGCACGGTGTTCCTCCTGCACGCGCGGATACCGTTAGAGGCGGTGCACTTGCGCCGCTCCGGCAAACTTGTACGTGGGATCGGACGACCGGCTGTTCGAGGGAGATTGGACGAGTAGGAGACGATTCACGCACACGCGCTGCCCCAACTCTTCTTCCGCTACACGGCACTGTGCGTCTAGTGGTAACAAACTGTGATCCATCTCCCGTAGCATGTTCCTGTTATTTTGCGCGTAGGAAATTTTAATTTGCAGTCGACGCACCCTACCGTAGAACCCAACAGTGGTGGTTGGCTAGATCGATTGGATGGATTTGGATCGGGGAGGATGAGGCTGGTGATTGGCTCACTGGCAATCCCGAGGGGAAAACGAAGAGGACACAAGGTGGAGGTTTTTGCAGCGGCGGGGTGGAAATGATTGATGGAACGACTATTCTAGGGTTTGTCCGGTATGTATACCGAGTGGATTTGGATAGGGGTCGTTTGGGTCCCTCCGATCATAATCGGACGGCCCGGAATAAATAGGTTAGGAAGACCGAAAGAGAAACCAAAGATGTTTTATAGATGTTTGGGGATGATCCAGACTCATCTGTCATGACAACCCGGGTTGGGTCCGGGAGAAGTTTCGGACACATGCGCGAGGGGGCTGCGAGCTGGCAAGAGAGGTTAGGTGGTTGGACAAGAGGGAAACGAAAACATGTTGGTCTCGGAACGGTCAACGAAGGCAACGGGGACGCAGCGACCACGAACGATTATGAGTTTTATGAAAACATGCGGATGCAATGCGGATGATGCTATGTAATGAGATGCTTGACATGAACAAAATGCAAAACAAAAGACAAAAACACAAGCACGAAGGAAATAACATATCACATAGCTGGAAATGGCAAGAGTTGGAGTTACAATTATGGAAAGTAACATCCGGGGTGTTACAACACTCCACCACTACAAGAGGATCTCGTCCCGAGATCTACGATGGCACCGGAGAGAAACGGAAGAGAAAGAGGTAAGACAAAGTTGCTTTTTCGACCAATGAGTGAAACCAAAGAACCTTGAGAGGTTGAAAAGTTGAAAGAAAGAACACAACAAAGTTGAACACAATTGAGAGCACTATGGTAGAAAATAGAAACAAGGAACACCATGTGAACCTTGGAGGTTGCAAAGCTATGAACGACGAGTACAATGGACAAGAAGGAATTGAAATCCCTCTGGTTAAAACGAGATAAACAAGGAATGAGAACGAAAGAATGCAGGCAGCACTCCGGTAGAAAAGAGAAGCAAAACTTGATAAAATGGGAAGAACTTGGAAAGAGGACATGACACTCTGGTTAAATGGCTAAGCACGAAAAGAACATGATCCTCACAAATCGAGATGATGAGTGAAAAGAGCAACATCACAATGCCTCCGAAAGAAAGAATAGAAGATAGATCATTGGAATAACAGAATGGAGAAAAAAAGCCAACTTCTGCCACAACTGAGCTTGGAAAACACCCTTTCAAGAAGGTTATAACGGAGTTGTTGGAAAATCAACAACGAAACGAATAAGCTTGTAGTGGGCTTAAGGAAAACTTCTCAAAATTGAGGTGAATTTCTGCCACTACGGAAACAAATAATATAATTGATAACACCGATGAGATGAAAAACTTCTTCCACCAAGATGATATAGAGATAACTTGGACCATTGATAATCACCACAATAGCCACATTCCTTAGGGAAGGCTTTAAGTGAAATCTATACCAAGATAACTCCAACGAAGAGATTGATGGATTTAAAATACCTCATTCTTGATAGCATGTGAATCGCGAAACATGAACGGAAATTGTCAAGAATGATATAACACCATCTCAAAAGATAAGGTAGAAAGAATTGCACTTTGGAATGCAAGATGAAGAATACTTGAGCTCCTCAAAACAAAACATGTGTTGAGCACCATGTTTAATTTTGAGTATAGCTTGGCTGATCTTAACTTCAAGAGAAATCTTGAAGAACAATTGAAGAATGAAAAGAATCCTTGAAGAACCACCATGTAGAGCCTCCATGAAGAATTTCGGTAATAAAAGGATGATAGAACGAAAGAGAAGTTGCAAACACAAGGTAAAGCCTTGCAATGATTTAGATGGAGCTTCGCGACGAGATAATGCGGAAAACTTGGAACTCCAGAAAAGAAAATATGAAGCATCTCGAACCGAGAAATGTGACATGATGAACAACTCTGGAAGAAGAAACTGTCGGCGTTCTGGGAATGGGGGTCCCCAGACTTGCCTGCCTGCGGCCTGCGGCGTGGCTCAAGCGAAGGCCCAGCGTAGCCCAGCTTCATCAGCTCAAGCTCAAGACCCTCGCGAGGGGCCAAGCCTCGCGGGGCAGACGACAGGAAGCTTCCTCAGGAGCAGCCTCATCAAGCAGGCTCGCGAGGAGGCAGAGAGATCAATGCAGGGCGCCTCGCGAGGAGCCCGTGACGCAAGCCATGACGATCGAGACCAGGCGGGCGCCAGGCGGGCGCCGGCCTATGTAGTGTCCTTGTTTCCCCTTTGGTGCAAAGGGGGCAAGCACAGGCCAAGGCATTAGGCAAAGGTTACCGTTTCGGTGCAACAAGACCAAGACTAGCAGAGTGGCAGGATGGAAGTCATCGTGGAGCCCAGGACGGCGTCACCGCCAGAGTCTTTGGCAGTCGAAGACCAACTTTAGTCACGATAAGTGTACTAGATGTTCCCCTTCAAAATGGCCAATTGTTGGCGCCCTTCCCACTCATTATTTGGGAAGAGGCCCAGGGCCTCCCTCTATAAATAGGACTAGCCACCACAGTAGAGGGGTGATCGGATCCAGATTGTGCATAGACTAGAGAGAGGCGACTGAACTCACCGAAGCAGTTCATCACACCAGCTCAAGAACAGCCCCTCGCGAGGCTGTTCTCCCTTTGTATTGTTCATCATCAGCCCGTGAGGCAATCCACCGCACCACACACTGGAGTAGGGTATTACACCACAATGGTGGCCTGAACCAGTATAAACCTCGTGTCCCTTGTGTGTTCTTCTTTCTAGCCTAGATTCCTTGCGAGGCCTTGAGACGCGAGCTGGTAGGGGAAAGATCTTCGTGCGCACCCCAGAGTTCGAACCTCAAGGGTCTGCCAGAACCCGAAATCCGACATTTGGCGTGCCAGTTAGGGGTGCGCCGGAATCCTTCTTCCGCCACCTCGCATTCCGTCACCCCGCCGTTCTAATGTCAAGCGACCCGACTGCCAACGCCGACTGCTGGGCGGCGTGGCCCGCCCACGCCATGCCGCCGACCCAGGGCGACCTCAACCTTGCGCCTCAAGCAGCTCGCGCTTCGCAGGGCGCTGCAGGGCGCGGGCTACGCGGACAAACGCCGCCTGCCCTCACACCACGGCAGGTGCGGTCAGCAGCAAGAGCCTCAAGCCACACTGCGGCCACAGCACCGCACACCCGACGGTAGCAGGCGAACTCAAGGGCCGCGCTCACGGTGGCCCGAGAGCTGCTAAGGTGCCGGCTACTGGAGGGCGGCCGTGACATGTTGTTAGAGCGAGTGGCCGAGCTCCTGGGCGTCGCCACCTCGGGAGCACCTCCTTTCTGCGTCCAGCTGCCGCCCCAGATCCAGAGCGGGCCGTATGGCGGCCCCATACGCGCCCACGCAACTCCAAGCGGGCTCCGGGACCTACTCAACGCCAACCCGGCTGGCAGCACCAGGCGACAAGTCGCACCGGCCCCATCTCCGGCTGGCGAAGGAGTGCATGCCGCGACCCTCGGCCTCGGCGGACCACCACGCCACCCCAAAGACAATGCTCCAGGCCGAACTACGTGGCACATGAGGCACTACGGTGAGACCCACGGAGCGGTGGCCCCAGAAGCTTATGTGCCCCACATGGTGGATCAAGAGTGCGCACTGGAAGAAGACCATGGCTCGTTCCTCGGGCCAGGCTGGGGCAAGGAGGCGCCAGAAGCTGAGCTCTTTCAGGAACCTCAAGAGAGCCTCGACAACCGCGCTGGTGGCAGCAACTATCGGGTACCACTAATTCCTCAGGAGCAAGCTTATGCTAACCATGGGTCGTAGGAGGTACATGTTGCAGCAGCAGATGGCTGCCCCAATGCGGCAGCCTCCTACCCCTCAGGAGGAGGGCGCCGGGGGCTGCAGGAGAGGGGCCGAGACCCGGGTTCGCCCCCGCGGCGCTCGGAGCAAGGCGTTCTCAGGATGTAGGCCCTCTGCCGGGGAGGTGCCCCAGGGCCTACCCCCAGCAGAGGACCCGTGGTCGTCGGGGGAACCGCTGGCGACCGCTCTACCCCGTTGGCGTCGTCCTTGGTCTTCGGTCGCCATCAATGGCGATAGAGTGTGGTGCAAGGCGGGGCCCTCGCCTGGCGATATGAAGCAAGGCCGGTACCTGTGAAGAAGGCCCAGTGCCTGTGAATCTTGCCGCCCGTGACACTCTCACGTAATAATGAGTGGGGCTGTACATGCCCCAGAGTCTCCGGAGAGCCGCCCTCGGGCCTCGGGGGCTCCCGCCCACGCCCAGTGGCAGCACTTAGCTCCACGCTGGTGAGAAGACGTCGAAGACTAGGCTAGGTGCCGGACGCGGCTTTTTGCTTTTTGCCTTTTCCTCTGTTGACAAGTTTCTTCAATTTGAATTTAAGTTGGATTTGATCTTGAGGCTTGCGTGTGTTTGGGGAAGGGGTGTTTAGTCTCGTTCGAGCAATCTCTTGTGTTCTGGTTTTGGCTTTGCGTCCAAAGTTAGCGTCAGTTGCCTCCCCTCGTGAGCCCCTCGCGAGCCGGGCCGGGCCAAGCACGTCTACAATCCGGACCGCTATCGCCGCACCCTCTCCGGAGGTTCTCATCGCAGGATCAATGGGTTCACCCAGAAGACACTCGAGGCGCTGCGGCCCCCACAGGTCCACTCGGGACTCATCGGGGTCAAAAGGTAAACAAGTCAGCTGACCCGTCACCGGGCCAGTAGCTAAGCTCACACGCAGCGTTATGCTTATCGGGGTACTGATCGCAAACCTTTACATGAGGGGCTTCCCCTCCCAAAATGCTCTTACAATCTTCAGGGCCGAGCTCGAACCTTCTTCATGCAGGGTAAACAGTGGCGACATACGATCAGTCGGACATATCACTCACCGCGTCTTCTGGGGCGCCTCCAGAGGCGTCGCTGGCGTCACTGACATCATCACCACTACCGCCAACACCTCCGTCAGCGCCAGGCTCGTCCACAACGCCGCCTTCATCGGCGGCCACGATCACGCCATCATCATCAGATGCGAAGGCCCTGACGAGGGCGTCCACGTTGTCCTCCACCCATTGCGCCAGGTCGCCCCGGATGGCTATGGGCACAGGTGCGATGGCGGCATCGAAATCGAAGTGGGGGTCCCTGTCCTGTAGATAGCTGAAGACACGGGAGAAGGCACACCCGAGTAAGGCTCGGCAACTCTCCTCGACAAGCCAATGAGACCTCTTAGAGCGGTTCTCCAGAAGCGTCACCATGTCAGTGAAAAACTGGAGGTTGCCGGCGTAGTTGGTCTCATGCGGCACCTCGGCGGCAGCCTCGCAAATGTTGCCCAAGGCTGTGTTAGCCCGTTCCTGGAGCGTTCGGAGCATGGGAGCGCGCTCGTGCTCCAGAATCCGCCGCTGACGGATCTCGTCCTCATTCCGCCGTGCGATGGCCTCGGCACCATCAACCCCCTATTGGAGAAGAAGCAGCTCAGCGTGGGAAGAGGCCAGCTCCGCCTGCGTTGCGCCAAGAGCGGCTGCGGAGGAGTCCGCACCCCGCGTCACTTCAGCCAGTTTGGCCCTGAGGGCCGCGGTCCTACCCTCAGCTTCGGCCCTGATCAACTCCAACCTCACTTCATATTTGCGCTCGAGATCCGAGCGAGCTTCCGCCACGCGGCGGTCGACCTCTTCTTGGACTTGGACTTCGCGCGTGGCGACGTCATCCTCCGCCTGAGTCACCAGGCGCTCCCTCGTCTCCAACCGCTCAAGGTCAAGGTTGCGCTCGGCGGCCTCCAGCGTCAGCGCCTCCTCGCGCTTCAGGAGCTCCACGTGGTCGATGGAAGCCCCCTTCCGCGACACAAGGGCCGCCTGGCGCAGTTCCACTTGCTGCTCCAGGCTTGGAGCTCCCATGCGCACTCCTCCGCATCTTTGCGCTGTCGATCTACTTCCCAGGCCTCCTCGACGGCTTGGGAGCAGGCCTCCCGTGAGGCCGCCAGCGACACTTCAGCCTTCGCATTGTCAAGGTCACGCTGATGACGCGCGAGGGCGACAACTA
This sequence comes from Triticum aestivum, assembly GCF_018294505.1. Classification (NCBI taxonomy): domain Eukaryota; kingdom Viridiplantae; phylum Streptophyta; class Magnoliopsida; order Poales; family Poaceae; genus Triticum; species Triticum aestivum. The sequence goes on from NC_057807.1 coordinate 262,749,462, forward strand.
CCTTCAGCTTGCGCCTCTTCTCAGCGAGGCGCAGGCCCTCGGCCTCAAGGCGCGCATCCTCGCCAGCAAGCTCCGCCCTAATCCGGCTCACCACATCCGCCGCCCCCTGGAGGAACTCTTGATGAAGGGCGCGACTTTCCCGAGCGCGCCTGAGCATGTCTTGCACGTCACCCTCTGCCACTGGCGTATGCGGAGGGCCCTGAGGCGGCATGCCCCCTCCCGGCGCGAGGCTGGGGCTTGGTGCCCCAACAATTACTGGACGGACCTCGCCAGAAGCCCGGCCTGGCGCCGGTCCGTCCCCAAAAGAGGAGCTCCAGACCGACTTCAGCCAATCACCATCCACGATCAGGGAAGGAGCACAGGGCAAGCTAGCTGTGCCCCAGGAGAGCTCGTGAAGGGAGGACAGCAGGCGCGCAGGCTTGAGGTGCCCAGCGGGACGGACCACTTCTCCGACCGGCCGAGTGGAAGGGGCGCCGCTCGAGCTCGGCACGCCTAGGGTCAGCAGTGAGGACAAAGCTTGGGGGGATGGCTCCTTGGCCGTCTCTGTGAATTCGGCAGGAAGGGCCCTGAAAGGCCGCGATCAGCTGCAAGAGCAGAGAGGTAAAGGAGCAAAGAGAGAAGAGGACTTACTCATCCATGGCAAAGTACTTCCTGCACTTCAACATGCGGCAAGGGCGATCGTCACCGCCCAAGGCCTCCTTCCTCTTGCGGAGGGCCTCGAAGTCTACGCGGAACCAGCCTAAGCGCTCGGCGCACGGGTCGGCCTGTGGCACGAAAGAATCGTCAAGGTGATCAGCGCCGAGGGAACCGGCATGGGGGACGCCGCGGGGCGCTGCCTCGCAAGGGACGGCCGGGGCCTCGGGAGCCTCGGCCTCAGGAGCTGTAGGCCGCAACTCCATGCCTGCCACTGCTCCAGGACGGGCTTCGGGAGATGCCACCTTTGGGGCTCCACGCGGCGTCAGCATCTCGACATCGGCCCCCTCAGCTCCCGGCGATTTTCGTCTCCCCGCTCCATCGCCTGAGGCAGGACCACCGTGGGCGACCGGAAGGGCAACCACACCAACTGGGTTCTCGCGGGGTCCTGTGAGGCCAACCAGGCGCAACCCCCACTTGTCAAAGCTGGGCATCTGCCTCACAAAATCGGCCCTGCCCGAGCAAAGATACAAGAGGGCATCATCGTGCCGAAGGCTGCCTGGGGAAGGATTGCCAGTCAGGACCCTGAGCACCGTCTTCAGCACTTCAGGCGCCAGATCCTTCTCCTGGAGCCGCATGAGGTCTTTGTGCCCCGCAAAGTCCCGCATCCGACGGGAGTGGCGCTGGAGAGGAGCAATGCAACGTTGGAGGAACTCCTTCACCACCTTGGGCGCCGTCACGTCGAGCGCCCTCAAACTCTGGAAGCGGCGCCAGACGAAGGCGAGCCGGGGGCTCACGAGCGTCTCGTGATCCCAGCTTGAGTTGGGAACAGCGGGCAAGGTTGGGTGCGAGAGCAGGGGGCTGGGACCCCGACATCCACATACAGCCACCGCTCTCTGAACCTGGCCTCAGGGGGAGGAAGGCCGAAATCGATCCTTGAAGCAGCCATCTCTGGCACGGCGAGGAAGCTCACACACCCCGAGCATTGAGTGGGGTCGGTCAGGCGCAAAGAGAAGAAGTGGCGCAGCAGGGCAACGGAAGGAGGAATGCCCACCATTTCCTCGCAAACAAAAGCGAAGACAGCCAGGAGGGTAATGGACTCAGGCCCGAGGTGCATCATGTGGATCTGATAATGGGGGAGCACCGCATTGAAGAAAGCGAAAAAGGGGGGAACCAGACCTGCCCACAGGGCATCGGCAAAGAACCGGACCTCCATGACGACCCTATCAAAAGAAGCATGGGACACAAGCCAGACCGTGGTCCTGCTGCACTCATTGAAGATGGTGGCAAGAGCAGAACGGACCTTGCCCAAGGCCTCGGGGTTGAGTATGATAGACCGATCAACGGCAGGGGCCGCCGCCGGAGGCGAGCGGGACGAAGGCGCGGGCTTCTTCCCCCTTTCCTTCTTCGTTGGCACCATGGCAATGAGAAGGGGGGAGATTTTGAGTTGGATTGGAGGCGGAAGTTGGAGCCAGAGGAAGAAGGAAGGGCAGGAAGCGCGCGGACGGCGAAAGGAGAATAGCTGTGTGCAACCACGGGTCCGCCTAGCCGGGCGTATAATGAGGCATCGTGGGGAAGCAAGGACGCCCACGTCCAATCAATCGCCATGCGGCGCCCAAGGCCGCAGGCTATTGGGGCCCGCGGTGCTTCGCACTTGCCCCATCGCTTCTCTGCTAAGCCAAGTCCGAGCGCGCCTTGGGCCCGAGGGCTACTGTCGGTGTTCTGGGAACGGGGGTCCCTAGACTTGCCTGCCTGCGGCCTGCGGCGTGGCTCAAGCGAAGGCCCAGTGCAGCCCAGCTTCATTAGCTCAAGCTCAAGACCCTCGCGAGGGGCCAAGCCTCGCGGGGCGGATGACAGGAAGCTTCCTCAGGAGCAGCCTCATCAGGGAGACTCGCGAGGAGGCGGAGAGATCAAGGCAGGGCACCTCGCGAGGAACCCGTGACACAAACCATGACGATCGAGACCAGGCGGGCGCCAGGCGGGCGCCGGCCTGTGCAGTGTCCTTGTTTCCCCTTTGGTGCAAAGGGGGCAAGCACAAGCCAAGGCATCAGGCAAAGGTTACTATTTCGGTGCAACAAGACCAAGACCAGCAGAGTGGCAGGATGGAAGTCATCGTGGAGCCCAGGACGGCGTCACCGCCAGAGTCTTTGGCAGTCAAAGACCAACTTTAGTCAGGATAAGTGTACTAGATGTTCCCCTTCAAAATGGCCAATTGTTGGCGCCCTTCCCGCTCATTATTTGGGAAGAGGCCCAGGGCCTCCCTCTATAAATAGGACTAGCCACCACAGTAGAGGGGGGATCGGATACAGATTGCGCATAGACTAGAGAGAGGCGACTGAACTCACCCAAGCAGTTCATCGCACCAGCTCAAGAACAGCCCCTCGCGAGGCTGTTCTCCCTTTGTATTGTTCATCATCATCCCCTAAGGCAATCCACCGCACCACACACTGGAGTAGGGTATTATACCACAATGGTGGCCTGAACCAGTATAAACCCCGTGTCCCTTGTGTGTTCTTATTTCTAGCCTAGATTCCTTGTGAGGCCTTGAGACGTGAGCTGGTAGGGGAAAGATCTTCGTGCGCACCCCAGAGTTCGAACCTCAAGGGTCTGCCGGAACCCGAAATCCGACAGAAACTAGATCACTTGGATCAAACAATAATAAGAATTACGTTATGTGTATCCTTCACCATTTTAAATTGATGACAAGCAACGGATTTGGCATCCTACTTATTCTCGTAGAAACTATTAAGAGAGATATAGCGTAAACTTGAGAAGGTATAGATGGAACCACCGGTGGGATTAGGAAACAACGAATGAATTAATATGATAACGAAGGAAGTGAAATCTTGAACGAACCACCGTAAGAATTGAAAATGAAAGTAGCAAAGGCACAATTCTCTGGAAAGAATTGGAAAACGAATGAAGATACTTGAGGGGATTTAGATACAATTGAACGAAGAGATCACGAGCTTATTAGAGAATACTTGAATGATGCACGGGTAAGATTTGGAGAACGATAGCTACATGCTGAGAATGAAGAATTATGACATGACGACCTTCAGAGGAAAGAAATGGAAACAACTCATGAAATGCTCCGGATGGGTGAAAAGAATTCTCACAATCGAAAACAATTATGAGAGGATGGCATCAAACTTGAACTACGCATCTTTGGAAGAACGGGTAAGGATTTAAGAGGAACTCTTCTTTGGTCTTCAAAATCCGAGAATGACATCGAGAAACACCAAACATGAATTGTTGAGATACTCCAGGAGAATGAAAAACAAAGAGGTTGAGCCAACAATGAAAAATAATTTGAAATCGATCTTGGAAAACATCTGACTGATGAAATTCATTCTTACGTCAAACTTTGAAAAAATTAGGAATGGCTCCGGAAAAATTAGAAGAGTTAGGTAAGATCTTGGAAAAAAGACCTGTGGGTTAGGGCCCACTCAAGAGAAACACCGTTGAAATGATTTTAAAGAGAGATTGCACTGGTTGAATTAAATGACTTGAATGAGATAATAATCTCGAAATAGCTTGAACGAATCTTGAATGAAAATATGAGCCTTCTGAGATATGTTCTAACACTCCGGATAAGAACTGGGAGAGGTGAATAAATAAGAGAGCCTGGGATACGAAATTCACATGGGAAGATATGTGAAACAAAAGGAAGAGATATAATCAACACCGAAGCTTGAAATTAATCCACCGGAGAAAAAAAACAAAGAATAATAAACTAGAGCTCCATTAGTATCTTCCTAAGAATCACCGGATAAGAACATTGACGGAAAAGAATAGAGAGACTTCCCATCAATAAAATGGATACCCGATTAAGAAATCTGAGTCCTTGAAGAAAAAGGGTGGGAGGGCGGGAAAAACAAAGGCAACTTGGGATGAACGAAACAAACACCATTGAGAAAGAAAACAAGAATTGGTCTTGCACAGATTGAAAGGATCGGGTTAACCTGAAGAGAAGCACGCGGTTGGAAAAGAATTAATAAGACAACCTCAATGATCAAGAAGGATTAACACTCCCATAGAAATATGAGAACACCATTTAGGAAAGGTATGGATTCAACATTTGACTTCGAAGCAACTCAAATACCACAAATAAAACAAAACAAAGGATTTGGCTTGCATAATAAGACGGAACAAATACATATGATAGAGATTTACCCAATCCCATATCATGCATGTGTCGGAAAGATATTCTAGGAGCTACTTGAATTCCCACCTATAAACTCCCGAAACTTTCTGGTTATGCAATCTGGTGTTGGGGATACAAGGGAAGCAATATATCTCACCCAAAACTAACAATACCTACATCCAAGCTGTATCCATCTATCAACACATAACCAAGAAACCTTCGGAAATCGTGTACCTCAACCTTCGAAAAGCATCCGTTATACGAGCTATGGCAATACTCCCGAACTCCTGCCCCGGTACGGGGTGGCGTCGAGGTTATCTCACCAACTGTCATGGGAAACGAACACCTATGGGGCAGGGCCCCTTCTCGGTCTGGCAGGGAGCGGAGGGCGCATGAAGAGCAGATCGAGGCGAAGCACGCGAGGGATTTTACCCAGCTTCGGAGCTCTCCGGAGAGATAAAACTCCTACTACTGCTTTCTGTTTGTATTGTGTTCTTGCTCGAGGGAGTGAGCGTTCTGTAGTTTCGAATGAGTCGAACCCCCTCTACGTTGCGCATGGGCCTCCTTTTATAGGCTAAAGGGGTCACCGACAGGTGGCAACGCAGACAGGGGTACAAATGTAAAAAGAGGGGTTGGTACAACTGCTTCTACAGTGTACTCTACCTAACTCTGACGGCAGGGGACAAGGGCATTTAATGCCCGTCCGGTTGCCCAAACAGTGCAGAAAACGACCGTTTGGGGCGCCACCGCTTGCCATGATGGCCTTCTCATCATCTCCACTTGCCACCTCACACCGCTTGACTGCACAGCCGCCCGCCACGTGCGCCAGGAACGATCTTGGGGCGACACGTCGTCGGATGCGCTGGAGCGTGGGCGCAGAGTGGTGGCTTCACCGCGGCAAGCGCCTTGCCGCGGTCGTTGTCTTGTCGCACCCGAAAGCTTGACGCTCGCCGGGCCTTGCCGAGACGCGCGGTGCGTCGCGGCAAGTTTCTTGAAATGCCTTGGTTGGCCTTCCCGGCAAGCTCCTCTTGCCGGGGCCTTGCCCTTCCCGGCAAGCTCCTCTTGCCGGAGTCTTGTCTTCTCAGTCAAAACACTTTGTTCTTGAATGGCATCACTATGAGCTACGGAGCATCTTGGCGGACGCCCGGCAAGCCCTGCCGCTGGGTGCTGCGACTGCCCGTGCACAAGTTCGGGGTACTAAGGTACCCCTACTTTAGTACACCGACAGGAGCCCCCAGTCCTGGGCCACACACGGTGCCGAGCGCTGTTAGGCCAGGCCCAAAACAGGGCACGGGCACGCGCGGCCTGGGTCCATACCAAATCTAACTCCGAATCCACCGCGCCCTCCCATAACGGCACGCGTCAAACGCGGCGTCGTGGGAGAGATCGTGGGCAATTTTTTAATCAAGAAAGGCGTAACGTTCACCTCCCCTCTTTATAAGCAGGGGAAATAGGGGCCGTTCCCCCACCTTTGCCACTTGCGGTTCCTTCCTCAGAAAGCTCCGCCGCTCCCCTCCGCTTCCCAAGCCGAAAGAGAGCAGCACTCCGCCGCCCGTCGCCGCCGCCCGTCGCTGCCGCCCTCCTCCACCGCTTCCGCCATGGCTCCGAAGACCGGAAAGAGTGCGAAGTCGGCCGAGGCGCTGCGGCTTGAGGCGCTGCGCAAGGAGCGAGCACTTTTCCCTCCCGAGCTCACCCCGAAGGCGCTGCGGGAGGAGTTCTATCTCTTCTGGTCGACGGAGACGCGGGCGCATCCGCGCACGCTGACACTCTCCGCCGAAGCTTCTACTTCGAAGCGGTGCCCAAAAGGGTACTACTTCTTCCCATTGTTCTTCTATTGCGGGCTCTGCCCACCCTTTTCTGATTTCTTCTGCGACATTATGAACACGTACGGGCTCCATCTCCTCGACTTCACCCCCAACGCCGTTCTGACCATGGCAGTTTTCGCGCATCTTTGCGAGAACTTTGTCGGAATCTACCCCAACGTAGCCCTTTTCCGCCACTATTTCATGCCCCGAGTCGAGAAAGGAGAGCCCCTGTCTGGCGGGATCGCCTGGATCTCGAGGGCCGGCAAGAAGGAGGTCTATCTGGAAGGGGAGCTCCGCAGCAAGTGGGATGAGTGGAGAGCGGAGTGGTGTTGGATTGTTGACGTAGATCCGCAGCCATTCACCAATTTGCGCCAAACCCGAGTGGTGCGCGGCGGCGACTGGAGCGCTCTGGCGGCGGATGATGCTAAGTTGAAGATCGCCACCACCCGGATTCTGCGACTCAGGCTTGCCGGGCTCACTGTAGGGGCCGTTGGCGCGGACTTCCTTCGCCGCCGCATCGCCCCTCTGCAGGAGAGGGGGAGGCCCGCCTGGCTGTTCGGGGGCCCGGCAGATATCATGAGGCTGCGCCCAGGCCTCAATTTTAACTTCACTGTTTTGGAGTTGGACGGGATGCTCAAGGAGCTGTTCAAGCACGACCCCAACCACCCGGAGTGGTTCAGGCTGCCGCAGGGCGTCATCCCCCTGTGCAACAACTCCCAGCTCGATCGCATCCGCGCAATGACGCCGGAGTGCGATTCGCACGGGATTATCCCAACTTGGCGGGAGCCCTCCGACGACGTCGTGCGGCAATTCTTCGACGGCTTGGTGGAGGTAGCAGTCCGTGCTGACGAGCAGAGGCTCCTCACCCGCGACACCACTGACGACGAGATGCGGTACATCGCCACCAGGGCGGAAGAGGCAGCGGCAGCCGCCACCGCGGGCGAGTTTGGTTTCACGTTGGAGGAGGCAGAGGCGGCCGAGGCGGCAAGCCTTGCCGACCGAGAGGACTTTGGCGGGGAGGTCGTTGGTGAGGGGGAGCTCGAAGCCGAGGCGAGCGAGCCTGTCGGGGGCGCAAGTGGCCAACCATCTTCGAGTAGCTTGCCGCAGACGGGGCCCTCAGTGCAGCCCCCAGCTCAACCAAGGAGGCGTCTCCGCAGGACCGGAGACACAGTAGGGCGGCAGACGGTCCAACAGCCGCCGTGCCGCGGGACACACTCCACCGCGCCAAGCACCACTGACACGGGAGCATCTCATGCCGCGCCGGCAACTGGAGAGGGGTCTTCTCGGGCCGCCACTTCTGATCCTGCTGCAGCTCCCGCCAAGCGCCCAAGGGATCCTACTCCTCCGCCTCGTCACGCAGAAAGGGTACCTGACTTCGACCTTTCCACGCTCAGCTCCGACGAGGAGGAAGAAGAGGAGGAGGAGTAAGACTTTCTTCCTGTCGTATTTATACTTCTTCGTTTCTTGCTGTTTCTTGTCTTGTATCTAATCTGCTTCCTTCTGAACTTCGTTCTTTTTCAGGACTCTGGCCGAGAGAGCGGTGAAGAGGGCCAAGGTCCCCGTGGTAGTCATCGAGGATGATCCTGCTGCGACAACAAAGGACACATCCGAGACCACCTTGACGGACCCGGCAACCTCTCCCCGAAGCATCCCCCGGCGCAGCCCCCAGCGTAAGTACTTGTTCACTTCCTGTTGTGGGGCGCGTGTGTGTGCTCTTTCTTTGTTGACATCTTGACTGTTGACTTGCTTGTGGAGGAGCAGAGCAGGCCCATCAGGAGCAACCAGAAGCCGCTCCAGAGGTGCTATCTGCTTCAACTACGCCGCCAAGGGGCGATTCTCCGACAAGGGAGCGCTCTCCGGCAAGGGAGAGGTCCCCGGCAAGGGATGGGACCAGCGAGCCTTCGGTGGTGGAGCCCATGGTCACAGAGCCCAGCACAGGTAACCCTCCTTGTCGGAAATTTTCCCTTGGGTTCTTCTTCTTCTGGTCTTCTTTTTGGATGTTTGCTTGACTTTTCCTTCCTCTTCCTGTCTTCAGATCCCCCTGCCACAGATTCAATGGAGACTGAGGCCACCGGCGAGGAGGACGCACGCGGCAATACTGAAGATGTCGCCGCCACCGAGGAAGAGGCCGACGCTGACGACCCCGCCGGCGAAGAGGCTGCCAAGGCTGCTGGCGCAGGAGCTGGCGAGGGGTCCGGTGATCGTACTGACGATCCCGAGGGCGCAGGAGCGCAAGGCGCTACACCGACCGCCGACCCCTCCGCCGCTGACGTAGCACCGGGCTCCGAAGAGCCCCAGCCCGACGCCTACTTGAAGGCCGGCGAGGGTGTCTTCATCAAGCTTCCCTGGGTGTCGAGCTCCAGGGCGCCGGTCGAGGGAGAGGCTTTTGACGGAGAGGTGCTCGCCTCTGCAGGGCTGACAGTGGTTGACGCGCCAAGCAGCAGCAGTGGCGAGTCTGAAGAGGAGCAGTTGCTCCGGAAGTTGGTGTCGCTCTACCGCGCCCGGCAAGCGAAGCTGGAGTCCCGGGAAGCGCTTGTCGCACGGGCGGGAATTGACATAGAGAAGCATGCGGAGGAGCTCCAGAGCCGTAACCAAGAGGCCCTCCGGTCTATTGCTGAGGAGAGGGCGCAGCTTGTCGAGGCGAAGAAGGCGTTCATCCTTGAAAAGGCTGAAGCCGAGGAGCAGCAGAGGCTTGTCGCCGAGGAGCTGTCCACCCGGGAAGGTGAACTGAAGCAGCGGAAAGTCAATCTGGATAGCTATGAGGAGGAGCTCGCCGCGCGAGAGCAATCACTTGGCGGGGCGCTTAAGGAAGCGAAGGACGCCGCCGCAGCTGCCGAATCCCCCAAGAAGGAATTAGAGGTGAAGATGACGCAGCTGGAGGCTGATCTGAAAGGGAAGGATGAGGAGCTTGCCGCGCTCCAGTGCGAACACGAGAAGGATGCCCTCGCTCATGGTGATCTTCAAGTCCAACTCGCCGACAAGGGCAAGGAACTGAACGCCGCCAAGGACTCAAATGCTGATCTGGAGCTGAAGCTGGCCACACTGACGGAGACGCTGGGCGGCGCCAAGAAGCGAGAGGAGGATTTGAAGAAAGAGATCAAGGCCAACGAGGAGCTGCTAACGAGGGCCGCCGAGACTCAAAACACCTTCAGGACTACGGTGGAGCTTTGGACGGAGGGCCTCGTCAACATCGCTGTAGTCATCGACGAGGAGCTGGCGCAACTGGACTTGGCGGGCTTCGGGTACTCCTCCGACGAGAACCTCCAGCCCAGCGCCAAGCTTACTCTTTTCTTCAAGGGTGTGGCGACGGCTCTCCAGCAACTCCGGGAAAGGATCCCAAAGCAGCTGGCTGACGAGTCGCGCGCAATCTGCGCCAGAGTCTTGGAGAAGGTGTTGGTGAAGGTGCTCTTCCGCAATCCGAACCTCAACCTCACCAACGTTCTCAAGAAGCTGCCGGCGGGTGCTGATCTTGCAGAACTCAAAGCCCTTGTCGCACCCATTGTGGACAAGGTAAATGAAGTCAGGAGGATCGACAACGAGCGTGTGGATTAGGCTGCTCTTTCTCTCCTTTCCTTGCCGCTGCCATTTATGTTATGAGAACAATTTAGTCAGTGCCACGACAAGTTTGCTTTGTAATATAACTTTATCTTGGGCAGTATTTGCTATGTTATTCCCTTTACTTGATTCCCTCCCCTGTATGTTTTCACCCTACGCTTTTAGGGAACTTGCTGGCGCAGACACCCTTTCCGTGAGCGCTGAGTGCGGAACGTCAGCAGCCTGCTGGCGGTGTTGCCTCCGGCAAGAAACCTTGTCGGAACTAGTCGCAGCACACTTACGCTGTTGAGCGGACTCGAAACAAAGTAAGGGCGCAACTAGCCACGAGTTGGTTCCTCCGCGCATAGGTTTTCCATACAAAGTACGGTCGTTCAAGGAAGATAACTTAAGATTTAAAAAAAAACTAATTGTGCTCAAACTTTGGCAACTTAGCTTTTCTGTCGTTTGCATCCCGGGAAGGCTATACTTCTTTGAACGACTCCTGGTCCACATCATTATCTTCTCCTTCTCCCCCTGGTGAACTTGTGGGCGGAGGAACCTTCTTTTTGAGAAAAAGAAAGAAGAGAAAATAAAGGTATGGAGCCTTAAGGCTCATTATTGCTTACCGGGGGCAAGTGCTGCACAAGATGTCAGATAATACATGCAAAGAAAGAAAAAGGCATGGAATTTGACAAGATGTGCGGAGCATATGATCTTTATTTATGCACGGGATCTGCGTCCGGCTTTGTACAAAGGGTTACATGCAACAGCGGCAAAGCTTGTACAAAAGGTGTTCCGGCAACCGCGCCTTATGGGTAAAACTTACGAAGATGCTCAATGTTCCAGGAGTTGCTCACCGGAAAGCCATCTTCGGTCTCAAGGCGGATAGTGCCGGGCCTAGTGACTCGCTTTACCCGATAAGGGCCTTCCCACTTCGGCGTCAACTTGTTGGAATTCTTGGCGGATTGAACGCGCCGAAGAACAAGGTCGCCTTCCTCGAGACTTCTGGCATTGACTTTGCGGCTGTGATAGCGGCGCAAAGCTTGCTGATATCGAGCAGCTCGTACAACAGCCTGAAGATGATCCTCCTCAAGGAGCAGCGCGTCATCTTGTCGCAGCTGCTCTTGCTCAAGCTCATCATAAGAGAGCACTCGAGGCGATCCGTATACGAGTTCCGTGGGGAGAACTGCCTCTGCTCCATAGACTAGAGCGAAAGGTGTCTGGCCAGTGGCTCGATTTGGCGTCGTCCTGATCGACCAAAGAACCACTGGCAGCTCCTCGATCCAATTCCTTCCGCACTTGTGCAGCCTGTCGAAAGTTCTGGTCTTGAGCCCGCGCAACACTTTAGCGTTTGCCCTCTCCGCTTGACCGTTGCTTCTCGGGTGAGCAACAGAAGCGAAGCAAACCTTGGCGCCAAGATCTTGGACATACTGCATGAAGGTGCGGCTCGTGAATTGTGTGCCGTTGTCGGTGATGATCCTGTTAGGGACTCCGAAACGGCAAACAATTGACCTGAAGAACTTGACTGCTGACTGTGCCGTCACCTTCCTCACTGCTTCCACTTCCGGCCACTTTGTAAACTTGTCGATAGCCACGTACAAGTACTCAAAGCCCCCGACAGCTCGGGGAAAGGGGCCGAGGATGTCGAGCCCCCAGACCGAAAATGGCCAGGACAAAGGGATTGTCTGGAGAGCTTGAGCTGGTTGATGTATCTGCTTGGAGTGGAACTGGCACGCTTCACACTTGGTTACTTGTGCAGTTGCATCCTGGAGGGCTGTTGGCCAGAAGAAACCTTGCCGGAAAGCCTTGCCGGCAAGTGCTCTTGCGCCAATGTGGTGACCACATATGCCTCCATGTATTTCTGCCAACAGCTCCTGTCCTTCTTCCCGGGGAATACACTTCAATTTCACTCCATTGAATCTTCTTCTGTACAGTATGTTGTCGACAAACTGGTACATACTTGACTGCCGGGCTACTTTCTCCGCTTCTTCTTGCTCTTCGGGAAGTTCTCCTGTTTGAAGGAAACGGACAATCTGCTGCGCCCATGCCGGAGCCTGTGGCTCAACGACAAGGACTAAAGGCACAAATGCTGCTGCGGGAACATCAGCTTCTACGGCAAGAACCTGCGGTTCAGCCGGAGCTTGATGTTCCCCGGCAAGCTTGCCGGAGCAAAACTTGTCGGGAGCGTCTCCTTCAACGGAACAAACCTTAAGGTTTGTCAGAGCAGACTGCTCCTCAGCACTCTTGGTGTTGAGTTTGGTGACCTTCTTGGCGGCGGCTTCAGGGAGTTCTGCCGGAAAGTAGTCACCCGAAACTAAGTTCCTCTTCTTGCTCTGTCCAGTTGATGGTGTTACAGATGGTTGAGTCAACTTGAGCACAAAGATCCCTGGTTCCACAGGCAACTTGAGTGAGGCGCATTTTGACAGGCCATCTGCAATGTCGTTCTGAGCTCTCGGAACATGTTCCATCTGCAGGCCGTCAAAGTGCTCTTCCAACTTTCTCACTTCATCAATGTAGGCTTCCATCAACGGACTCTGATAATCTTTGTTAACTTGGCGGACGACAAGCTGCGAGTCACCCCTGACAATAAGCTTTTTGATCCCACGGTCTGCCGCGATCCTAAGTCCGGCAAGCAAGCCTTCATACTCTGCAGTATTGTTTGTCGCTTGCTCCTTAGGAAAGTGCATCTGGACCACATACTTGAGGTGCTCTCCGGTGGGTGCGACAAGTAACACTCCCGCACCAGCGCCTTGCAGCGAAAAGGCACCGTCAAAGTACATGACCCATTCTTTGCTTGCTTCCTTGACGGGGATGCTCGTCTCTGGAGTTTCTTCATCAGGTGTTGGCGTCCATTCTGCTCTGAATTCTGCCAATGCTCGGCTCTGGATAGTTGAAGTACTCTCAAACTTGAGGCCAAAGCTTGACAGTTCCAGTGCCCACTCGACAATCCTGCCTGTTGCTTCTGGATTCTGCAATATCCTCTTCAACGGAAAGCGAGTGACAACTGTAATCTCATGTGCTTGAAAGTAATGGCGCAGCTTTCTCGAGGCCATGAGGAGGCCGAAAAGCAACTTCTGCACACTAGAGTACCTTGATCTAGCCCCCTGCAGAAGGGAACTGACGAAGTAAACTGGGCGCTGCACCATTTTCTTCTGCTTCTCTCCTTGTGGCCGCACAGATTCATCTTTGTCGGGACCAGAGCTTGTCGGGGAAGCCCCCTGCTTGTCGCTGGATGCGCTTGCCATGGCCGCTGGCTCATCATCTGCCTCCCTCTCCGCTACTAACGCAGCACTAACCACTTGATTGGTTACTGCTAGATATAGCAACAACTTCTCTTGTGGTTTAGGTGCGACAAGTATTGGAGTGGAGGACAGATATCTCTTCAAGTCCTGCAGCGCAGCCTCCGCTTCCGGAGTCCATTTCATTGGACTTGCCTTTTTCAAAATTTTGAAAAATGGCAGGGTGCGCTCAGCAGACTTAGCGATGAACCTGCTGAGAGCAGCAATGCAGCCGGCAAGCTTACGTAAATCCTTGACGCGCTTCGGTGCTTCGATATGCTCAATGGCCTTGATCTTGTCGGGATTGGCCTCAATCCCCCTCTGGGATACAAAGAACCCGAGAAGCTTGCCGGAAGGAACTCCAAACACGCACTTCTCAGGGTTCAACTTGAGATTGATCTTGCGCAGATTTGCAAAGGTCTCGTCCAAATCTCGGACCAAAGTTTCTTTGTCCTTGCTCTTGACCACTATGTCATCCATGTAAGCTTCTACATTCCTGTGCAACTGTGGCTCAAAAGCTTCGTGAACTACCCTTGCAAATGTTGAACCAACATTCTTTAATCCAAAAGGCATTCATACAAAGCAGTACGTGCCACATGGAGTAATGAATGCGGTTTTCTCTTCATCCTCTTCTGCCATAAAGATCTGATGGTATCCTGAATATGCATCAAGAAATGAAAGCAAATCACATCCTGCCGTGGAGTCGACAATCTGGTCAATGCGCGGCAAGGGAAATGGATCTTTGGGACAAGCTTTATTAACATCAGTGAAGTCAATACAAAGCCTCCATTTCCCGTTTGCCTTGCGCACGACTACAGGATTGGCCAGCCACGTTGGATGGAGCACTCCTCTGACCAGGCCTGCTGCTTCCAACTTCTTGATCTCTTCAGCAATGAATTCTTGGCGCTCCACCGCTTGCTTCCTAACTTTCTGCTTGACGGGCCGTGCGTGAGGACAAACGGCAAGGTGGTGCTCAATTACTTTCCTGGGAACACCGGGGATGTCAGAAGGTTGCCATGCAAACACATCGACATTCGCCCGCAGGAAAGCAATGAGCACGCTTTCCTATTTAGGGTCAAGCGTGGCACTGATGGTGAAGGTACCACCAGTGCCGTCCTCCTTGGCGGCCACTTTCTTGGTCTCTGGTGAAGCTGTCTTTGCCTTCTTGCACTTGCCGGTGGAGCTTGATGGTGCATCCTCGACGGTAGCGCAGCACTCCGAAGAGGTGCGCTTGCCGGAGTGGGCATCAGAGCTCTTGCCGGACTTGGTCTTCTTCTTCCCCCCGGGAGCTTCAGCGGCAAGTGTCTTGCGATCTGCTGTGGCTGCTGCTTCCCGGTAGATCTTGTCGGTACAGATAAGGGCATCCTTCTTGTCGCCAGGGACAGAAATGACACTTATCGGACCGGGCATCTTGAGCACGTTGTAGGCATAGTGAGAGGCTGCCATGAACTTGGCGAGCGCTGGACGGCCGAGTATCCCATTGTAGGGCAAGGGGAAATCGGCAACGTCAAAGGTGACCTTCTCTGTCCTGAAGTTCAGCTCGCTGCCAAATGTCACTGGCAGTGTGATCTTCCCCTTCAGCTTGCTCCTTCCCGGATTGATTCCTTGGAAAGTACCAGTCTCTTCGAGCTCGCTGTCAGGGATTTGGAGCTTCTTGAGTACCGCTGAGGAGATCAAGTTCAAGCCGGCCCCGCCGTCGACCAGCATCTTCGTGACCTTGAGGTTGCGGATAGTTGGTGAGACCAACATTGGCAAGCACCCGACCGCAGTTATGTGATCAGGGTGATCCTCAACATCAAAGATGATAGGCGTGCTGGACCACTTCAGAGGCTTGCGCGATTCAACTGACGGTTCTGCTGCATTAACTTCTCGCACCCACTGTTTGAGCTGGCGGTGCGAGGTATGCAGAGAAGCACCACCGTCAACACACAAAACCTCCGTAGCTTTCTGAAACTCCTGCTCGTCGGCCTCATCCTCATCCATCTCTTCATCTTTGTCTTCGTCTTCATCCTTGTCCCGGCCGCGGGGAGGCCTGTCTCCTTGCCGCTGCTTAGCCTTGCCGCGGCGCCCTCCTCGGCCGGGACGCTTCTTGCCGGATCCTACTCCACCTTCTTGAGCCTTCTCCTTGTCTCGCCGCTCATATTAAGCTTTCTGCAGTTCAACAAGTTGCTCAACTTTCTTGCAAGTCTGGAGATCGTGGCCCTTGGTGCGGTGGATCTTGCAGTACTACTTGCTGGAGCCGTCCTGCTTGTCGGTGGCTACCACAGCCTCGCCGGAGTTACCAGATTTGGCCTTCTTGGCGCCACCTCCGTTGCCGGACTGCTCGACAACTAGCACATCTTTAGCTTTTCTCTTTCTGTTGTTCCGCCGCTGGTTTTTCCTTGCCGGGGCGGCATCCTCACTGTCAGACCCTGCTGCTCCTGCGTTCTCTCCGGGGAGTTTCCTCCCCTCCTCAGCACGTGCACACTTGTTGTCCAGAGCATATAGCTCGCTGACATCTCTGATTTTGCACATCGCCATCTCCTCCCTCATCCCGCGATTATGCACGTTCTGATGGAACGCGCTGATAACCGCGGCGGGGTGGACGTCTGGGATGTTGCGTTGCACCTGGCTGAATCTTTGAATGTATGGAGTTGTCCGGCAAGTGCATGAGCCAAGATCTGACGTTGGGCTTGAGCACCAACGGGAAGTAGTTGGCGAGGATCTTCTCGTCGCGCCCCCCGGCAGCATGCACCGCGATGGTGTAGATGCTGAGGAACTCCGACGGATGTATCCTGCCATCGTACTTCTCGGGTACGTCTGGCTTGAAGTTCTTGGTACTGGGCCACTGGACCTGCCGCAGCTCACGAGTAAACGCAGGACAACCTGCCGCGTACGGCAAGTCGCCTGGTTCCCCTGGCGCATGCATGTCGACAGTGGGCCCAGCGCGCTGGTCTGATTGACGCCGCGCTTCTCTCCGACGCTCGATGCGGGTACGAGCGTCCTCTTGCTGTTGTTCTTGAAGAACCTAGCGCTGATCACGACGAGCCCGCGGATCTAATGACGCCGTGGAGTCGGTGTCGAGGTTGACCCGGCGAGTCGGTGATCTTGGCCATCGGGGCGGGGAATGCACAGTGGTTGCACCCCCACCGGTCTTGTCGCCATCGGCCCGCGCCTGGGCGTCCTGCCGCGGCTTCGATGTGCTCGGTTGCCGGGGAGTGTCGCCGTTGGCAAAGCCGATGAGGCTCTGAATGGTGGCCCTCCAGTCGTCGATCTTGTCTGGCGCTGGAGGGTAATCTAGAAGTAGTTGGGCTCGGGCCAACGCTTCTTCTGGAGTCTTGGGTGGCGGCGGCGAACGGCGCGAGGAGCGAGATATGCTCGCACTTCTAATAGTATTAGAAGGAGCAGCATGCCGTCCAGGCGACCGTGCCGCGCTCGTGCCAGCATGTTGACGTGCATGCTGATCTTGAGCGTCCCGAGATCCACCAGCTTGGCCTTGACCCAACGAACGTATGGTATTGCGCGTACCATGACGTTGTCGGTCCCGCGCCTCCTGAGAGGGGCGCGGTGCATGTACGGATGCCGAAGTCTGTGCAGCCTTGTCCTTGGACTTGGCAGCATCGTGAACTCCTTCATCGGCGCCCGTTCCTCCGCCGGCGTCTACCCCACCGCTCGTTTGCTCCGGTGGCGGTGGAATCGACGCGGAAGGACCAGCCACCTCCGAAGCCTTCTTCTTCGGTGTCATGTGGATGAAGATGATGATGTAGCGCGCGCGAACACCAGATCAGGTTCGTACAACCTCGACGCCCCCTACCTGGTGCGCCGATCGAGGGCCCCTTCTCGGTCCGGCAGGGAGCGGAGGGTGCACGAAGAGCAGATCGAGGCGAAGCACGCGAGGGATTTTACCTAGCTTCGGAGCTCTCCGGAGAGATAAAACTCCTACTGCTGCTTTGTGTTTGTATTGTGTTCTTGCTCGAGGGAGTGAGCGTTCTGTAGTTTCGAATGAGTCGAACCCCCTCTACGTTGCGCATGGGCCTCCTTTTATAGGCTAAAGGGGTCACCGACAGGTGGCAATGCAGACAGGGGTACAAATGTAAAAAGAGGGGCCGGTACAACTGCTTCTACAGTGTACTCTATCTAACTCTGACGGCAGGGGACAAGGGCATTTAATGCCCGTCCGGTCGCCCAAACAGTGCAGAAAACGACCGTTTGGGGCGCCACCGCTTGCCACGATGGCCTTCTCGTCATCTCCACTTGCCACCTCGCACCGCTTGACTGCACAGCCGCCCGCCACGTGCGCCAGGAATGATCTTGGGGCGACACTTTGTCGGATGCGCTGGAGCGTGGGCGCAGAGTGGTGGCTTCGCCGCGGCAAGCGCCTTGCCGCGGTCGTTGTCTTGTCGCACCCGGAAGCTTGACGCTCGCCGGGCCTTGCCGGGACGCGCGGCGCGTCGCGGCAAGTTTCTTGAAATGCCTTGGTTGGCCTTCCCGGCAAGCTCCTCTTGCCGGGTCCTTGCCCTTCCCGGCAAGCTCCTCTTGCCGGAGTCTTGTCTTCTCAGTCAAAACACTTTGTTCTTGAATGGAATCACTATGAGCTACGGAGGATCTTGGCGGACGCCCGGCAAGCCCTGCCGCTGGGTGCTGCGATTGCCCATGCACAAGTTCGGGGTACTAAGGTACCCCTACTTTAGTACACCGACACCAACAACTGCATAAAAGAGATTTTTTATGTCGGCGAAACTCAGGTATTCCAGAATTGCAACGATAAAATTGTGACGACAACACCTCAGAGCTCAACTCCCCGGTACACTGCCACAACCCCTAAATGTCAGGAGGCACCAAGAACAATGTTCTCGTCACAAGAATATCGGAATGATCCCAAGATACCCGTGTGATCCTAAAAAAATTCATGAAATTTGAGGAGAGGAAAGTCAAAACATCTACGCCAGGAGGCCTCACCAGAGCGACGAAGGGACTGAGGAGTAAAAAGAATCCTACTCTCCAATATATATAATCCTAAGACTCAAAACATTTTTGTTCTAGACTCAACAACATCAGCGATTCGATCAAGCAGGGGGCTCCTAAGTCGGGGATGGCTCTGATTACCAACTTGTAACACCCACGATGCGGCTATATCTCCCACGTGTAGAGGCACGATTTAGATGCATAACCGCATGGTGGTTTTGTCGCAAGAAGGGTCATCTTCACACAATCCCATGTAATGAACAAGAATGGGATAAATAGTTGGCTTACAATCGCCAGTTCACACAATGAACATATAATTCATACACCATCCAAAATACACACATAGTCCGACTACGGACGAAGCCAAAAGAAAAGAAGATAACCCAACTGCTAGATCCTCGATCGTCCCAACTAGGCTCCACTACTGATCAACATGAAATGAAACATAGCAATGACCAAGATCTTCGTTGAGCTCCTATCTGAGCTCGGTTGCATCACCTGCACTGGTATCATCGACACCTGCAACTGTTGTGATAGTATCTTGTGAGTCACGAGGACTCATCAATCTCAAAACCCGCGAGATCAAGACTATTTAAGCTTATGGGTAGGAAGTGGTAAAGAGGTGGAGTTGCAGCAAGCACTAAGCAAATATGGTGGCTAACATACGCAAATAAGAGCGGGAAGAGAAGCAACGGAACGTTCGAGAAGCTAGAAGTGATCAAGAAGTGATCCTGAAACTACTTACGTTCAACCATAACACAAACCGTGTTCACTTCCCGGACTCCGCCGAGAAGAGACCATCATGGCTACACACGCGGTTGATGCATTTTAATTAAGTCAAGTGTCAAGTTCTCTACAACCGGATATTAACAAATTCCCATCTACCACATAACCGCGGGCACGACTCTCGAAAGTTTATACCCTGCAGGGGTGTCCCAACTTAGCCCATCACAAGCTCTCACGGTCAATGAAGGATATTCCTTCTCCTGGGAAGACCCGATCAGTCTCGGAATCCCGGTTACAAGACATTTCGACAATGGTAAAACAAGACCAGCAAGACCGCCTGACTGTGCCGACAAATCCCGATAGGAGCTGCACATATCTCGTTCTCAGGGCACACCGGATGAGACATCCTACGAGTAAAACCAGACATCAAGTTTCCCCGAGGTGGCCCTGCAGTCTACTCGGTTCGGACCAACACTTAAAGAAGCACTGGCCCGGGGGGGGGGGGGGTTAAAATAAAGATGACCCTTGGGTTGGCCTGCACAAGGGAAAGTTAGTAGGTTGTTAGGAAAATGTAAAACCAATGTTGGGCCTTACTGGAGGAGTTTTATTCAAAGCGAACTGTCAAGGGGGTCCCATAAATCACCCAACCGGGTAAGGAACGCAAAATCAAGGGACATAACACCGATATGACGGAAACTAGGGCGGCAAGAGTGGAACAAAACACCAGGCATAAGGCCGAGCCTTCCACCCTTTACCAAGTATATAGATGCATTAATTAAATAAGAGATATTGTGATATCCCAAAATAATTCGGATCCAACATGGAGCAATCTTCAACTTCACCTGCAACTAACAACGCTATAAGATGGGCTGAGCAAAAGTGGTAACATAGCCAAACAACGGTTTGCTAGGAAGGGTGAAAAGGTTAGAGGCTGACATGGCAATATGGGAGGCATGGTAAACAAGTGATAGGTAGCGCATCATAGCGATAGAACGAAGCAACTAGCAAGCAAAGATAGAAGTGATATCGAGGGTAATGGTCATCTTGTGTGAGATTCCACAAGGAAGAAGAACGAGACCAAGAAGAAGACAAATGGACGTAGTCGAACGAATCCTCACAACTCCGGAACGAAACCGAAGCTATCGAGAGAAGCAAACCGGAAAGAAGCAAACAACATGGTAAACAACCATCACATAAACATGGCATGATGCACAATCAAGTATGATGCATGTCCGGTTTAACGAGGCATGGCATGGCAATATGCACAAACAAAACTACAAATTAAGTGGAGCTCAATATGCAATGAGTTGCATATCGACGAAACACCACATCGAATTATTTATTTTACTCTCGGTTAAGATACTCAACAATTATTAAATGTTAATTAACATGGCAAGAGGTGAAACAAAAGTAAACTAATTATTTAGGCAAGTTTAAATGAGGCCGGAAACAACAAACAATAATTCTGGAAAATCCTCATGTCCATATTTTGAACTAACTATTGTTCTGCCCTAAACGATATTTTAATGTTGTTAAGCAGTAAAACAAAGTGCACCAAGTTAATCTATGCATTTTCCCACCCCATTTACATATACAGTTTATTAAAATTGGAGCTACGGTTATTTTGTTACGGAATAAATCATTTTAGCATGGCATTTAAGCAATTTTAAATAAACAACATTTTAAACATATTTAACATGGATGAAAGCAGCAGATTATGAAACTAGATGAAAAACTAAGCATTTTACATATATAAATTATTTACAAATGATGCACGGTTTGTGAGTTATTAAATGCATGATCTAGAGGGACTTTTCTCCAAATGTGTTATTCATTGGATAATTAGCAAATTCGCAGATCTGGGAACATACGCGGGCCAAATCTGGCTGGCTCAATAGTGCACAGGAGAGGCTGGGGTTTTTCTCATCATGGGCCTCGGCCCAGCTGGTGGAGAGGATGCAGGCTGGCTGACTTGGGGCTGGGCCTTGCTGTTGCTGGCGAGCTCAACGCATGGCGTGGGTGTGCGGTGCGACCGTGAGGCAGAGGAGGCCGAGCGCGAGCAGGGGAACTTGGCGCGACTCCGGGAGAGGCTAGTGACACGGATCCAGCAGGGACAGGCCGGAGCTGGTAGCGGGGCGACGAACAGGCGCACGCGGCGGCGCTCGATCCCGAGCCACTGCTCGAAGCGGGGGAAACAGAGGCCGGTAGCGAGGTTCGGGGGTGACGGCGTCGGCTTGGACGGCACGAGGCTGAAGATGGCGGGGCACGACGCTGGTGACCTGCTGGTGGATCTCCGGCGACAAGCTGTAAGGTCATGGCGGGGAAAATTCAGAGAAAGGCAGAGAGGGAGGAAAGAGATAGAAGAAGGACAGGGAGAAGAGGGCACGCGGGGCAGGGCTCACCAGACCTAGGGGTGCCGGCGACCGGCGGGCAAGGCGACGGAGCAGCAGCTGCAGAAGATGGTGGCGACGGGACCTCGAGGCTGAGCTGAGGCCATGACGTGGTTCCAACGTGGAGCTCCTGTAGGAAGGCAAGACCGAGATGTTGAGAGGAGGGAGAGAAACTAAGGGAGGAAGGAGAAACACGGGGGAAGGAGAGGGGTCCTGCTTGCTTCGTTGCCGATGGCGTTTGGGTGCCCCAGCGAGCTACGGCTTGTCGCCAACATCGACGGAAATAGAGGAGAGGCTCGGGCGAGAGGCTGTTGCCTCAGTTCGATCCAGATCAAGCGGGGCTGGGGCTGCACTGGTTGGTGGGTGGCTGAAGGCGAGATGGCCGCGGGCACCAGTTGGCTCGATGGGGAATTCCAGGGAGAGGAGGTGGTGGTTGGCTGGATCGATTGGATGGATTTGGACCGGGGAGGATGAGGCTGGTAATTGGCTCGCTAGCGATCCCGAGGAGAAAACGAAGAGGAGACAAGGTGGAGGTTTTTGCGGCGCCGGGAAGGAAATGATTGATGGGACGGCTAGTCTAGGGTTTGTCCGGTATATATACCGAGTGGATTTGGATAGGGGTCGTTTGGATCCCTCCGATCGTAATCGGACGGCCCGGAATAAATAGGTTAGGAAGACCGAAAGAGAAACCGAAGATGTTTTATAGATGTTTGGGGATGGTCCAGACTCATCGGTCATGACAGCCCGGGTCGGGTCCGGGAGAAGTTTCGGACATGTGCGGAGGGGGCTACGAGCTGGCAAGAGAGGTTAGGTGGTTGGACAAGAGGGAAACGAAAACACGGTTGGTCTCAGAACGGTCAACAAAGGCAAGGGGGACACGGCGACCACGGACGACTACAAGTTTTATGAAAACATGCGGATGCAATGCGGATGATGCTATGAGATGAGATGCATGACATGAACAAAATGCAAAACAAAAGACAAAAACCCAACCACGAAGGAAATAACATATCACATAGCCGGAAATGGCAAGAGTTGGAGTTACAATTATGGAAAGTAACATTCGGGCTTTTACAATCCATGCATATGTGCAGGAGAGGAATAAGGTTGGGAGAGAGACAGAGCTAGAGTGTTGGAGGGGGTGGTAGTGGAGTTGCTTCTAACAAATGGTGGGATAGGCTTGCTAGACAAATGGAGGGCACGCCCGCAATATCAATAAGAGAGGAGATGGCTGTTTGTTGTCTGTGCACGTGCGTGTGAGAGACGGGTCAGGAGGCATGCATGAATGATGAGGGGGGACAATATGGCTGTGGTAAGCAGACGTAACTACATAGGAAGATTAATCGCCCTTTGTTAGAGAAAGGAGAGACATAACTGGGGGGGATAGTTAAAGTCGATCTAGATATATGTTGGGAGATCGATCGGTATACATGCATGTGTGTTTTAGAAGCAAATGAGGCACGAGGAGAAGGATAGAGAGAGAGGGATGCATCTAGGAGGTGGTACGAGAGGCATACTATATCGAGGGGAAGGAGTGTGCGAGTACGAGATCGATGAAAAGAGTGGTGGGAGTGAGGCATGGACGGTGACAAGAGAAGAGGGGAAGCTTGTGTTTGTGCGAGGCACACCTGGCTAGAGAGTCATATCGATCGATGTGTGCCGTAAAGAAAGAGCTGGGGGGCCTACACACACTGTGGGTGAATGACCTAAAGTGAAAAGACAAATTTGCGCGATGGAGCTAGAGAATGCCGAGGGAGGGTAAGAGGGATGCGGGCGTGTGGATGCACGAGAAAAAGTTAGCGCTAGATACAAAGATAAGAGGGTTGTGTGGGTGTAAAAGACGAATAAAGATCATATATACTTCATTATAAAAAGTGAATTTGGATATTTGAAGAATTTATCATAGTGTTTTAAACCGATGCATGTGTGAATATATATAACGGTGATACACATGGTGTGGTTATGACCATGTTATACTACATATAATATATTTTATCTCTACTCTTAAAAAAACGGAGTTGTTGATGATGGTGTGCCTGCCATCCTGCAATATAGGCCGTCCGATTTATATCTGGCGGATAGGAAGGAAACTATGGCAAGTTTGAAAAAAGATACCCACACCCCTCTACATATTTGCAAATTAGGCCCCTTGATCATGTTGATGTTCTGTGGAACGCATGGGCATCTTGCTAGTACTACTGTATAATACATAGAACATTGATTATAATTTGGGCTAATGTGTGGCTTTTGCAGCTCAGGTCTAAATACTTGTCATAATGTAGGGGGCGGGGCACTATACTTTATGTGATAAATACAGTGTACGTATGGAACATGGTTTAGATTATGAATATATAGTTAGTACATCAAATGTACTATTATTTGGAATCAACATCAAGTGTATTCAAAATATAGAATTCGAGTTCATGTAGTACACATAGTTCATATCTATCTCTATAGTAATCATGTGGTGTGTTATTAATGTATTACACGAATGATGGTTGAAGTTGGCAACAATCATGATTGTAGATTCTTATTGAAATAGAGAAACGAATTCAAATTTAGTTCGAATTGCAGCGGTAGTATAGACATTTCGAATGCACTAAAATGTTGGTATGAGTAGGTTACATGCATTATACAACAAGCAAAAAAATTTAATCAGACATAACATGGATTCATACTCCCTCCTTCCATCTATATAGGGCGTAATGAGATTTTTAAGACCGCCTTTGACTATTGACAAGATTAATAGTACATGACATGCACAATGTGAAAATTATATCATTGAAAGAACCTTTCACAGACGAATTTAACGATGTGCTTTGTGTAAGTTGCATGTCATATATTATTGCTCTAATATTAGGTCAAAGTTAGCATCGAAAAACGCATTAGGCCCTATATAGATGGAAGGAGGGAGTAGCTTTGAATAGCATTTGTATAGTAAAACGGGGCAAGATTCTCCCTTTGTGTGGTGTGAATTGTTTTATTTTTTTGTTTTCTTTTTGGTTGAGGGAAGTGCGAATTGCTTTGGTACGTACAAGTACAATATTACTACATGTTAGGCTTGTCCCTAAAATTCGACCCGCGTCTTGTTATATCCCGAAAATTCAGATATCGTGCTCCCAAAACTGGTGCCTTCACAACCCGCGCCTTGCTATCCCGAAATTACAACGCGCGCGAAAACTCCCTCCAGCTGCCAAATCCCGACACACGAAATCCCTCTTCTAACCCTGAGCCGAAAGGGCCGCTAGTTCAAATCGGTGGGGGATACTTTTGTAACACACCCTACATTTTGGACAAGCGCGTCCCTAAGTCATGCTTGACCCCCTCCATCGCCCCCTTTTCGCCATTCGAAATCCCAGGCCGCCATAACCTCTCCGCTCCAGCCGTGAAACCCCACCCTCCTCCGTCTGCTACCTCACCACTGCCCAGCCGGAGCCTCTTCCCCGACGATGTCGTCCACCTCAACAGCTCGATGTCCCTCGTCCACCTCCCCGGATGAGGATCCGTTGTCCATCTCGTCGTCCCGCCAGTTCAGCCGCCCCGTCCTCCACCTCCAAGGAGCTGCTCCGATGATTGCCTCGTCTATCGCGGCTACTCCATCCCCACAGTGCTGCCTTAACCTGCTCCACCGGAACCGCAACATCCTCACCGACTCCTCGGACGAAGCCGAGGCCTACTCAGCGCCACCAAAGAGGTTGTACACTCATCGCATCGCACCTTCTCCTTAACTCGACCTCCCAGCGCCGATGGTGCTCCATCCCGCACCCCCATGGAGCAGCTACCTTGAAGCCGGCGCCGCGGGCGACATCTCCATGGCGGTTCTCCCCTAGTGCGAGGCCCCTTCGGCGGCGGCATCCATACCAGCCGGATCTGCTGCTGCTGCTACTCCGGCTCTCACTCGCTCGCTCGCGCTGCTGCTGCTGCTCCGGCTCTCGCTCGATCGCTCGCTCGCCTAGCTACTGCTGCTGCTCTCCCCCTCACTCATGCTGCTGCTCTGCTCCGATTTATCCACACTTCAGTCGACTGAATCGACTTTTGGGTCAGTCGATTTTCAGGGGTTGGGGGGAGGGGGGCTCGTCTGAGTTAAGGAAGAACCACCCGCAGCGGGGATGGGGGCTCGCCGGAGAGGTACCCCACTATCTATCTTAGGGTTCAGGGTGGGGGTGGGGGGCCTAGAGGGCTGGCCGGGACGGTGGTGGGGAGTTGTTTCGGGGGAGGGATGGCGATGGGTCGGGTTTGGGGCTGGTGGAGCTGGTCCAAATCCAACCCATGACCCATCTTCCTACCCTCTGCCCATCCACCAAATTATCCATGGGCACAACTTGTGCCCATGCCCAAACCCGCTGGATACCCACATACCCATGGAGCTCCATGGGCATAGAAAAGTCAGCATGAAGCCTTCCGAAAGATCAAATTAACTCATCATCATTCACTCAAAAATGTCAACATAAGCTACATGCATAAGTAGGCAACAAGTAACACGATGAGTCCTTAACTGTGACATACCAGAGGTTGATTCTGCACCATATAACTTATGGCACCACCAGTTGCATATTGCCTGCCATTTCCCATTGATTTGTTCTTTCTACTGTCACTGGCATATGGCCCCACATGTCATACAGGTATCCATTGGATATCCATGGAGCACAAACTACAACTGTGCCCAACCCGGCTGTTCGTGGGTAACCATATCCATGGACCCATGGGCAGAAATGCGCTCCATACCCTTGCCCAACCGGGTCGGGTATCCATGGGTATCCAGATCCATGGATAAAATTGTCATCCCTATTTCGGGGCGGTGAGGCGGCACTGGGGCTGGCGGTTCAGACGGTGGTGGCTGGCGGCTCAGGGGGTGCAGGTTGAAAATGAACTGCAGGCCCTCCCTAAACTACATGTGTCGGATTTCGGGTTCCGGCAGACCCTTGAGGTTCGAACTCTGGGGTGCGCACGAAGATCTTTCCCCTACCAGCTCATGTTTGGATGGCTCGCAAGGAATCTAAGCTAGAAGGAAGAACAAACAAGGGACACGAGGTTTATACTGGTTCAGGCCACCATTGTGGTGTAATACCCTACTCCAATGTGTGGTGTGGTGGATTGCCTCAGGGGTTGATGATGAACAATACAAAGGGAGAACAACCTCGCGAGGGGCTGTTCTTGAGCTGGTGTGATGAACTGCTTGGGTGAGTTCAATCGCTTTTCTCTCTCTCTCTCTCTCTCTCTCTCTCTCTCTCTCTTTGGTTGATTCATTGATCTGTCGATCCGTGGTGGCTAGTCCTATTTATAGAGGGAGTCCCTGGGCCTCTTCCCAAATAATGAGCGGGAAGGGCGCCAACAATTGGCCATTTTGAAGGGGAACATCTAGTACACTTATCCTGACTAAAGTTGGTCTACGGCTGCCAAAGGCTCTGACGATGACGCCGTCCTGGGCTCCACAATGACCTCCATCCTGCCGCTCCAGTGGTCTTGGTCTTGTTGCACCGAAACGGTAACCTTTGCCTGATGCCTTGGCCTGTGCTTGCCCCCTTTGCACCGAAGGGGAAACAAGGACACTGCACAGGCCGGCGCCCGCCTGGCGCCCGCCTGGTCTCGATCGTCATGGCTTGCGTCACGGGCACCTCGCGAGGTACCCTGCCTTGATCTCTCTGCCTCCTCGTGAGCCTGCCTGATGAGGCTGCTCCTGAGGAGGATTCCTGTCGTCTGCCCCGTGAGGCTTGGCCCCTCGTGAGGGTCTTGAACTTGAGCTGATGAAGCCGGGCTGTACTGGGCCCCCACTTGAGCCACGCCGCGGGCCGCAGGCAGGCAAGTCTGGGGACCCCCGTTCCCAGAACGCCGACAGTAGCCCCCCGGCCCAAGGCGCGCCCGGACTTGGCTAAGCAGAGAAGCGAAGGGGCAAGTGCGAAGCGCTGCGAGCCCCAATAGCCTGCGGCCTTGGGCACCGCGTGGCGATTGATTGGACTTGGGCGTCTCCGCTTCCCCACGACGCGTCGGCAACCGCACGACTTGACAAGTCCCTGTATGCAAAAATGTGTCATGATTACCCGTGATCATGGAGGCCGACGGTTGGCCTCCTCCGGCTATAAGTACGGAACGGCGCGAGCCCTTCCAGTCCATTCCGTCCTGCTACTCCTTTCTCTCCATCCCGGCTACTCGCCATCCCCATGGCTCTGCCGAAGAGGTTCTTGGCTGTGGAGAAGGGAAAGGCTCGTCAGGAAGGGCCTGACTCTCCTCCGACCAAGCACGGTCGGGCCGCCCTCGCAAGCATCCTGCAGCCCCCGTAGTGGCTTTCCCTGGTCGTGGGGGCGGTCCCCTGCGCGGCGAGGAGCGCCCGGTCGCCAATTGGAGGCATGCCGTGGCTGCGCGACCCCCCAGGCCGCTCTTCCGCTCGGCGGAGGTGCTGCCGGAGTTTGTCGTGTGGTCGGCGGACCCGACCAGCACCTGGCTCCAGCTCCCCCGCTTCTTTGTAGGTGAACTTCCGGCTGGCGCTCCCTGC
Organism: Triticum aestivum; assembly: GCF_018294505.1. Taxonomy (NCBI): domain Eukaryota; kingdom Viridiplantae; phylum Streptophyta; class Magnoliopsida; order Poales; family Poaceae; genus Triticum; species Triticum aestivum. The sequence continues at coordinate 262,777,409 of NC_057807.1, forward strand.
GGCCTCTGGCTTCAGGCGGACGGTTGCTGCAGCAGGGCCTCCTGGGCTTCGCTGGAGGTCTCCATTGCCGGGGATGCGGCCCTGACCCGCGGCTGGCAAACGTTTGCCCACGCGCGTGGCCTGAGCCGGCTGTGCACCCTGCACTTCACGTTCGACGGTGACGCCACCCTCTACGTGAGGGTGTTCGGGGAAGATGGTCGCCGTGCTGGGTGCTGCCCAGAAGACGATGACCGCGGCCGCGTGCCCAGCCCTGGCGTTGATCAGGGTGAAGATGGCGGCAGGCGCGTGAGCAGTGGCGCTCGGGGCTCGCCGAGCTTCGGCGACTCTCTTTCAGATAGCAGCTCCTCCAGCGGTGGTCATGACCAGCCCCCGCGCCGTCGCGCCCGCCTGGGGGGAGGTAGCGGGTCAGTCCGCCATCGCGCCCCGGTGAAGCGAGAGGGGGGATCTGACTGAGCTCCGGAGGCAGTACGAGCCCTCGCCGCGAGTTGGTGCCGAGCAAGTCGCGCCTATTTTGTTTTTCTTCCTTTCCTGCGTAGAAAGAAAGTAGTATAGGGCCCCACGGGGGCGTGCTGAACTATTGCTGTTAATTATCGTGCTGTTTCAGTTATTTCTATGCCATGTTTCCGTGCCGCGTGCCCATGTGCGGGGGCTACTTAGCTCGGGGAGGCTTGTCGCTGTCTTCGCCTCCCGAGGCCGAGGCCTCACCGTGCGCTTCATGTCCTGCAAGGATTAGTCAGGAGGGGTAGCTTCCGGTCTTGGTTGTGGGGGCGACCGACCCAGGTCTTGTGCTCGCGTCGCAATGCCCGTGGGGCACGGCTGGGAGGGGTGCTCCCGCGGCGGACTCGGACAGGAAAACTTCAAACGACCGGGGCAGAAAACACTCGCGAGGGTGCCCGCGTACCTCCCTCGCGAGACTTGCGCGAGAGAAAACGAGGTAAGTGAGTGAAAAAGACAAAGAGTCACAAGCTAAAGACGGCAACAGCTCCAATAAAACTTCAAATAGGAACGAACAAGCCAACTGCAGAAATTGAATGAAAAAGCCGCGTCCGGCACCTAATCTAGTCTTCAACATCTTCTCACCAGCGCGGAGCTAAGTGCTGCCACTGGGCGTGGGCGGGAGCCCCCAAGGCCCGAGGGCGGCACTCCGGAGACTCCGGGGCGTGTACAGCCCCACTCATTATTACGTGAGAGTGTCACGGGCGGCGAGCTTCACAGGCATTGGCCTTCTTCACAGGCACCGGGCCTTTTCCAAAATGCGGCAGCTTCACAGGCATTGGCCTTCTTCATAGGGACTGGGCCTTTTCCCAAAAGCAGCAAGCTTCACAGGCATTGGCCTTCTTCACAGGCACCAGGCCTTTTTCCAAAAGCAGCAAGCTTCACAAGCATTGGCCTTCTTCACAGGCTATGGACCTTTTCCCAAAAAGCATCAAGCTTCACAGGCATTGGGCCTCGCTCAAGGGTAGAACCTCCGGAGATGTTGAATGTTCCACGCGTTCGGGATGGGCACCCCCTCCTGGGTCTCCAAGCGCGCAGAGTCGGGCCTGGAAACATGAACAACCTTGAATGGGCCCTCCCACATGGGAGAGAGCTTGTGCAGCCCTTCCCTGGAGAGGACCCGTCTGAGCACGAGGTCTCCTACCTCAAGAGTTCTGGGGCGGATGTTGCGGCAGTGGTATTGTCGCAGCGTCTGTTGATATCTTGCCACCCGCAGCACGGCTTCTTGACGGCGTTCCTCCCCCAGCACAAGATCCATCCCCCGCATGGCGTCCTGCTGCGCCTCGTCGAACGCTAGGACCCACGCGAAGCGATGTCTGACCTCGTGAGGGAGGACGGCCTCAGCCCCGTAGACGAGGAAGAACGGGGTCTCGCCAGTCGGCTTGGTCGCGGTCGTGCGGATAGACCACAGTATAGACTGGAGCTCGTCGTACCATCCCCTGCCGCATGCCTCCAGCTTCTTCTTGAAAGTCCTGGTTTTGAGGCCCCTCAGGACCTCCGCGTTGGCTCGCTCAGCCTGGCCGTTGCTCCGGGGGTGTGCAACCGAAGCGTAGCATATCTGCGTTCCAAGGTTAGCACAGTATGTTTTGAAGAGATTACTGGTGAATTGTGAACCATTGTCGGTGATGATGCAGTTAGGCACCCCGAATCGGCTCATGAGGCCCCTGATGAACTTGACTGCGGAGCCCGCTGGGATGGTGCGGACGGCTTCCACCTCAGCCCACTTGGTGAACTTGTCCACAACAACGTAAAGGTAACGATAGCCCCCTGGCGCCTAAGGGAACGGGCCCAGATTGTCCAGACCCCAAACCGCGAACGACCACAAGAGGGGTATGGTCTGCAGTCCCCCTGCCGGCTGATGGATCTGCTTGGCGTGGAATTGGCAGGCCTCACAAGCCTTCACCAGCTCAACGGCGTCGTTGAGTGCTGTGGGCCAGTAGAATCCGCTGCGGAACGCCTTGCCAACGAGGGTCCGTGATGATGAGTGGTGCCCACAGTCTCCATCGTGTATGTCTGCCAACAGCTCCTTCCCCTGCTCTCTGGAAATGCAACGTAAGGACACGTCGTTTGGTCGCTTCCGGTAGAGCTCTCCGTCCCTGATGCAGTAGGCCGTGGCCTGCCGCGCCACACGCTCCGCGTCCTCCTCCTTCTCCGGCAGGGTCCCTTGCGTCAAGTAGTTCTTGAACTCTGCGATCCAACATCCTTCCCGAGGCTCCAGCGCTAGGAGCAGGCGTGCCCTTGAGGCCGGGCCGCAGGCCGGGGCTCCCGAGGCAGGCGGCTGAGGGGGCTCCTCCCTAGGTTGTGCCGTGCTCAATAGCGATGGTGCCGCCGAGGGTTTGAAGAGTCACTCCTCGAAGATTCCAGGCTCTTGAGGCAGCCGCCTGGATGCCCTCTTGGCGATGTCATGAGCCTCTTGATTGGTGCCGCGAGGCACATGCTGAAACTCCAGCCCCCAGAGCTGTTTTTCCATCCTTTGAACCTCCGCGAGGTAGGCTTCCATGTGCTCATCCTTCGGCTCGTATACTTTGTTGGAGAAGTTGACGAGGAGTTGCGAATCGCCCTTGATGATGAGCCGCTTTACCCCCAAGGCGACTGCAGCTCTCAAGCCTGCTATTAGGCCTTCGTATTCTGCTATGTTGTTGGAGACCTTTTCCCCATGCTGGAAGCAGAGTTGCACGACGTAGTAGAGCTTGTCCTGAGTAGGAGATACGAGCACTGCACCAGCACCCGCGCCATGTCGGGAGAATGCCCCGTCGAAGTACATGACCCAGCCGTCCGGGGCCTCGCTCCCCGGGGAAAGTGACCGGTCCTCGCCTGCCTTGAGACCCGGTGCCTCTGCCCATTCTGCCACGAAATCTGCAAGTGCGCCCCCCTTGATGACTCTGGTCGTGCTGAATTCCAGCTGAAATGCTTGCAGTTCGACGTTCCATTCAGCGACTCTTCCAGTTGAGTTGGGGCTCCTCAGTACCCTTTCCAGGGGGTACACTGAGACGACCTTGATGGGATGGCCTTGCAAGTAGTGCCGCAGCTTGCGTGAAGCTACCAACAACGCGAGGAGGAGTTTTTGGGGCATGGGGTACCTCGCCCTTGCGTCCCGTAGCACCGTGCTGACGAAGTACATAGGGTGCTCGACGAGGTTGAGGGTGCTGTGGCAGCTCGCGTCCTCTGGAGGCGGGGCGCCTCCTGAGATGATGGAGCCCCCAGCGCTTGGTCGCTTGGAGAGGCCTCCTCCGTTCCGGGTGCGCTCCCCTGCTGAGGTTGATCCCTTTCGGCTGCGGTTGTGGTCTTTGTGAGGTTCTCTTGGCTTTGCTCTAGTTCGGCCGGGACGGCGGCTGCGGCCTTGATCTGACGCTCCTCCCTAACCGCCACCAGGGCTGCGTTGGCGGAGTAGGGGGTGGCTGCAAGGTAGAGCATCAAGGGCTCCCGAGGGCGTGGAGCCACCATCACCGGTGGGCTGGTAAGGTACCTCTTGAGATCCTGGAATGCCTTGTCGGCCTCTTCAGTCCATTCGAATGGGCCTTTCTTCATCATCAGCTTGAAGAAAGGTAGCGCTCGCTCCCCCAGCTTGGAGATGAAGCGCCCTAAGGCGGTTACACGCCCGGTGAGCTTCTGCATTTCTCTGAGGGTCTTTAGTGGGCTCATGTCTTCGACTGCCTTGACCTTCTCTGGGTTGGCCTCGATGCCCCTGTGGGACACGAGGAAGCCCAGGAGCTTGCCTGAGGGGACCCCGAACACGCACTTCTCCGGGTTGAGCCGCAGGTCCACTTCATTGAGGCTTGCGAAGGTTTCTTCCAGGTCTTGTATTAGGGTTTTTGCCTTCCGAGACTTCACCACAATGTCATCGACGTAAGCTTCAACGTTCCTCCCGAGCTGCCGGCCCAAGGTGATGTGCATCAGTCACTGAAAGGTCGCGCCTGCGTTGCGCAACCCAAATGACATGCATGTATATTAGTATACTCCACACGGGGTCAGGAAGGCCGTTTTCTCCATGTCTTCTACCGTCATCTTGATCTGGTGATAGCCCGAGAAGGCATCCAGGAAGCACAGTAGGTCGCACTCAGCGGTAGAGTCGATGATCTAGTCGATGCGAGGGAGAGGGAATGGATCCTACGGGCAGGCCTTGTTGAGGTTGGTGAAGTCGACACACATGCGTTCCTTTCCTCCCTTTTTTGGCACGACCATAGGGTTGGCCAACCAATCAGGGTAGCGGACCTCGCGAATGACTCCTGCTGCCTCCAACTTGCGGGTTTCTTGGACGATGAAGGCCTGCTTTTCAGTGGACTACCGCCTTGCCTTCTGCTTCATGGGGCGCACGTTGGGGCACATGTTGAGGTGATGTTGAATACATCCCTTGGGACCCCTGCCAGCTGACTAGGCTCCCATGCAAACACCTTCTTGTTTGCGCGCAGGAACCTGACCAGGGCCTCCTCCTGCTCAGGCTCAAGGTTGGCGCCTATGGTGAAGGTGGCGCCAGTGGATCCATCTTTGCTGACCGGCACCTGCTTGGTCTCCGCCTTGTCTTGGTTGAATATCTACTTCTTTTTAGCCAGCGCAGCCCCCTTGGGCTCGGGGGCGTCTGTGAGATGGGCTGCGCCACCGCAGCTGTCTTGAAAGCAAGCTTGAGCGCCTGCAGCGCATCCCCCGTGTCCCCGGACACGGTAAGGATGTCGCTGCTCCCGGGCATCTTCATGAGGTTGTACGCCGGGTGAGTCACTGCCATGAACTGGGCCAAGGCTGGGTAACCAAGGATGGCGTTGTACGGGAGGCCGATGGGGGCGATGTTGAAGTCGATCAGCTCCGTGCGGAAGTTGTCGGAGGTGCCGAAGGTCACCGGGAGGCGGATCTGTCCCAAGGATCCGGTGGAGCCGCCTCCGACGCCCGAGAAGGGTCTGCTGGGCTGAAGCCACTCTAGCGGTACGTGGAGGAGGCTGAAGGCCTCCACCGAGAGCATGTTGAGGCCGGCACCACCGTCGATGAGGGAACTGGTCACGGCCACCTGGCAGATGGTGGGGGTGCATAGCATCGCGAGCGCGCCCAAACCGACGGGGTTGGAGGGATGATCGTCCGAGTCAAAGATCAGATCGGCCTTGGGTGCCACCCTGCCCGGGGGGGCTTCTCGACGCTTGGAGGCGGTGCCGATCTGGCAGGTGAATGGCTTGACATGGCGGCTCGAAGGTGGTGCCTATGAGCCACCCAGGAGGGCTGCGATGACCGGGGGCTCTGGCGCGGTGTTGGCGGCAGGCAACAGGGAACGACGGGGGCGTTCGCCGACGGGCGCCGTCTGGGCGATGCGGGTGGCGAGAGCAGCCCGACGCTCGGCGCGAGCCCGGCGAGCGTTAGCCATGGATACGACGGAAGATCACACGCGACCAGCGGAAGAAAGATTCTGGTGCACCCCCTACCTGGCGCGCCAAATGTCGGATTTCGGGTTCCGACAAACCCTTGAGGTTCGAACTCTGGGGTGCGCACAAAGATCTTTCCCCTACCAGCTCACGTTTGGATGGCTCGCAAGGAATCTAAGCTAGAAGGAAGAACACACAAGGGACACGAGGTTTATACTGGTTCAGGCCACCATTGTGGTGTAATACCCTACTCCAGTGTGTGGTGTGGTGGATTGCCTCAGGGGCTGATGATGAACAATACAAAGGGAGAACAGCCTCGCGAGGGGCTGTTCTTGAGCTGGTGCGATGAACTGCTTGGGTGAATTCAATCGCTTCTCTCTCCCTCTCTCTCTCTCTCTCTCTGTTTGGTTGATTCATCGATCCGTTGATCCGTGGTGGCTAGTCCTATTTATAGAGGGAGGCCCTGGGCCTCTTCCCAAATAATGAGTGGGAAGGGCGCCAACAATTGGCCATTTTGAAGGGGAACATCTAGTACACTTATCCTGACTAAAGTTGGTCTATGGCTGCCAAAGGCTCTGATGATGACGCCGTCCTGGGCTCCACAATGACCTCCATCCTGCCGCTCCGATGGTCTTGGTCTTGTTGCACCGAAACGGTAACCTTTGCCTGATGCCTTGGCCTGTGCTTGCCCCGTTTGCATCGAAGGGAAAACAAGGACACTGCGTAGGCCGACGCCCGCCTGGCGCCCGCCTGGTCTCGATCGTCATGGCTTGCGTCATGGGCACCTCGCGAGGTACCCTGCCTTGATCTCTCCGCCTCCTCGCGAGCCTGCCTGATGAGGCTGCTCCTGAGGAGGCTTCATGTCGTCCGCCCCGCGAGGCTTGGCCCCTCGCGAGGGTCTTGAACTTGAGCTGATGAAGCCGGGCTGTACTGGGCCCCCACTTGAGCCACGCCGCAGGCCGTAGGCAGGCAAGTCTGGGGACCCCCGTCCGCAGAACACTGACAACATGTCAAGTGCCTCTCTGCTACCATTGTGTTCAGTTTTGACAGTAGCATTCATATTCCACAGTAAATTTTACTTTCGACAGTTAAGTTTAGAGTCAACAGTTTTTACCTCATCTGTTGTAGTCAGGTGGTTTTTGGTGATGTAAATTTTACATCCATTTTACATCATCTATTGGAGATGCTATTAGAATCCCACTTGAGATTGACGATGTCTGTCTTGTGCTGCTTCAGCCTTGACATCTTACGGCTCACCGGAGATGCTCCAACGACAGAACGATCCATCACAACAGAGCAGTGCCCTGGACGCCGTCTACAGATTCCTCAGATCTTCATCCACACCTCCAACAGCCACCTCTGCCTCAACTGCTTCAGCGACCAACCCAATGATGGTGAGGTCGACACGGCTACGACAAAGAGGTTGTACACTTGTTGCATCACTTATTACTATACATTCACGTCGATCCATTAGGGCTATTTTGGTTCAACGGAAAAACATAGCAATAGGGAATTTTCCAATGGCACTCTACTATTCAATTATTCATGCATTTTGTTGAAAGGAATGAAGCAAAACATCCACCTGGACCTACTTTTCAAAATCCTATGCATGAAAACAAGACCAAGTGCATTAGTGCCAGAATAACATTCTAACTGTACATGCTTTCATATGGTTTCACTTTATTTTGGCCATGTTTCTTTGCATTCCTCTGCTCTTCCAATTCCTGTAAACCAAACACCCAAGTTCACAGAAATCCTGTGTTTACAAATGCTCTGTTTACCATGTGCATTTTCCTATCCTATTATGGTGTTTTTCCTATCCCTGCGTTTTAAGAATCATGCAAGCCAAATGAGCCCTTACAGAATTAATTCAGTTACATGTACGTGTCGAAGGGAACTTTGTGTGGTTTGTCCTGCTCCTGCCGCGACGTCGTCCACCTCACCTGAGCTTCTCCATCGACAGAAGCATCCACCAAACCAGACATCACGACTCCTGACCGTCTTTCGCCGCCTCAGATCTCCTTCCCTGCTGTCGGCACCCACCGCAACAACATCACCATCATCGACTCAGCAGATGAACCTGAGGAGTACACATGCCCACAAGAGAGGTTGCACTCTTTTTGTTCTGCTTATGTTATGCATTGCTTAAACTTACCTGCTACTTTATTATCCTGTTTAGCTCTTGGACTCCCAAGTCAGGTCCAAATTAATGTTCAAACTTGAGTTCTAAATTAGTTGTGGGGCACATATCAAGGCAACAATGAATAGTATGTCTGTCTAATATATGGTTCACCTAGGGTATGCCTATGTTGTTCATCTTGGGTGGGAAACAAATAGTAAAGCAATCATCATCTGTCTTTTTATTAATTTAAAGCAATCATCAGCCTGCTATGATTATTTTTGGATCCATCCATTGGTTGTTACCATCACTCTAAATTTCTGCCTGCTCTCCTTACATAATCTCACCATATTTTTTTTGTATGCATGTCAGATATTGTACACAGTCATGCTGAACATGTAGAGAAAAAGAGAAGAGTTTTGCGCGGCAATACAATGTCATGCAGACATCGCTCCATGGTGGGTTCAATGGCAAACCCTCCCCACCCCTCTCCAGATTGTAATCCAGAGGAAGATATCTGTTCTGAGGCGGATTCAGATGCCGCTGATCACTCCTATTTACCCCCAAGGTGTTTGCTCTACCTTGGCATGATGATGTTAGTCATATCATGCATATGTTGTCTTGCAGTGCCTACTTTTGACATCATATATGTCATCTGCTTAGTTTAGACATGTTCTGTAATGCCACTTGTTTAGTTTCTATATCATATATGGGAATTATGCAGTCTCGTGCCTTTTAGCCAGCCATAATATATGTGAAATGTGCAATGCCATCCTGTTTAACCAGGCATCATATATTTGAATGATATCTTGCCCATCCTTTTCTTCATTACATTTCCATTTGTTGACAATGTTTGTACATTAAACTACTCTTCCCGTGAATCAGCCATTTGGGTGGGAGATGGAAAAATCTGGAGTGAAAACAAGGCCTTCAGAGCAGACAGTGCTACCTGTCGAAGCAGATCTCTTGTTGGGTCCCGATAGCTCCTCAGAGATGGATTCAGAGATAGATGACCAGTCCTATTCCCCCACCGAGGTGTATGCTCAAACTTGGTACGGTTATACTGCTCATATCATGCATATGGTGTCTTGCATTGCATAGTTTAGACATCATATACACAATATTCAACACCATGTTCTTAGTTCAGACATCATATCGAATGCCCTCTGTTTAGCATATAAATCACATATGTGAATTAAATGATGCGATCCTGATTACTTAGATACCATGTAGGTGAATTATGTCATGCGATCATGTTTAGTTATTCATCATATCTTTGAATTATGTTATGCTATGCTATCCAGTTTAGATAGACATCATATATGTGAAATTATGTCATGCTATCCGTTTTAGTTAAACAATATACATGTCAACTATTTCATGCCTTTTTTCCACACTATCTATTGCATCTATCTCTCATACAATGTCTGTACATTCAACTATATTTCCTGTTTATCAGCCATTTGAATTGGAGCGGGTGATGCCAGTATCCAGCGGACTAAAAACACGGTCTTCAAATAAAACAGTGCTACCTCTTGGTGGAGATAGCACCCCGGTTGTACATGCACAAGAACCAGCCCTACCACACATAACCCAAACTCTCGCAGATTGTACCCCTACTGCGATGGACAGAGGACCAGCTTCACCCAATCTAACCCCAACCCCAGCAGATAGTAACCCAGTTCCTGTTGACACAACACCATCTCCACCACAGAGCTCCCAAACAAGAGCAGTTAGTAAGGCAACTCTAGTGCTCAAAGGGCCAGCAGTACCACGGCGAACCCCAACTCCACCAGTTAGTACGCCTATTCCTGTGGAGGAAGCACAACCAGCTAGTCGTAGTTTAGCAGCTATCACATTTGATGTTGTTAAATCGTATGTGCGTATCTTCCCATCTTGGAAATATTATACTGAAGATGAAGGAAAATGCCAGTTGTAGGTGTTTGTCCAGGAGTTATGTGTAAGTAATGTTATTGATGGCAATTACTTTGCTTTATCCCATACATCCTACCTCCATGATGGTTATAATACAACAAATTTTCCCATTTTTCTCTATAAAGAAGGACCGAAGGAAACTCAAGATAAGGTAACCTGTGCTAATACCTCTGCTATCTTCAAGAATGCTTGGTGGCAGTATCGAAATTACCTGAAGAAAACGTACTTCACCGGCAAAGAAACTCATCAAATTCCCTTATGTTCTCCTGAGACACATTTACTGGACGATGACTGGGAACGCCTTGTTCTGTACTGGTCCCGAACCAAGAATGTGGTAAGGTCTATGAGCTCATTTTCTATTTTTAAGTATTATATTCTTGCGTCTTACTGTACTCTGTTCATGTAACAGTTCTAATTTAAGATTCCATTGCTATCATAGTTCAAAAAAGCGCTAGGCGTTAATTGTGCATTTTGCCACCGCCTTGCGCTTTACTGACCAAAGCGCATGTTTATGCGCAGTTATGCACAGATTAAGCATAGTTATGCGCAATCCGTTTTGCCAACACCTAGAGCCTAGGCGCGCTTAAGCGCTCGCTTAGGCGCGCCTTTTTTTAACTATGATTGCTTTGCTCTTGTATCACTTTATTTACTCATACAAACTTATTTTTAAATTGAAAGATCCAATCGAAACGCCACTGGCACAGTAGGTATGTTCATGCATGTTTCTTTAACAGGTTTGCTCTTATCAATAGCTCCGTTGATTTCAGTTTCAATTGTGTATACAGTTGACTTTCATATCATGCACATTACTAGCATCACAACAGAGCCAATAGTGTTGTTGTACATGTAGACCCGTGGTACCCATCTGAAATCTTGTTGTGCTGTGTAGTTTCCCACGCTTTGTATTCTTTCACTGCTGCTTTGTCTTGAACTGACATGATTTGAACCGTGTCTCTATTTTGATTTGGCAAGACAATGCAGTGATCATAGGACATAGATATATGTTTGTTTGATGCTTTTATTATGTACTAGTACTTGGCAATAGAATATTTGGTACTTTAATCCTGTCCACCTTACTAATGAACTGGTTCACCGAAATGAGTTTCATATACTAGTACATGCTAAACTTGTTATGTGTCTGCTTGTTTCTTCTTTTAGAATGCTGACAGAATATTGAGGAAGAGTGCCTTATTAAGCAATGGTAAAGGAAGTAATGCAGATAAGGTTCAGGATAGTGACACATCCTTGTTGGTTTCCAACAAAGCTGATAAAACAACTAAGGAAGACTATCTTGAAGACAGCGAGACAACCCCAAAGTCCTGTCTTGGTTTAGTGTTCGAGTTGCTGGCCACTACCGCTTGCACAAGCTATTCAAACTCACTGCCTGAATCAGTTCGGTTTCTTGAGTTTCAACTACAAGTTGAAAGACATCGATCAACTGTGCTGCAACAAGAAACGGAAGGACCGCGGAAGTCCCTGGAGCATTCAGATGCATACTTTCTGGTGCAACAGCAAGCGTTGGAGGATTTTAGCGCCAAACAGGACAAAGCTAATAAGCTTGCTAAGCTTATTGCCAGCATGGTGGATACCCAGGATATCGTTTCTTGAGCTCTTCTGAAGTTGTTTCAGTTATGCTCTTGTTTTGCTGCCATGCTTATTTGCACTGGTGGCCAATTTTGACGGCCCGTGTATGTAATATGCTGCTTTGTTCCCTATATTTGCACTGGTGGCGAACTTTGATGCCCAGTGGATGTAATATGTGTAATAGCGGTAATAGTCTAGCTTTAATTGCTTGCTTATTTATTTCCTTATTGTCTGGTTTAGTTGTTTGCTTGTAGTCTCTGGAGTTCTTTTTCTGTGTTTTTCTAGTGGCCACAATAGCCTATTTTTGGTAACTGGCCAAAATAATCATGGCAACACACAGACTGTTGTAACCATGGGCCTCCTGCAGGCCGTATGATCCATGGGCCTTCTTCCGGCTGTAGGATCCATTGGCCTTCTATACGGGCCATAGGATCCATTGGTCTTCTATACGGGCCTTAGGATTCATGGGCCTTCTACGGGCCGTAGGGTCCATGCGCATTCTAGGGCCGTACGATCCATGGGCCTTCTACGGGTCGTACGATCCATGGGCCTCATACGGGCCGTTGGATCCATGGGCCTTCTATGGGGCGTATCATCATTTCACCAATCATGGGTCGTACTATTCGTGGACCATAACGGGCCGTTAATAGGCCATATTTGATAACTCTATGTAAACAGCCCAACGGGTTTTTTGACATGAAAACGGCCCAACGTATTAACGGTCCACAAACGGGCCGACTGTAACGACGGGCTGAATTTGGCCCACAAGCAGAAAATGACAGTAACGGGCCGTATGTAACCGAATGCTGCAAATGAGCCCAAGAATCAATGGGCCCTGAGAAGGCCGAAAGATAACTTGGGCTGGAAATGGCCCAATAGAATAACGGGCCGTTAATGGGTATAAAGTGATACACTGTTCATTACGGGCCAGTTTCACCATGGGCCGTTAATGGGCCAAGAGTTACAAAGGGCCTCATATGTGCCGAAAGAAGTCATGGGCCACACATGGGCCGGAAGTTAAAACGGGCTGGAATCATATTGGACGGCCCAGATGACGCTACTGGGCCTAATTCGGAGAGGTCGTAACGGGCCCTGGGTTAGCGGGCTGTAAATGGGCTATATGCGAACAGGCCGTTAACAGGCTTTCCATGGGCCCGCCCGCCACCTTTTGATCAAGTCAAACGGGCCGGCCTTTTCACAGGAATGGGCCTCTGTTGGGCCGTGCCACGTGTCGCCGTATCATAGGCGCCTTCGGTCCAATGAGTGGATGCCATCTGTCCCAATGGTGAGCCGACACATGTTTGCTCCAGCCAATGATGATTTTACACGTGGAAAATCCCCATTAGTCGGGGCTGTTAATGGGTTATCGGATCCAAAACTGGACCTAATAGCTTAACGGCATTCCGTTACGGTGGATGCCACGTGTCGGTCACCCTTGACAAAAGCACTTCTGTGATGCGCGATTTATCGTCATGGAAGTGGACACTTCCGTGATGATAATTTTGGTAATGTCATGGAACACTTCTACGACAGCACAGGTATGACTATCTTGATTCTGTCATAAAATCGTCATGGATGTACATGCATGACAAAAAACGCAACCTACTATGACAAACACGTATCATCACGGAAGTGTATTTTTTTGTAGTGTTCCCCTGAATACTTTAAGTTAGCTTCCTGCATAAAGGAACTGTGTTCGGCTCTGCATAGTCAATACAACCCTTAGCCACGAAGGCAAGACATGAAGATAGGAACAGTGTCTTTTATTGTCAACTTTTTCGGCGAAGCTTCACACTTGACTCTTTAATGTTTTGAACCATTTTCACGCCTCCCGTTCCACGTTTCGAGGTCTAGCCTCCATTGGTACATCTCGTCAAAACAGAGATTGTGCCCGCCCACTACAGGATTCTCCTCAATATGGTTTGGGTAATCAAACAGCGGATTACACACGATCTCATTGGGAACAGGCGAGGTTTATGGCTTGAGAGGGGGACGTTGGGTATTTTCACCGTTTATAAGAGGATAAAGATTCCTCCTTTTTCCCTATGCCTTCCTCTAGCTCCTGTCTTCCAACCTCCAAGCTCTAGCACCCGCAACTATGATCTTTCCCACCACTACCACCCTCCCCGGCAATGGTTGGGTCCGGTTCCAAGGGTAAGTGGGAGGCCTCCTCCATCACCGAAAAGGACGTCAAGGATCTCTGAAGCACAGGCTATCTGTCCGCGGATATCACACATAGGATTCCTGACAAAGATTAGGTTATTCCTACTCCGGAGTCTAGTGAGAGGGTCGTGTTCATCCCCCATTTCCTCTGGGGGCCAGGGTTTCCCCTCCACCCCTTTGTCCGGGGCCTTATGTTCTACTACGGGTTAGATTTCCATGATCTAGCCCCTAATTCCTTCCTCCACATATCGGTGTTCATCGTCGTGTGTGAGGCTCTTCTCCGCATCCCCCACACTTCGGCCTGTGGCTCGAGATCTTCAATCTGAAGCCGAAGGTGGTCGACGGACAGCACGCAGACTGCGGCGGGGCTATGGTAAGCAAGCTCCCCAACACCGTCTGGCCCAAAGGGGCATTTGTGGAGACAGTCAAGGTATGGCAACAGGAGTGGTTCTACATCACCGAACCTCGCGACGCCAACTGAGCGGCCACGCCCGACTTCAGATCCGGACCCCCCACGATACTCACCTCATGGACCGCCAAGGGCCTTGATTGGGGGTCCCAACCGGAGGTGAAGACGCTACAAAAACGCATCTCCTACATGTTGGGTGTAAACACTGGCCTCACCAACGTGATTCAAGTGATGCTCTTCCGCAGCATTCTTCCCTGCCAGCTCCGGGCCTCCCCCATGTGGGAGTTCAATCCGGCGGAGCCACGGGCCTTGAAGCACTTCTTCGGCACCACGCACGAAGACATATGGAAGAAGCTCTTCAAGGCCTAGAAAAATTGGCTGAAGAAGACCGAGGACATTAGACTCGACATCGAGAACCCGACCTCAGCGATAAGCATAACTTTTCCAAAGACCTATTCGGTTAATACTTCAGATCTAATATATTGCATGTCTTCTGTATAGGGCTGGATGACAAAGGCCGAGTGGATCAACTTTCCGGCACCGCTGCCCGAGAACCCGGCCACACCCCAGCTCATGGAGATGCTGGTCCCGGCGCCCTATCAGGCGCCGGAGAAGAAGACCAAGAAGAAGGGCAAGGAGACCAAGGGCGACCCCCACCACAAAGGTTCTTCAGACGTAGTGTTTAGAGAGACCGAAGCCCTCTCTTACCTTGAGGTAGACGAGGAGGAAGAGGAGGAGGAGGTGGAAAGGGACCCCCCGTAAGGGGAGGAGGAAGAAGAGGGCGGCCACTGAAGAACCAGAGGAGGAGGCGCCCAAGAGAGGGAAGATGACCCTCTCGGACAGTTTGGACTCAGAGTCCGAACTAGTCCCTAAGAGACCTCCTAGGGTGAAGCCTCGGGCCGAATCGTAAGTATTTAGAAACTAACTGTTTATCTTTGGTCTTTCTGCTTCCATTACACACGTTATTTTGTTATTCACTTTTCAGCCCTTCCCGCGAGCTTCTACAAACTCCATTATCGGAGGGGAATTCTCTGCCGCCCGAAATGGTAGAGAGCGACACGCCGCCGCAAGCCCCCTCGCCTATCACCATGGAGGACACTGAAGTGTCATCCTGAAGGACCTCTCCTGGCCGAGAGGTGGTGAACGAGGCCGTCAAGAGAGCGCCCAAGGTTAATACCTCGGCCGCCGAAGACCTAGGGGGGCGACTCATACATCTCCAACGTATCTATAATTTTTGATTGTTCCATGCTATTATATTACCCGTTTTGGATGTTTATGGGCTTTACTTTGCGCTTTTATATCATTTTTGAGACTATCCTACTAACCGGAGGCCCAACCTGAATTGTTGTTTTTTTGCCTATTTCAGTGTTTCGAAGAAAAGGAATATCAAACGGAGTCCAAACGAAATGAAACCTTTGGGAGCGATCTTTTTGGAACAAACATGATCCAGGGGACTTGGAGTGGAGATCAAGCAACAGAGGAGGCGGCCACGAGGGTGCCCGGCGCGCCCCCCTGGAGGTGGGCATGCCCCCACCCTCGTGGGCCCCTCGAGCATCCACTGACCTACTTCTTCCTCCTATATATACCCATGTACCCCGAAAACATCTAGGAGCACCATGAAAAACTATTTCCACCACCGTAACCTTCTGTATCCGCGAGATCCCATCTTGGAGCCTTCGCCGGTGCTCCACCAGAGGGGGAATCGACCATGGAGGGCCTCTACATCATCTCCAAGGCCCTTCCGATGAGTTGTGAGTAGTTTACCACAGACCTTAGGGTCCATATTTATTATCTAGATGGCTTCTTCTCTCTTTTTGAATCTCAATACAAAGTTCTCCTCGATCTTCTTGGAGATCTATTCGATGTAACTCTGTTTGCGGTGTGTTTGTTGAGATCCGATTAATTGTGGGTTTATGATCAAGTTTATCTATGAGAAATATTTGAATCTCCTCTGAATTCTTTTATGTGTGATTAAGTTATCTTTGCAAGTCTCTTCGAATTATCAGTTTGGTTTGGCCTACTAGATTGATCTTTCTTGCAATGGGAGAAGTGCTTAGCTTTGGGTTCAATATTGCGGTGTCCTTTCCCAGTGACAGCAGGGGCAGCAAGGCATGTATTGTATCGTTTCCATCGAGGATAAAAAGATGGGGTTTATATCATATTGCATGAGTTTATCCCTCTACATCATGTCATCTTTCTTAATGCGTTACTCTAAGGTGATCGGTCAAGTTAGCACGTAGCACGAAGCCGCCAAACACAAAGAGTTAACCAGGGAGAAAGGTTTCCCCGGGAACATCGTCGTCGTTGATGACAAGGCGAGCCATCGATTCTTCTGTTGACAGCACAATGAAACTCTCAATGAAAGGACCAATGTCGGTGTTAAAACCGGCAGATCTCGGGTAGGGGTCCCAAGTTGTGTGCCTGAGGATCGATGGTAACAAGGGACAATAGGGACACGATGTTTACCCCGGTTCGGGCCCTCTTAAGGGAGGTAAAACCCTACATCCTGCTTAATTATATTTGGTGTGTATAAGAGTTACAAGAGTTGATCTACCTCGAGATCATAATGGCTAAACCCTAGCTGTCTAGCCTATGATTGTTCTAATGGGCTATACAGACGAAACCCTCCGGTTTATATACACACGGAGGGGCCTAGGGTTGTACAGGGTCGGTTTGCTGAGGAAGGAAATAGTACATCCGAACATCAAACCTGCCGTCCACGCATATAGGAGTCCTACCCAGACACGGGGGATAGTCTTCTGTTTTATCTTCATAGCCCATCAGTTCAGCCTATATTGAAAGACCGGACACCCGAGGACCCCCCTAATCCATGACTCCCTCAGGAGCCCTCTGTGGACTCGCGCAACCGTTACCCTTCATGGGTTGAAGTCTCCATCAACATGGATGTACAATAGCACCACCTATCGCAACCACGCCAAAAATCTTTGTGTCTTCATTGCGTTTGCACACTCCAGTCCCATCCCTTTACTCTCTTGCAATTAGCATGCTTTACTCTTTCCGTTGCTTATACTCTTGCCATGCTTGCTTGAAATGTATTGTGAATGTTTAAACTTGTGATAAAACTCCACCTCAACTTGAAGAACTTAGAAGCTGCTACTTTTGCTTGTTGAGTGTCTAATCACCCCCCTCTAGGCACCTCTTTTCGATCCTTTCAATGGGTATCAGAGCATTGGTCTCCATTGCTTTGGTTTAATCACCATTGGAGGAAGATGGATGAGTCTACGATTGGGAGTATTAGACGTAGAGTGCCTATGCTTGACGGAGAGGTCTATAGTGCTTGGAAAAATGAGATGTTTGAGATTTTCAATGAATATAATTTGAACAATTATATTGCTAGCCCCTGTGCGCCTCCTATTGATCCCTTGCATCCTACCCCCGATGAGTATCTTGACATGACCTGCAATCTTAGAACTATTGATCTTATGATAAGAGGATTGCCTAGAAATTTGCTTGTATGCTTTCCTTCATTTGAATGTGCTTATACTATATGGAGATATCTTGAGGAGCGCTTTCCAAACTATTCCTTGAAAAATCTAGATGAGATTCTTCAAAAGTCCATAGCTTTTCATAAAATGAATCCTAGTGATCCTAAATTTGGTGATTGTCTATTTGAGCTTCATGACCTCATGCGTGCCAAAGGATATGTTGCAGTCATTAGTAGCATCATTTCTCAAGTCATTAGAATTCATAAATATGCACATTTTCATGGTCATAAATCTAATGAATCACTCTCTCTAGGTGATGATCAATCACAAGACGATGTTGAACATGGATACTATGATGAGGATGATGATAGTGACTTTGATCTCGATGAGTCAATGATACATTTTGGTCTTATGGCTAACCTTCGTGATTACATGGCTAGAGGAAAGGAATGGATTCTTGATAGTGGATGTACTGATCATATGTCCGGAGATAAGGACACGTTTCATGAGCTTGCTAAAAACGAGGGTCCCCGAAAGTATGTCACTTTTGCTGATAACTCAAAGGGTAAGGTGGTTGGCCTTGGTAAGGTGGCTGAGGGAGTCCTGGACTAGGGGGTGTCCGGACAGCCGGACTATCATCGTCCGCCGGACTCCAAGACTACGAAGATACAAGATTGAAGACTCCGTCCCGTGTCCGGATGGGACTTTCCTTGGCGTGGAAGGCAAGCTTGGCGATACGGATATGTAGATCTCCTACCATTGTAACCGACTCTGTGTAACCCTAGCCCTCTCCGGTGTCTATATAAACCGGAGGGTTTTAGTCCGTAGGACACAACAACCATTACAACAATCATACCATAGGCTAGCTTCTAGGGTTTAGCCTCCTTGATCTCGTGGTAGATCCACTCTTGTACTACCCATATCATCAATATCAATCAAGCAGGAGTAGGGTTTTACCTCCATCGAGAGGGCCCGAACCTGGGTAAAAACATCGTGTCCCTTGTGTCCTGTTACCATCCGCCTAGACGCACAGTTCGGGACCCCCTACCCGAGATCCGCCGGTTTTGACACCGACATTGGTGCTTTCATTGAGAGTTCCTCTGTGTCGTCACCGATAGGCTCGATGGCTTCTTCAATCAACAACAACGCCGTCCAGGGTGAGACTTTTCTCCCCGGACAGATCTTCGTATTCGGTGGCTTCACACTGCGGGCTAATTCACTTGGCCATCTGGAGCAGATCGAAAGCTACGCCCCTGGCCGTCAGGTCAGATTTGGAAGCCTAAACTTCACGTCGGACATCCGCGGAGACTTGATCTTCGATGGATCCGATCCGCAGCCGAGCGTGCCGCACTATCGCGATGGGCACGATCTAGCTCTGCCGCCGGACAGTGCCTTGGAGGCCGCACATGAATCCGCTCCGACCCATAGTTCAGAGCCGATCGCGCGGATCGAGGACGACTGGCTGGACACCGCCTCGGGAGCATCCGCGGCGATGGAGCCGAACACTGACCTTGTCCCCTATAAAGCTCGTGACTCCGAGGTGCCGGACTCCCTGCCGGACTCCGAACCTCCTGCACCCCTGCCAATCGAATCCGATTGGGTGCCGATCATGGAGTTCACCGCTGCGGACATCTTTCAGCACTCACCCTTTGGCGACATCCTAAATTCGCTAAAGCATCTCTCGCTATCCGGAGACCCTGGCCGGATTATGGCCAGGATGGTTGGGATGCAGACAACGAAGAAATTCAAAGCCCACCCACCACCCACTTTGTAGCCACTGTCGATGATCTAACCGACATGCTAGACTATGACTCCGAAGACATCGACGGTATGGACGACGATGCCGGAAACGATCAAGAACCAGCGCTCACAGAGCACTAGAGGGCCACCGCAACCCATGATGTATATATGGTGGATACCCTGAAAGGAAGCGATAACGAGGACCAACGGGGCACGGCAAAGGATAATCCCACCGATAAACAACCAAAACGGCGACGCAGACGCCGCCCTAAGTCCCGCCTCGACAACAACAGCGCTCCTAATGACCCAGCAATAGAGCAGGGCAAACCGGTGGACGACGAACATGCAGCCAAGCAACCGTCCGAGCAGGACGAATCGGATAATCAATCCATGCCCGGCGAAACCAACAGTAGATGACCTCACGCTGGACACACCACCGGAGAATAAGAGCCTTCGCAAAAGACTCGTCGCCACTGCAAGAAGTCTGAAGAAGGAAAAACGGAAGCTCAAAACAGCGGAAGACATACTCAGAATGAGGTGGAGCAAAGTGCTCAAAACCACAGACAAATACGGCAATGGCCATCAATCAAAGAGCTACCCGAAGCGCAAGCTGCTGCCGGAATTCGACGAGGAAGCCATAGAGCCCCCACAGTCAAAAAACAAAGAGGCCGCCTGGCCGGATAGACGGCCAGATGATAGGCCAAAAACTATAAGCGGCGCCGCACACAAGCCGGCCCATGATCCTGGGAAAACAGATGGCCCAGCCAGGTCCATTTACGGGCCAAAAAAGAGGGCCCTAGGAAGCAACACAACACGCCAAGTGTTCGAAGACAGCGGTACACCCAAATACAGGGGCGCCGCACACCCACTATGTTTCACCAATGAGGTGCTGGATCATGAATTCCCAGCAGGGTTTAAACCCATAAACATAGAGGCTTACGACGGAACAACAGACCCTGGAGTCTGGATAGAGGATTATATACTACACATACACATGGCTAGAGGAGATGACCTCCACGCCATAAAATATCTACCCCTCAAGCTCAAAGGGCCAGCTCGGCATTGGCTCAAAAGCCTCCCAGAAAACACTGTTGGAAGTTGGGAAGAGCTTGAGGACGCGTTTAGAGCAAATTTTCAAGGGACTTATGTCCGCCCTCCGGATGCAGACGATCTAAGTCATATAACTCAACAGCCCGGAGAGTCAGCGCGCAAATTCTGGAACAGGTTCCTTACTAAAAAGAACCAAATAGTCGACTGTCCGGACGCCGAAGCCTTAGCAGCTTTTAAACACAACGTCCGAGACGAATGGCTCGCCAGACACCTCGGCCAAGAGAAGCCGAGGACAATGTCCGCGCTAACAAGCCTCATGACCCGCTTTTGCGCGGGGGAAGACAGCTGGCTAGCAAGATGCAGCACCAGCGACCCAAGTACATCCGAGATCAGAGATGGAAACGGAAAATCACGGCGCAGAAAAGATCAGCGCCGGAATAAAGAGAAAAGCCCAAAGAACACGGCGGTCAACGCCGGATTCAAAAGCTCGCGGCCAAACAACAAAACACTGCCTCTTAAGGACAACAGTGACGAGCTATCCAACTTAAACAAAATTTTGGATCGGATATGTCAAATCCACAGTACCTCCGGAAGGCCTGCAAACCACACCCACCGAGATTGTTGGGTTTTCAAACAGTCCGGCCGACTCAACGCCGAACACAAGGGGCTTGACGCACCAAGCGAGGACGACGACGAACCCCACCAGCAGGGCACCGGAAAACAAAAGACTTTCCCACAAGAAGTCAAAGCAGTAAACTCACTTCATGTGATAATACGGAAAAACAATGCGGCACCCGCTAAGATGGGTCTCGCACGGTCCACCCCAGCGGAACCTCGAGATTGGATGTCAAAACCAATCACTTTTGACCACCTGGATTATTCCAGAAGTGTTCGAAATGCAGGATGGACTGCTCTGATATTGGATCCTATAATCGACGGACTACAATTTACACAAGTCCTGATGGACGGCGGCAGCGATTTAAACCTGCTATATCCGAACACAATCCGCAAGTTGGGGATAGACCTTACTAAAATTCGACATAGCCGCACTTCCTTTAAAGGAGTGACGCCAGGCCCTTACGCCAAGTGCACAGGCTCCTTATTACTAGAAGTTGTGTTCGGGTCACCGAACAACTTCCGACGCGAAAAGCTAATCTTCATGTCGCCCCATTCAAAGTAGCTATCAAGCACTACTGGGACGTGAAGCTTTTGTCCGCTTTAACGCCATACCACATTACGCGTCTCTTACACTTAAAATGCCCGGTCCACGTGGCATCATTTCATTAAGAGGGTCATTCAAAGACCCCGGACACGGCTAGACGAGTCCGGCATAAATAAGCTAGGGGCTCCCTAGCCGCACACCCCTTCCACAAGGGGCTGTGCGTATAAGCAATAATGAGCTAATATAGACTCCGCTTTATTCATTTATTAATATTTTTCATGCACTTTTTCGCACGATTTCCTTTCAAACTAAGTTCCTCTCTTTTTACAGATGAACAACGTGCATACCCGTCCAGGATAACGGCACAACGGAGACACAGGCGCAGACGTGCAGTAGGGACCCGTCGCAAGGATTCTTTTCAGATTAAGACCCTGCGTAAACCTTTTTACTGTCTCTTGTTGCTATAATCCCCTGGTTTCTCATTATAACCAGAGTGGAGACTGACGTTTTGGCATCGGCCGCGTCAGAGGACCTCGCCCGTACCTGGACACTAGGGGCTTAGGGCATTGTTCTGCCCATTATTATAAAGACCGAACACCTTAGGGAGTGTTCGGCGTCTCGAGTTAGGCCTTATATGCATCAGCTCCGAATCATGTCTTTGGTCAAATGTTGGGTTTGCCCGGCTCCTGTGTTTTGCTGCCTTACATTCCGTATCATCGGCTAACGCGGCACCAGGATAACTACTCGATTGTGCCCCAGTTCGGCTGGGCGAGCACCTCAGTAGAGAAAGCCGAAAACTGACTGTCATGATACAGCGAGAGACTGGTCAACCACTCGATCGACCACCGGAATGTTTAGAATTCCTCCGCTTTGACGAAGGACCGTTTCCCGGTCAGGCACACACGCGCCCCGAATTCGGAGAGCGCGGTGCCCCCAGGGGCTATATCGTAGTCCCACCTTCGAACTCCAATGGCTAAGTGAAAGTGATAAAGCATTATAGTCCGGTTGCCTCGTTTGCTACGCTACCACCTCCTTAACGGGACCGAGACGTCGGATTAAGTGTGAAAATGCGCTATTTTTGCGAACACCCCCGCACCTTGTGCGTGGGGGCTGAAGCCGACGACTGCCATCTTTCAGGTTATACACACGTATACATAAACGACCGCATAGGAGATATTTCAATACTTGAAACGCACAAGTATAAAAAGCGATTACATCATAACCATTGTTTTACAAAATAAAACGTTCATTTGAAGACATTTTTCGAGCACTACGACTCTATTACACGAGCACCACGCATAACTTCCCCAAAATAGTGCTCGGCGGGTAACCGGCTTTCGTCCGAACCCTGGGTTGCAACAGCGGTGGCATCCATCTCTGTCCAATGTGTCTTCACACGGGCAAGGGCCATCCGCGCACCCTCTATGCAGGCCGACCGCTTCATCACCTTGATATGCGGCACCGCCCCAAGAAACTGCTGTAATAAGCCAAAATAGCTCGTCGGCTTGGGTCTCTCCGGCCAGACATGAGTCACGATATCCGTCATGGCAAGTCCGGACAACCTATTCAGCTCAGCCCATTCGGCCAACCGATCGGTCAGCGGAAGTGAACGATCTGGACTATGGAATTGAGACCAAAATAGCTCTTCCGTCTTGTGATCCTTCTGACTTCAGAAGTGCACAACGGCATCCGCCACACTCGCCGCTAAGTCCATATATGGATCCTCCGGACCCCACAGCTGGCCAACCTGGGCATACTTTGGATCCGTAAACCTGCTGCGTAGCAGAAAAGGCTTGCCAGCCACAATGTCTCCGGCCTGACGCAGCTCCTCCTTTATAGCCCGCATTGCAGAACGAGCATCCTTGGCTTCGGCGATGGCCTTCCCCAGGTCTTCTCGCTCCGATAGGCGCTCCTTTTTAAGAGCGTCATTGCGGTCGGTAGCATCCTTCAATTTAACGGCCAATTCGGCCATCTCTTCCCTGCTTCGGTAGTGTGCAGTCCTTTCGGCTTCTAACTCCTCGGCCGCCCTCGAGGCAGCCGCATCACTCCTTCTGGCTTGCTCCTTGGCTTGAGCAAGTTCTGCCCGAAGGCTCTCCACAGCAGCAACACCATCTACGTCAAGCATAAATATTGTAAGAGGTGGGCTTTGGCTCCCTTAATAGGTGACTGCGGAGAGACAACTTACCTTGCGACTCGTCAAGTCACTTGTTGACTAGCGCGATGTCTACATCCGCAACATCGAGTTGCCGCATTAATTCAGCAACTCCATCAGTCCGGCTAGCCCCCGGACTATCCGCCACCTGCATAGGAAAGGTGACATTCAATACCTGCGATTTTGATCCTCGGCACGCTGTCGCTTTCGACAACCTACCGAGTCTCAGGGGCTACTATCTATACAGGGCGCACTTTCATGTGCAAAACTGTCAAAAAGGTGCGTCGTTTTTACGTACCTCAAACCCCGCCAGCAAACTCCTGACGGCATTATGCAATCCGCTTTCGGCGGACGAAATCCTTCCAATCACCGCACTCATCAATGCACGGTGATCTTCTGAGATGGACGCCCTCTCAAGCAGATCCTTCAGCTCCCCCGGACGAACACTAGTCGGCGCCGAACTCTTCGGCTCTGCCGGGCTCGGGGATACCCTCCGTGACGACACTTCAGGCTCGTCCGCCCTATCCGACGGCGCAGCAGACGTAGGCGTCTCGCTCTCCATCATCTCCGGACGAAGATCCCCCGAAGACGAGCTCATCTGAGAAGGTCGCAGATCCGAACTACAAGGTAAAAATTTCGGTTATCCTCAGAAGCACAAATAGGGATGTTTCTTATTAATGAACTCCCCCTTTTCTACTCACGGCTCGCTGGAGGGCTGATTCTTTAGAGAAGACTGTGCGGCCGGGACCTCCCCGGACGCAGGACCCTCTGGTGAAGATTTCTTCCCCCGCTTAGGGGCTTTGGCCTCCGGGTCTTCGGAGGCGGTCCTCTTCTCCCCCTGGAGGGAGGGATTCTCGATCCCCCCTTCTTCAAGCGCCCCCTTGGGCGAGGCGGTAGCTCCTCTATTTTCCCCTTCGCCTTCTTCTGAAGGCGCAACCTCCAACATCCTGACCAGCACGGGATCCGGCGCGGTCTCTGGGAGGGGGGCCGGACACCGTATCAGCTTTGCTTGCGCTATCCACTCCTGTTGCAGGATAACGGGTTAAAAGGCGAATTGTAGAAAAGCAAACAAATGGTACGTCCGAACACTGGGCTACTTACTTGAGTATCCGGGCGATTGCAGCTTAGGTCGGCATCCTCGGTCAATTCCGGACACGCCGCTTGTGGTCCGAAGAACAACTTGTACATCTCCACGGGTGTCGTACCCATAAAGTGTTGGAGAATCCGTGGTCCCTCTGGATTGAACTCCCATAGCCGGAGAGGACGGCGTTTGCAGGGCAGGAGACTCCTAATTAGCATAACCTGCATCACCACGACCAGATCGATCTCCCTCGCCTGGAGGTCTCGAATTCGGCCCTGCAATAGGGGCACGTCTTTCGACGGCCCCCAGTTGAGCCCTTGGTTGACCCACGACATCAACCGTCGAGGAGGTCCCGAGTGGAATATGGGCGGCGGCTTCTGCCTGCTGCCCTTCGGAGCGGTGATATAGAACCACTCCTGCTACCACAAGACGAGCTCCTCTTGGAAGGAGCCCTCGGGCCACGGGGCATCGGCCCTCCTGCTTATGGCCGCCCCGCTGCACTCTGCTTGACGCCCCCAATCATCTTCGGCTCCACATTGAAGGTCTTCTGCCATAGGCCGAAGTGGGGGGTGACGCGAAGGAAGGCTTCGCAGACGACAATAAATGCAGAAATATGGAGGATGGACTCCGGAGCCAAGTCGTGGAATTCCAACCCATAGTAAAACATGAGCCCTCTCACAAAAGGATCCATCGGGAAGCCTAAACCCCGACGGAGGTGGGACACAAAGACGACATACTCGCCGGGCTCGGGGGTAGGGATGGCCTGCCCTTCGGCGGGCAACCTGTGCGAAATCTCGTAAGACAAGTACTTGGCCTCTCGCAGCTTTAGCACATCCTCCTCCGTGACGGAGGAGGGCATCCACCGGCCCTGAAGGTCGGAGCCAGACATTGTTTAAGGTCCGAAGCACGCGAATCTGGGGCTCTGGGTGTTGGAACTTGGAGCGAGGAGAAGATTCGATGGAGGATTGAAGAAAAGAAATGAGCCTTGGTCCTATTATAAAGAGGGAGAATACCAAGAGCCGTCTCCGTGACCGTTCGGGACTCGCCTTCGATAGAGGGGGCGTGCCGGCGGGCGCGGTTGGGTTACCCACGTCCGTATTGATGAGGATCCCGGAATAAGGGGAACACGATCTCTGCTTCGACAAGACGTGCCAAGGAAACCGCTTCGCTAAACGCGTTGAGGTGGTGTAATAAAAAACAATTCAAGTAAAGGCTTGGTAGTAGCGTGACGTCACGCTACAAGATACGTCAGCAGATTGAACTTGTGTACATAATATTCTCTCTATGGTGGAGTGTGGAATTTATTTTGTAGAGCCGGACACTATCCTGGTGTTCACAATCTTCTATGGATTATTCGGAGGAGGAACCCGTCTTGCAATGCCGAACATTATGCGCGCCGGACTCATCGTCATTGAAGCCAGGTTCAGGGGCTACTGAGGGAGTCCTGGACTAGGGGGTGTCCGGACAGCCGGACTATCATCGTCCGCCGGACTCCAAGACTACGAAGATACAAGATTGAAGACTCCGTCCCGTGTCCGGATGGGACTTTCCTTGGCGTGGAAGGCAAGCTTGGCGATACGGATATGTAGATCTCCTACCATTGTAACCGACTCTGTGTAACCCTAGCCCTCTCCGGTGTCTATATAAACCGGAGGGTTTTAGTCCGTAGGACACAACAACCATTACAACAATCATACCATAGGCTAGCTTCTAGGGTTTAGCCTCCTTGATCTCGTGGTAGATCCACTCTTGTACTACCCATATCATCAATATCAATCAAGCAGGAGTAGGGTTTTACCTCCATCGAGAGGGCCCGAACCTGGGTAAAAACATCATGTCCCTTGTCTCCTGTTACCATCCGCCTAGACGCACAGTTCGGGACCCCCTACCCGAGATCCGCCGGTTTTGACACCGACAGTGGCCATCTCACATGACAGTTCTATCCAAAATGTCATGCTCATTGAATCTCTTGGCTATAATTTACTTTCCGTATCTAGACTAGCCGATTTTGGTTTCAATGTTCTATTCACTGAAGTAGATTGCCAAGTGTTTCGAAGAGATAATCATGATATGGTCTTTACCGGCATACATAGAGGTGATCTATACATTGTGGATTTCACTAAGAAATCTCAATCTTGAACTTGCTTTAATTGCTAAATCTTCTAAAGGTTGGTTGTGGCATAGAAGGTTAGATCACGTGGGCATGAGAAATCTTGATAAGCTTATTAAAGGTGATCATATCCTTGGTGTTAAAGAAGTCATATTTGACAAGGATAGACTTTGTAGTGCTTGTCAAGCAAGAAAAAAAGTTGGAGGAAGTCATCCCGTGAAGAACATCATGACCATGAGAAGACCACTCGTGCTACTTCATATGGATATTTTTGGTCCCAACGCTTACAAGAGTCTCGGAGGTAACTCGTTAGGTTTGGTCATTGTTGATGAATTTTCAAGATTTACGTGGGTGTTCTTTCTTGATGATAAATCGCAGGTCCAAAATATCTTCAAGAACTTTGCCAGGAAGGCCCAAAATCAATTTTAAGTGAAGAGCAAGAAGGTTAGGATCGACAATGGAGTGGAGTTTAGGAACACCAATGTGGATACCTTTCTTGACGAATAAGGGATTTCACATGAGTTCTCGGCTACATACACACCTCAACAAAATGGAGTTGTTGAGAGGAAGAACCGGACACTTATTGAGATGGCAAGAATGATGCTTGATGAATACAAGACGCTAAGACACTTCTGGGCGGAAGCGGTTGAGACAACTTGTCATGCAACAAATTGACTATATCTTCACAAGCTTCTCGGCAAGACGGCATACGAGATTCTCACTAGTAACAAACCCCAAGTTGGATACTTTCGAGTATTTGGCTCAAAGTGCTACATTATTGATAAGCATCATTGTTCGAAATTTGCCCCTAAATCTCATGAAGGTTTCCTACTCAGTTATGGCTCAAACTCTCACACTTACCGTGTCTACAACAAATTTCACCCGAAAGGTTGAAGAGACGGTAGATGTGAAGTTTGATGAATCTAACGGCTCGCAAGTAGAGAAATTGCCAATTGATGTAGGAGATAAAGATCCCTCAGAAGCAATTCAAGACTAGTCTATTGGCAAGATTTGCCCTACAGAGGTGAAGGAGAGTACCTCGTCCGTTCAAGTGGAAGCCTCAACTTCATGCCAAGGTGAACCACAAGTTGACTTGGAGGCATCCATGAGTGGAACACATCAAGATGAAGGAAACAAGGAAGAACAACATGATGAACCTCATCGACCTCCCTCTCCACCTCCACAAGAGAACAACAACGCCAACAACAATGAAGAAGGACAAGAGGAAGAAGAAGATGATGAAGAGGATGTTCCACCCTGACCCAAACCAAAGCTCTCATGAGTTAGAGCAAGAGTCTCAAGAGATCGTCATGTCGAACAAATCTTTGACGATATTCAAACCGGGAGAATTACTCGCTCTAAAACTCGTTTGGCTACCTTTTGTGAACATTACACATTCATTTCTAGTATTGAACCTATGAAGGTTGAAGATGCTCTTGATGATCCGGATTGGGTGAACGCTAGGCATGAAGAGCTACACAATTTCGAGAGGAATCGAGTGTGGACATTGGTAGAAAAACCGGAGGACAACCACAATGTCATTGGAAGCAAATGGGTGTTTGAGAATAAGCAAGATGGGGATGGACAAGTTGTACGCAACAAGGCCCGTCTCGTCGCCTGAGGCTACATTCAAGTCAAAGGTATGGACTATGGTGAGACATATGCCCCCGTTGCTAGACTTGAGTCCATACGCATCTTACTTGCTAATGCCAATCACCATGATATCACTTTATACCAAATGGACATTAAAAGTGCTTTTCTAAATGGTGAAATTGAGGAGGAAGTTTATGTTAAACAACCTCCCAGCTTGGTTAACCCTAAGAAACCCGATCATGTTTACAAACTTCACATAGCTCTTTATGGTCTTAAACAAGCTCCTAGAGCATGTTATAAATGCTTGACCAAGTTTCTCATTGAAAAAGGCTTTGAGATTGGGAAAATTGACTCTACAATTTTTACTAAAAGGGTTAATGGTGAATTGTTTGTGTGCTAGATATATGTTGATGATATCATATTTGGTTCGACTAACCCTCATTTTAGTGAAAAGTTTGGAAGGCTAATGTCGGAGAAGTTTGAGATGTCTATGATGAGTGAACTCAAATTCTTTATCGGGTTGCAAATCAAGAAAACTAAGGAAGGTACCTTTGTTTCTCAAACAAAGTATACCAAGGACCTTTTTAAGAAGTTCAACATGCAAGAAAGCAAAGGTATGAAAACACCCATGCCTACTAGTGGACATCTTGACTTGACTAAGGATGGCAAACCGGTTGACCAAAAGGTTTACCGCTCTATGATTGGTTCGTTGTTATATGTTTGTGCCTCCCGTCCCAATATTATGCTAAGTGTGTGCATGTGTGCACGATATCAAGCGGCCCCTAAAGAAGGTCATCTTAAGGCTGTGAAAAGGATATTGAGATACTTAATTCATACATCAAATTTTGGCATTTGGTATCCTAAGAGGTCTTCTTTTGATCTTGTTGGCTACTCCGATTCGGACTATGCCAGTGAAAAGGTTGATAGAAAGTCCACTTCTGGTAATTGTCAATTTCTTCGTAGATCTCTTGTGTCTTGGTCCTCCAAGAAACAAAACTCGGTATCCTTATCCACCGCCGAAGCAGAATACATTGCTGCCGAATCATGTTGTGCTCAATTACTTGGGATGACCCAAACCCTTTAGGATTATGGGATATATGTGAAACATGTTCCATTGCTTTGTGATAATGAGAGTGCTATTAAGATTGCTCATAATCCCGTACAACATTCTCGAACTAAGCATATTGAAGTTCGTCATCATTTTATTTGAGATCATGTTACTAAAGGAGACATCTATCTTAAGCATGTTCGTACCGATAAGCAATTGGCAGATATATTCACCAAACTACTTGATGAGAAAGTATTTTGCCATTTTGAAAGGTGAATTGAATATCATTGATGGCTCAAACTTGTAGTAGAAACTCCATTTGGATGCACGCAAGGCATGAGCCTTTTATGACTAATCCTTGATATTTCTCTTAAGATGATGATCTTATATCTTGGATCTAGACTTGTACCCTTGCATGTTATCTAAACCTTGTAGGTAATTGGATGAGCCCAACTCTATGAGATTGCAAGTCACTCACATCTTGAGTAATCTCTACATCACCAAGTTCCTACCATATGGTTGTTTAATACAAGGACACATGAATCCACTCAACATATCCTTTGACAATATCTATATATCAAATTTCATTTGGTATCAAGTCTCATGATTGTCATCTTGGACACACAAGTGCTCTTCCTTGCAAAACTAACCCATGTAGGAAGATGGACTCAAACTACAAGTGATGCTCCAAACCCTTGATGAACTACATCAACCTTAAGCATCCAACACAAGTTCGACTACATGATCAAGATCAACACCACCCAAGGTATGTTATTCCACCTTAGTGAAGCTTTACTCCAAGTCATGGGTCCAAGCAACTTAACGAGATGTGAATACATCAAAATGCTTAAACGAAAAATGGTAACCCCATTTCGAGCTTAAACAATGACTATGACCTATGATCAAGTGTTATCACTTGACTCCTCAATCAATATACTCTAACATAGGTGACTTTGTCGCCGACCCCTTCTAGATGAAGTTCTATAGTTCACTTGCCTTGAGTTCTTGCATATATTTCTTGCTGTTTTATTCCCCTTGTTCAAAAAAGAGAAAAAAACTTCATCTAGATTTATTTTCTTGTGCATGTTTTTCTTTGTATCTTCTGCATCTAATTCCTTGCAAACCCTTCAGTTAATTCATTGAAAATTCTTGAGAGATTTAATTTGTCTAGTGAGCTGAGTTGACAAAATCTTTACTCTACGTTGAACTCAGACTCACCAGTTCTTGCCTATTGGCTAGACGGAACTACAAGAAATCTTGTAGAAATTTCATCGGTACAACCTACATGGACAAACCCGGTGTGACCGATATGCATCATCCATGACGCTGCCAACTCGGTGTCACCGATGAAAACGGATCAGCTTTACCGATTTCACTGCCGAGGAAACTTTTTGCCATTGCATACTTTATTTCTTCTCCAGCTCTACTCAATGAATCTTATCCTCTACCCGCATCTTCATCTACATGCTGTTTTGTAGTGTGTCTCGAGGACCAAACCTATTTGACTCATGCTCCAGAAGTTTCCTTCTTGGAAATTGACGTCAAAGGGGGAGAGAGAGCACATGAAAGCTTATCACATGGGAAAGAGAGCACATCTAAGCTCTTCTAGATGCTTTTTACCAAAAAGAGGAGAGAAGTCACATGTCTTCACGAAGGGAAAGACATGTCAATATGGTTGTTTTTGCACCATTTCATGCTTTGTTTTCTTTTCTTGCTCTGATTTTCTCTTACCCAACCTTCTCCCATTATCCAATATCAGATTCAGGGGGAGAAAGTGTCAGGACCCCGACTCAATGCCACATTGATCTAGCATGTAACACCTCATATCACTTTGCGGCCTCACGCACGGTATTCCCACGGGTGTCGCCTTACCTTTGCTCGGGACCGTTTGCGCCTTTTGGCACACGTATATGACAGTGTCGCTAGCATCCATATGATAAGGAGCCCGGGCTGACATGGCTAGTCGTAAACCCAAAGTGGCACAAACTTACAGGGACAGGCATCCATGACCCAGCATCGAACGTGTCGGTCATCAGCGAGTGAATTCAGGCTGTAGCACTGGGCTAGCAGGACTCCGGTGAACCGGGCTGTAGCGGGCTAACAGGACTCCGGTATTCATCGCGTGACATTTCCCCGAAGGGACAGACACAGGAACGAAGAAGGACACATGCCGGCCAGCCTAAGTGTTCCGGAGCAGTAGCAAGCTACCATGGCTCGGTGGAAACACTAGGAGACATTTCCCCGTAAGAGAGGCTACTAAAGATAAACAACTAGATGGTCAGATCCCACACATACCAAGCATTTCAATAACATACACACAATATGCTCGATATGTGCAAATACAACATGGCATCACAACATGACTCTATGACTCAAGTAATTTATTCAATAGGCTCCGAGGAGCGAGATATTACAAACATGGGTCTCATGACCCAACACTCAGAGCATACAAATCAAAGCACAATCGGAAGCTATCATGTCTGAGTACAGACAACTATAAATGAAAAAGGCTGAGAAGCCTGACTATCTACCAGATCCTGCCGAGGGCACAAGATCGTAGCTGAGGTAACAAGCTAAACGTCGAAGTCCACGCGGAACTACTAGTGAGACTGAAGTCTCTCTACAAAACATAAAATAGGCAAACGTGAGTACAAATGTACCCAGCAAGACTTACATCAGATCTATCTACATATGCATCATTATCAACAAGGGGGTGGAGGGGTTTGACTGCAGCAAGCCAGCTTTGACTCGGTGGCTAACCTGAACTACGACTGCAAGTAACTCTTTTGAGGTGGCGCACACGAGTCCACATATTCACCATATCAATACACCACTATGGATCCGCTCCCGTCTCCCTACGAGAACGCCATCCATAGCACTCACGCTTATCTTGCGTATTTTAGAGTATCCACCTTCACTTGTCTATGAACTGTACAAGGGGTCCAAGTTTCCATATCCGAGGAATTCGGCTATTCGAATAGATAATGTTAACCCTGCAGGGGTGTACTTCTTCACACACGCTTTCGCCACTTATCGCCCTGTACACGTCATGTACCTCGGCAACCTTCAAGCGGAAGCCGGGCGAGGGAGTCGGCCACGACCTGACTAACCGAACAAGTCTCTAGTCCAGGTTTATCGCCTATTTAGGTTCCATCCGCAAGGAGATCCGGCCGGGGTGTCGCTTACGGCCCCAAACGATGTGTGCAGGGTTCCCAAGCCCACCAACCGGGTGCCACTTGGTACACCGTGCCACTGTGCCTAGTCTGTCCCAAGCCCACCTGTACCGGGTGCCACTTGGTAGACTACTAACACTACCTACAAACACCAGAAACTAGTTGCAACTCCTGGACAGAGATCATGTTGATTAATAAGTCGAGAGAGCTTGGAGTGCCCGGAGCCCAATGTGTGGTAGTAACTGATCATGGATCACAAACACAGAACTCAGTTCCTGAGGACGGCTGCAGTGAGACAACCCACCATGTACTCCTACATGGCCTCTCACCGCTACCTTTACCAAATCGTGTTCACACACTTAGCTCACACACAGTAGGACATGTTCACACGCCTCTGATTCATCCCCGATGAATCAGACCTGACTCAACTCTAAGCAATAGCAGGCATGACAAAAAACATGAATGAGTAGGCACAACAGGGCTCAAACAACTCCTACTCATGCTAGTGGGTTTCATCTATTTACTGTGGAATGACAGGTCATGCAAAGGATAAAGGGGTTCAGCTACCGCAGCAAGTAACAAATATGTCGTCATTGTCCTAATGCAGTAAAAGAGAGCAGGAGTGAGAGAGTGGGATTTTATCGGAAGGAACAAGGGGGTTTTGCTTGCCTGGCACTTCTGAAGATAACATTGAGTCTTCATCAGTGTCAACGATCACATCATCGGTATCACGTCTATCGAGAGGGGACAAATACCGGCAACACAGAAGGGAACACAATCAATGCAATGCACAATATGATGCATGATCATGACATGGCAAAATGAATGTGTTTTGGGCTAATGCAACTAGCAACAGATTAAATGAAGTTGGTTTGAATACAAGATTCAAATTCAAACTCCATATGTGATTATTCAAATGCCATTAATTGATTTGTGCTAAACAGAAGCTATAAGTTGTTCTAACATGCATGAAAATGGTACAGATGGATTCCTTGAATTTTTCTGATAATTTTTCATATATAAATTATTTAATTTGGAGTTACGGTTAATTTTCTATGATTTTTTGAAGTTTTAGGCATTTTCTAGAATTTCCTGATTATTTATAAAATAAACTAAATTCCAGAAAAGGAATATTGCGTCAGCATGACGTTGGCATGACGTCAGCAAGTCAACAGGGGCCGGTCCGGGTCAAACCTGACCAGTGGGGCCCACTGGTCAGTGACTAAGGCTAATCCTAATATAACTTAAACCTAACCTAGTTTAATTAGCCGGGCCGGGCCCGCAGGTCAGTGAGTCAGTGGCTAAAAAAAGTTAGAATAAACTAAACTAATTAACAGGGGCTGGCCCCACCTGTCATCGACCCAGGGGGGTCAAACCCCTGGTCAACAGGGCCTAACCCACCGGCGTCTAGCCGCCGGCAACGACCAGACGCGGCGGAGGCTCGGGAATCGCCCACAGGGCACGGTTTAGGGCGCGGATGGGTTCTACGGCGAGCTGGGACTCGTGCGCATCCAGCGGTGGCGGCGAATGGAGCTGGGGTGGCCCGAAGCGACGACAACTACGACGACGGCGGCAGCCGGAGTTCGGGCGACCACGGGTTTGATGCTGCAGAGAGCAAGCGGGCTAGTTTTTGCGCTAGGCATGCTCTATGGGAAACTACGAACGCGCAGGGCTCGCCGGGGTGACCAAATGGTCACCGGAGCTACGCCGGCGGCGAGCTCGGCGGAGGTGAGCTTCGGCCATGGCGGAATCGGTGCTAGAGGACGCGCTAGAGGAAGGGAACAGGGGGGAAATGGAGAGGAGCTCACGTAGGGACTAGCAGAGTCGACGACGAGGTCGGGGAAGCTCTGGACAACGCGAATTTACGGCGGCGATCTCCGGGCACCGGAGATGGAGACGACGACGTTGGCGACGAAGCAAAGCCCTCCGGCTCGTTTCCTTCGGCTTGGGGATGTGGTGCTCGATTGCGGAGCTGCTGGGCACGGTCACGGGACGAGAGGTGGTCGGTGGTCATAGCTACGGCGAGCGGCGCTCTCAGGTGCGTTCGGTGACGAGAGGGAGGGAGAGCAGAGGAGGAGGAGGGGGTCCAGAGAGCGAGGGAGAAGTGAGAGGGGGTCGGGGGCTGCGTGGCGTCGCGGGAGGGACCAGGGGAGGAGGAGGCAGCCAGGCAGGGAGGAGGTGGCCGGGGCGCGTGGCCGCGCGCGCCGGGCGCGTGCCCGTCCTCCTGGCAGAGGAGGAAGGCGACAGGGGGGTAGCGGTGGCGGGCTGGGCCGCTGGGGGAGCTGGGCCGGCTGGGCTGGACAGGTAAGCGCCAGGTAAACTTTGCTCTTTTTATTTTTTTCTTCTGTTTTGTTTTATTTAATTTATTTTGCCACTGTTTTGAATTTAAAAATAATTCAAACAATGCCAAAAACTCCTCTGAATATTTTATATTGCTAGATGGACTTTTCCAAAAGCTTATAAAATATTTCAAGGGTATTTGAAATTATATTCTAATTATATGAATATAATTCAAATTCAAATAGCTAATGAATTAAATCCAAAGTCCCAAAAATAATTCCTTAAAAATGTTCAATATTTTGGTTGGGACCAGAACCCTTACCAAAAATTATCAAACATTTAAGGAGAGCATTTTGGAGCAATGAATGAGATTTCTAGGGTTTTTGCCCCTCTTTTATTTAAGTTTTTGAGGCTTCCGAAATTCCTCAGTTCAAATTTCAGAATTTAAACATGATGCACACATGAAGCTAGCCTAGAGCATTACCAGAAGCTAGGGATGTGACAACTCACCCCCACTAAACAAAAATCTCGTCCCGAGATTCAAGCGTAGGGTAAGGTGAAAGGGGAACGCAACTAGTACAATCTTCACGATCCAGGTTGTACTTCATAGGAACGTTGATTTGGACACCATCTTTGTCTTGTCATCTTGCTCTGAGAACTCCAGCTGATCATGACAAGAAGAGGAAAGGAAAACTCTGGAAGGATCGGTCTTCTCGAAGGTCGAACAACTCAGGATTAACTCCCGGAATGGGACATAGGACCATCTCTCGGGTTGAGACACGAGATACACATCAAGAGGGGTGGAAAGAAATGGATGACGAGGGTTCACTAGGTAGACAACAATTCCACACCTAAGAAGGTGGTAAACGGTTGTCAACGTAGGGAGGAGTTGAGTTGCCATGAAACCACGACGAAACATCCTGGAGGAGGGTGATTCGTAGATTATTACCTTAAGTGGCAAAAAGAATTACTTTTGATTCAAAGATCATTGAAACTCTTCATACCAGCCTAAGGCAATTCACAACGATCGTTTGGAGGGGGTCGGTAGAATGGCATACTCGGACTTGGATGATGTGGATTACCTTGTTGAAGACAACGCAATGGATGATTTTTGCTTATCACCGGAAATGGGAGGGACCCGTGGTAGAATGGCACATTGGCGGTGCAAGCTGGGAACAAAATGCAAATGCCGGGAATGATTCTGGTAACTGGGGAAGAACCCAACAATAGAGAGTGAATTCACTGTTTGAGAAGTTATAGCATAACCGAGAAAGTTGAGAGCAACCCTAGTTAATGCCGATGGTAACGCCTAACGCTTGTGCGTGCTCTCAAGAACTTGAGCATTTCCATATTCATCAAGGTTTTACCAACATCCGTGTCAAGGATCCTGGCAACACAACATACCACCATGATGAACAACGATGGATGATGCAGATGCATAGGAAGATAACATCAACTCAGATTTCACCCTAGCGAGGCCAAGGAAACAAAATCTGGATGATCGACCGAGAGACATTTAGCACTCCGCTTCTAATGTTCTCCTTGACGTGCTAGTGTAACCCATTCATAGATATGGTTTGATAACTAGAACATCAAGTAAAGGTCGGACTTCGGGAGCAATAGAATCCATAAGGAACAGTTACGGAGGTAAATCCTACGAAATCCTTATGGGGAGGTGGCCAACTTCCTCAAACAAGATACTACAATAATAGGTCTTCCGACTGGGTGTGTTGGCCACGACATCCACTTTACCGGTTATCGAGGGACCAATATTATAGTTCTTGGGAAAAGTTCCAACCATCATATCTGCCTGAGATTCAGATCTGGTTGGTGTCAGGATATTCCAGACTCATCGAGTCTAGAAAGAAAATGAAAGTTTGCAACACAAATCGACGAGATGACGTTGCGAGATTCTCGGGAAATGAACTATGATAGCAAGCTCCAAAACATGAGCTGGTTCTGCTACAAACATGTGAACATGTTGTCCCAGACAAGCATGACCACATGGTAGTCTTATAATAAAGCACTACCGAGTTCTGGTTGGGAACCATCATCGAGGATATCAAAGTTCTTGATTAAGCCCGGGTTAGCTCTTAAAAGAACTCCTTCTCCTAGAACAAATCAGTTAGTGGCTTGGTGTGCTAGGGATACATATGGAATGAAGATGATCAGTCTATCAGACCATAGAATACTTCGCACATGCATGACTGACTTGCGATGATTCCAAAGGAAACAAAACAATCTTCCTCGAATTCATGGCGGCAACTTACACCAAATGCACATGAATTAGAGGAAGTCACTTCTTCCATCCAAGCATAGACTTCATGAACGGAGCACGAAGGCTTTGCTTACAAAATTTTCAACACTAGGTTGATGTTCAACATGATTCATGGGGGAGACAAAATGCTACTGATGGGCTCAACAACAACTCATCGGAATTTCCATATCACTGGACTTCCACCATCATGTGAACACGGTGATAGCATTGGTCAGACCAAAGAATATAATGGTGTATGCTTGAGGAAAACCACGAGTAAGACAACATTACGAATATCGCTGGTTCTGATTTGATTTGACGATAGCCCATACTCAATCAAAGGTTTGGGTAAAATAATAGATCCAACAATTGATCACAAGGACCAATCGATGAAGATATCATCTTTCTTCAACACACACCACACAAGAATATCCCTTTGGAACGAACTAAGTCAGGCAAGCTTTTATCTTCCAACTCTCCAAGTTGTTGTCTAGCTTAACCAACTAGCTCAGGGATATCTAACACCGATTCTTGGAGAAAGGGTGGTTTACAAGAAACTAACTTGATCACGAGCTCAACATAGCGGTCAGGTGACAACCTGGTAATACTTCCGAGAAGATCTTCGGAAATCACGAACCACCGATATGTTACTAAGCTCGAGAACAATCTTGCTTTTCAGGGCAAGATGATATGATCAAATGAGCGAGGACTTGACAAAATCTTAACTCATCAATCAAAGAGTGCACCAGGAAATAAGGACTAGGTAGCACGATCAATCTTAGAATGGTGATTCAATAACCAACATACTAAGAATAAGATTATTGTCCATTAACTACCAAGCAATGGGGTTGCTAGGAGTATTGAGTTCACACATCATGATTCACTTGTCGGCACTCCGGCTGCAACAACACGGAACCGAGGAATGAAAAAGGATGGCGAGAAGTATCACTATGTCAAGAATTCACAAAAGGTGGTGCAATTCTCATGAAATTCCTGTCATAAAGAAGGTAATACTTCAGGGTAGAGCAGACCAGAAGCTGGATTGTAACTTGATCTGCGGAACACAACTACTTTGACCCAATCCTAAATATGGATGAGGTACTGGAGTTTGTTTCTCCAAGTCATTCAGGACAGAATGGCTTGACGGACCACAAGAGTAATAAGCATTGATAACATGAATGCACAATTACTCCTGGCTATCAATTGATAGACGAGGGCCAGAAAACAACTAAAGAGGGACAACTCAAAGGAACATATGATTTTCTGAGTTGTGAATGATAGATTAGCATGTCGAACGAGTTCAACATATTTCTTCCGGACAATCCATGCGGAAAGGTAGAACTGGCAGAGTCACAATTATGAATGGAGAACCCATAGAGAGCACTCCTGTTGTGATCTTTTGATCCAACAAACTTTTGCCGTAAGTGGTTCATGGTATTTGGAAGAAGGATATACCACGGACCTTGAGGACTATCGCAAAGGTTACTAATATCCTAAAGGCGCTAGCAATTACTATCAACATGAAGTAAGTAGAGTGAACCTCGGGTTCAAGAACCCAGGAATAGAATACCTACTACTAAGTAGCATCTCGGGATGCTTTTGAGAATGATGGCCAGAATCATCACACTGGGAACACAAATCATGGCTAAATTACTAGATGATCCCCTAAGACACCTAGGGTCATAATACTAGCTCCAACATATATGTCAAGGCAATAAAGTACCTCAACTCACTGATTTGTGTGACTAATCTGACCAAAGGCACATAGGAAACAGGAGGAAGGGATTTGCAAATGCATCCGACTATTTAGAAACCTGGAATGACTCGGACAGCATAACGGCTGTAAATGCTCAGAAAGATTTGAGACATTCACAAAAATGGTGGCATAACCACTCAGGAGCACAATATCAAGGTTTCGAGATCAACAGTTAACGTACGGAAGTAGAACAAACTGAACTCAAGCTTAAGTCCAACAATCTATAAGTCTACGGATTAGTAACACGTGATCCTGATAGAAAGAAAAGATAGCCTAGTTCTTAATCCCCGCAGGAAAGATAAGATGACTCAGATCAGAAGGCATAAGGTATAAGGAGTAAAAAGAGCCTTACGTTCCATCCCACAATCAATTCCCTTATATAACTAAAGAATTTCTAGACTCAACTTCGACCAGTTTGGCTTGGTGATCCTACAGGCAGTCAAGCTCTGATACCAACGCTGTCAGGACCCCGACTCAATGCCACATCGATCTAGCATGTAACACCTCATATCACTTTGCGGCCTCACACACGGTATTCCCACGGGTGTCGCCTTACCTTTGCCCGGGACCGTTTGCGCCTTTTGGCACACGTATATGACAGTGTCGCTAGCATCCATATGATAAGGAGCCCGGGCTGACATGGCTAGTCGTAAACCCAAAGTGGCACAAATTTACAGGGACAGGCATCCATGACCCAGCATCGAACGTGTCGGTCATCAGCGAGTGAATTCAGGCTGTAGCACTGGGCTAGCAGGACTCCGGTGAACCGGGCTGTAGCGGGCTAACAGGACTCCGGTATTCATCGCGTGACATTTCCCCGAAGGGACAGACACAGGAACGAAGAAGGACACATGCCGGCCAGCCTAAGTGTTCCGGAGCAGTAGCAAGCTACCATGGCTCGGTGGAAACACTAGGAGACATTTCCCCGTAAGAGAGGCTACTAAAGATAAACAACTAGATGGTCAGATCCCACACATACCAAGCATTTCAATAACATACACACAATATGCTCGATATGTGCAAATACAACATGGCATCACAACATGACTCTATGACTCAAGTAATTTATTCAATAGGCTCCGAGGAGCGAGATATTACAAACATGGGTCTCATGACCCAACACTCAGAGCATACAAATCAAAGCACAAGCGGAAGCTATCATGTCTGAGTACAGACAACTATAAATGAAAAAGGCTGAGAAGCCTGACTATCTACCAGATCCTGCCGAGGGCACAAGATCGTAGCTGAGGTAACAAGCTAAACGTCGAAGTCCACGCGGAACTACTAGTGAGACTGAAGTCTCTCTACAAAACATAAAATAGGCAAACGTGAGTACAAATGTACCCAGCAAGACTTACATCAGATCTATCTACATATGCATCATTATCAACAAGGGGGTGGAGGGGTTTGACTGCAGCAAGCCAGCTTTGACTCGGTGGCTAACCTGAACTACGACTGCAAGTAACTCTTTTGAGGTGGCGCACACGAGTCCACATATTCACCATATCAATACACCAATATGGATCCGCTCCCGTCTCCCTACGAGAACGCCATCCATAGAACTCACGCTTATCTTGCGTATTTTAGAGTATCCACCTTCACTTGTCTATGAACTGTACAAGGGGTCCAAGTTTCCATATTCGAGGAATTCGGCTATTCGAATATATAATGTTAACCCTGCAGGGGTGTACTTCTTCACACACGCTTTCGCCACTTATCGCCCTGTACACGTCATGTACCTCGGCAACCTTCAAGCGGAAGCCGGGCGAGGGAGTCGGCCATGACCTGACTAACCGAACAAGTCTCTAGTCCAGGTTTATCGCCTATTTAGGTTCCATCCGCAAGGAGATCCGGCCGGGGTGTCGCTTACGGCCCCAAACGATGTGTGCAGGGTTCCCAAGCCCACCAACCGGGTGCCACTTGGTACACCGTGCCACTGTGCCTAGTCTGTCCCAAGCCCACCTGTACCGGGTGCCACTTGGTAGACTACTAACACTACCTACAAACACCAGAAACTAGTTGCAACTCCTGGACAGAGATCATGTTGATTAATAAGTCGAGAGAGCTTGGAGCGCCCGGAGCCCAATGTGTGGTAGTAACTGATCATGGATCACAAACACAGAACTCAGTTCCTAAGGACGGCTGCAGTGAGACAACCCACCATGTACTCCTACATGGCCTCTCACCGCTACCTTTACCAAATCGTGTTCACACACTTAGCTCACACACAGTAGGACATGTTCACACGCCTCTGATTCATCCCCGATGAATCAGACCTGACTCAACTCTAAGCAATAGCAGGCATGACAACAAACATGAATGAGTAGGCACAACAGGGCTCAAACAACTCCTACTCATGCTAGTGGGTTTCATCTATTTACTGTGGAATGACAGGTCATGCAAAGGATAAAGGGGTTCAGCTACCGCAGCAAGTAACAAATATGTCGTCGTTGTCCTAATGCAGTAAAAGAGAGCAGGAGCGAGAGAGTGGGATTTTATCGGAAGGAACAAGGGGGTTTTGCTTGCCTGGCACTTCTGAAGATAACATTGAGTCTTCATCAGTGTCAACGATCACATCATCGGTATCACGTCTATCGAGAGGGGACAAATACCGGCAACACAGAAGGGAACACAATCAATGCAATGCACAATATGATGCATGGTCATGACATGGCAAAATGAATGTGTTTTGGGCTAATGCAACTAGCAACAGATTAAATGAAGTTGGTTTGAATACAAGATTCAAATTCAAACTCCATATGTGATTATTCAAATGCCATTAATTGATTTGTGCTAAACAGAAGCTATACGTTGTTCTAACATGCATGAAAATGGTACAGATGGATTCCTTGAATTTTTCTGATAATTTTTCATATATAAATTATTTAATTTGGAGTTACGGTTAATTTTCTATGATTTTTTGAAGTTTTAGGCATTTTCTGGAATTTCCTGATTATTTATAAAATAAACTAAATTCCAGAAAAGGAATATTGCGTCAGCATGACGTTGGCATGACGTCAGCAAGTCAACAGGGGCCGGTCCGGGTCAAACCTGACCAGTGGGGCCCACTGGTCAGTGACTAAGGCTAATCCTAATATAACTTAAACCTAACCTAGTTTAATTAGCCGGGCCGGGCCCGCAGGTCAGTGAGTCAGTGGCTAAAAAAAAGTTAGAATAAACTAAACTAATTAACAGGGGCTGGCCCCACCTGTCATCGACCCAGGGGGGTCAAACCCCTGGTCAACAGGGCCTAACCCACCGGCGTCTAGCCGCCGGCAACGACCAGACGCGGCGGAGGCTCGGGAATCGCCCACAGGGCACGGTTTAGGGCGCGGATGGGTTCTACGGCGAGCTGGGACTCATGCGCATCCAGCGGTGGCGGTGAATGGAGCTGGGGTGGCCCGAAGCGACGGCAACTACGACGACGGCGGCGGCCGGAGTTCGGGCGACCACGGGTTTGATGCCGCAGAGAGCAAGCGGGCTAGTTTTTGCGCTAGGCATGCTCTATGGGAAACTATGAACACGCAGGGCTCGCCGGGGTGACCAAATGGTCACCGGAGCTACGCCGGCGGCGAGCTCGGCGGAGGTGAGCTTCGGCCATGGCGGAATCGGTGCTAGAGGACGCGCTAGAGGAAGGGAACAGGGGGGAAATGGAGAGGAGCTCACGTAGGGACTAGCAGAGTCGACGACGAGGTCGGGGAAGCTCTGGACGACGCGAATTTACGGCGGCGATCTCCGGGCACCGGAGATGGAGACGACGACGTTGGCGACGAAGCAAAGCCCTCCGGCTCGTTTCCTTCGGCTTGGGGATGTGGTGCTCGATTGCGGAGCTGCTGGGCACGGTCACGGGACGAGAGGTGGTCGGTGGTCATAGCTACGGCGAGCGGCGCTCTCAGGTGCGTTCGGTGACGAGAGGGAGGGAGAGCAGAGGAGGAGGAGGGGGTCCAGAGAGCGAGGGAGAAGTGAGAGGGGGTCGGGGGCTGCGTGGCGTCGCGGGAGGGACCAGGGGAGGAGGAGGCAGCCAGGCAGGGAGGAGGTGGCCGGGGCGCGTGGCCGCACGCGCCGGGCGCGTGCCCGTCCTCCTGGCAGAGGAGGAAGGCGACAGGGGGGTAGCGGTGGCGGGCTGGGCCGCTGGGGGAGCTGGGCCGGCTGGGCTGGACAGGTAAGCGCCAGGTAAACTTTGCTCTTTTTATTTTTTTCTTCTGTTTTGTTTTATTTAATTTATTTTGCCACTGTTTTGAATTTAAAAATAATTCAAACAATGCCAAAAACTCCTCTGAATATTTTATATTGCTAGATGGACTTT
This sequence comes from Triticum aestivum, assembly GCF_018294505.1. Taxonomy (NCBI): domain Eukaryota; kingdom Viridiplantae; phylum Streptophyta; class Magnoliopsida; order Poales; family Poaceae; genus Triticum; species Triticum aestivum. Next base: position 262,820,610 of record NC_057807.1, read on the forward strand.
TCCAAAAGCTTATAAAATATTTCAAGGGTATTTGAAATTATATTCTAATTATATGAATATAATTCAAATTCAAATAGCTAATGAATTAAATCCAAAGTCCCAAAAATAATTCCTTAAAAATGTTCAATATTTTGGTTGGGACCAGAACCCTTACCAAAAATTATCAAACATTTAAGGAGAGCATTTTGGAGCAATGAATGAGATTTCTAGGGTTTTTGCCCCTCTTTTATTTAAGTTTTTGAGGCTTCCGAAATTCCTCAGTTCAAATTTCAGAATTTAAACATGATGCACACATGAAGCTAGCCTAGAGCATTACCAGAAGCTAGGGATGTGACAGAAAGAGTCCATATCTAGGGAATGAAAATCTTTGGAATTCATTGCATATCTTTAAATCTTTGGGGACATGTCTATACCCAAATGAAGTACTAAGTACTCACTCATTACATGTCATCCCAGTCTTGGTACTCTTGTGGTTTCCCGAACTTGCTTTATTTAGAGTGCTCTTGTGTTATCTAACCTTGTTTTCTCAAGTTCACCTCTTCTAAAGCCAGCTCAAGACCACAAGGTAAGTATATGCATCACATTCATGTGAATGATGATCTCTTGCTATTGTACATATTTTTTGCAATAAGGATTCATGAACATGAAGGTACACTCTCTTTTATCTACATCATTTACTCTGATGCATATAGCCAATATACATGTAACTCATTGCTTGCTCTGACATGCTTATGCATTCACATGTTCTTATATTCTATCTTTACATGATTGCATACATGTAGGGGGAGCCCCTATGCATGTTATGTGTCTTTCCAAAGCTTTACTTGTTACTCTTCACTTCCTTTATCTAAACTTTGATGTATGTTCTCATCAATTACCAAAAAGGGGGAGATTGTAAGCACAAGTGCTCCCTGGGTGATTTTGGTAATTAATGTCAACATATCTCTTGTTGGACTAATACCTTTACCTAGTGTATTTCAGATCAGTTCAACAGTGACATGGCAAGGACAAGAGGATGAGGAACCCCTTCAAAATGCTAAGGACAAAGATTTGCAAAAGCTCAAGACTCTTCATTTCTATTTTAGTGATCGAAGATCACATTGAGTCCATAGGAAAGCCAATATTATTGAAAGGGGATGAGGTGTTGCTTAATGGTCTACTCACTACTGCAGGATGCTGCTAACGCGACACTACGATCAGAGACCCTTTGACGAAACTATGTGCGATGCATTCATCACAAACGGGATGTAAAAAAAACTTTCAAAAAAGATGCAAAACATTTGCGATGGCAGACATCAAACATGGTTCAGATTTTAGTTACGTGTGCAATGCTGGGCATACGATTGATCCAGCGGAACTATTTGCGATGAGGCAGAACAACAGAAATGGGCAGCTATATCAATGTGTGTGCGATATACGACATACATTCGCTCCGATGAACCGTGTGCTATTAGGTAATGCAACCGAGACGGTCAGCCAGATCAAGGTGTGTGTGATATACGGCATACGGTTCACTCGGATAAACTGTTTTCGATTAGGGAAGAGAACAGAAACGGTTCAACTTAACAAGACGTGTGTGATATGTGGCATTTGCGATGAGCCAAAAGAACACAAATGATTCGTGTAAACAAGATGTCTGTGATACGCAGCTAACACCGAAGCGGATCAACTGTTTTGCGATGAGAAATTATAACAGATACGGTTACTATAGTAAGTTCGTGTGTGATTCTGTTCGTACAAAAAACTTTGAAAAATGATAACTAGTTGCTTGCGGTGGCTAGGAGTATCGCAGATGATGCATCTGCGAGTACTCGTGTGCGATGATTAGTAAGTTACACATAATGAACTGCCTCAAGGGTGATATGCTGATCATGGAGTCTGAGAAGACCGTCGTCAGAAGGCCGCCGGCTCAGCCTTTTAGCCTATATTTTATTATAATTGTATGCATAAGTAGGTCATGAGTGTTTTGGGCCTTGCCGCATGTGGCATTTTAAATTATCTTGAATATGTAAGACAATTATTAACCGTTGCCATTGTAAATTTGCCTCAACGGCGAGCAGAGCGCGCGTAGGGACGCCAGAGCGAAGCGCGCCGCGGCTGCCTCAATGGTGAGCAAAACACACGGACAGACGCGAGCAGAGCGTGCTGCGGCCGCCTCAACAACGAGCAACCACCTGGTCAACCTTCTGGCACTCCGTGGGAGACGCGATGACGCATCCATAGGCATACGGTGTGATAGTGGACAGACACATACATGTACATCCGAGAACAAGGGCCTGCGTTTCGGGCTTCCGATGCGTGGCATACGGTTGATCCAAAAGAACTGTTTGTGATGAGAAAAAACAACAGAAACGGGGCTTTGTAGGCCCGGAACCATCAATAAATTTCGACTTTGTTTCTCATCACATTGCAGATTACAACACAATAAGTAATTACAAATATGTTCACACAGATCAAACTAATATGTGTTCACACCGATCAAACTGATATGTGTTCACACTTAGCACTGGGCTATAAAAACTACCCACTTGAAAATTACTTCACAATTCCTCTCCTCATTACCCACAAAACTGGTCTTTCCTGTCAAGTCGTTCCACCATGACCGGTAGGTGGAGTTTCGGGTGGACATATAACCAGGCAGCAAAGACCAAAGCCGCGGAAGCACTAGAGAGGTCCTGTCACGAAGCGGCAGCTGCAGCAGAGATGTCCCGGCACGCTGCGGAGCCCTCAAACGGGCTCTCACAGGCACACGAGGGCTCTCACAAGCGCACTCGCCGTGTCGGCGATCGCGATAAGCTAGCATTGCTAAAGTCCTTGGCTGGCGACAACGACATTCTCGCTGGCCTCATTAAGGAGCAGGAGCTGGTCGACGGCTTGATGAAGCTGTTCAAGATTAGTGATGCCTTGGTTGAAAAAGCGACCAACCTCGTTGAGCAACCCATGGGTGACAATGCGAAGCTCGTCAAGGCGCTCACCGAGAAGGAGGAGGTGGCCGTCGACTGGAAGATGCTGCATGAGCAAAGCAGTGCCTCAGGGATGACGCTGACACCGGTCATCGAGGAACTGATGGGTGACTTGAGGAAGCTCCAGATCGAAGTGAGTAGGAGGTGTAGGAATCCGTGGCTGCTTTCAAGCAAAGTCATGAGGAATTGAAGAAGGAGCTGGAGGATGTTGTCGCCCGGTGATCCATCGACGAGTAGAGACAGTAGCGACCCATATCATTGTTTGTGATTTCCTTCTTCTCTTACCCCCATGTCTTCCATGCTTTGTCATATGTGGCATTTTAAATTATCTGGAATATGTAAGACAATTATTATCTGTGCCATTGTAAATTTGTCATCGTATTATCCATTGCCATTTTATTTGTTGTTGTATCATTTGTTGCCCTATGGGAAATTTAAATTAGGCTGGAATACGAGTTGAAAATATGAACAAAGCAAATGCTGCCATGGGATCACAAGCAAAGACCCTCCGTCCAGGTGCTTTAATTAACCCATTAATGGAGATGTTGTGAGCGAGGCGGGCGGCGACTGGTGGATGGAGGTCAAAGAGCTCGCTTCCCGGTGAGCATGGGCGGCCTTGCTGCTCGCACGTGTCCCGTCGAGCCTGCGAGGTGGATAGGATGCATGCGTCCCGTCGAGCCTGCGCGGCGGACTGCTCGCACGCGTCCCGTCGAGCCTGCACGATGGACTTCTCGCGCTCGTCCTGTCTAATCAAACAGCTGCATGCACGTCACCGAGTATGGTTAAATTTTGACACGGTTCATATAATACAACCATTGGTGATATTAACGTGTCAGCTATTTGTTTCAAAAAGGACTTCCTTGGCTATTAATGTATGCGTCTTGTCTCAAACTGGACGATTTTTTTACCATGACATATATGTGCCATGTCATGAAACCATGCCAAGTTTCATGTTTTTTGGGTGAGTTTTCGATTTACTGGGATTTAAAAACCGAGATTCTCAATGTTTCAGGATGTTGAAAAGTTTGTAGTTCATTCCCATTCCTTAAATGAGACCTAAACATGCACCCAATGACACATGTACGATTTTCCACCCGTTTTGCTTCACTGGAGCATGTGCTTGTAGTGCAAATTTGAATTATGGACTACATTAAATGCGTAGAAAACATAATAATATATACAATGGCCAAACAAACCCCGAACAGTTTCAAATTTCAGCATGACACTCCTGTTATTCTATGTTGCCTGTAGAAAACAAAGTTCAAGGCGAGAAGAGGCAGCGATTATGGTTTCGCCCACATGAGGGGCATGTTTCCCTACCGGAACCATGAGGGTTGTGAGAAGCTTCGGTTTGTAAGAGGCTTGTAGTATAGCTTCGCCCAAATTGGGCAATTATATATACCATGTAGTGACACCATCCCAAGTTTCATGATTTCCCGGTGAGTTTTGGATTTGCAGAGATTTAAAAACCGAGATTCACAATGTTTGTGGCCAAGCTAGGACGGCAAGACGGTTGAAATAATTCCCATTCATTCCATGGGACCCAAACATGCACCCCAAGGACATATGTACATTTTTCTAGCCATTTTGGTGCACTCAAGCATGTATTTGTACAGATTTGAATTATTGACATGAAATGCCTAGAAAACTCAATTAATGAATAAAAATGTCAAACGAACCCTTAATAATTTCAAAGTTCACCGCGAATATCTCCCGTTGTTCCGTGTTGCCTGTAGAAGAAAATACAAGGCTAGAAGAGGGAGCGATTATTGTTACGCCCACAAGGGGACACATTTCCCTATCGAAACCACGAGGGTTCTTGCGACATGCTCCGGTTTGTAAGAGGTTTGTAATAAAGCTTGGCCCAAATTGGCAATGTTTTTACCATGACATATATGTGCCATGACATGACACCATGCCACCTTTGATGAGTTTCTGGTGAGTTTTGGTGTTAGAATACGTAATGGGCCTAATGGGCCTAGCCTGGCGGTATTGCCCGTTAGTCTTAGGGTTAATAAGAGATAAGGGTCGCTTGCTTAGGGGTCAAGTAAGCCTTGCTTGGGAGTCAAGTAAACCTCTCTATATAAAGAGAGGAGATGTATCAATCTAATCAAGCAAGAATTAAGAAGGAAATCCCTTCCCTCTTGCCCAGTCATGGGAAAAAAGGCCTCCGACCGGACCTCTCGCGCCCTCCTTCTAGCAGCACCATAACCGTTTGGTATAGCCATAACAATTTGGTATCAGCTTTCCCGGGTTTGATCATGTCCAGCCCTCCACCGAGTTCTTCCCACCCGCCATCGCCGCACACCTACCCACCGCCACCAGCGTCTTCATCGGTGCTGCTGCCCCACACAACAGGCACGCCGACATTGGGCGTGCTGGCGTCCTCAGGGGCGATTGCACCCTATGCCCCGGCACCATCCGCAGCTGGCTTCGGTTCGATCATGTCTTCACCGCCGCCAAGCCCGTCTCTTCCGCTGCCGCTCACCTCGTCGCCTCCGGCGACCACCACGACCGTCGTCCCGCTCCTGCCCGCGCTAGGACCCTCCGTCGCACCCGCCCCCGCCGTCCTCACTCCGGAGGAGGTGTCTGGGATGCTGCGGGACCTAACCTAGGCGGTCCAGGAGATCCACCTATTCTTGGCCGGGTCCTACGGGCCGCATCTGGCTGCACCGCCCATCCTCGCCCCCGCGCCGCCCATCACCGCCCCCGTGCCGCCGTGGCTGCCGTGGCAGCCGTCGCACCAGGCGGCCTTCGCCGCGCTCGCTGGGCCGCTGCAGCTGCCATCCATTTCCACCACCGCCCAGCCTTGGCTGCAGTGGCAGCCGCCGATCCTGGCGGCCTCCGCCATGCCCGGCGCTCCGCTGCAGCAGCCACTGCCGCTGCCCGGCATGACACCGCAGCAGCCGCTGCAGCTGCAGCAGCCACCGCCGGTCAGCTTCGCCGCCCAGTATGGGATGACCTACGATGGGACTACGACGACCTCGTTCCCATCAGCGCCGCCGCCATCCCAGCGCCTCCACATCCAGCAGATCAAGTCCTCGCTGTCGCTATCACCGCTTCCGTCTTGGATCGCTACCCGCCACGTGTCAGCGGCGGTGAGGCTGCATGCTAGCTGCTGCGTGTGGTCTCCTAGCGCGTCGGCGTGTGCGAGAGATGCGTGGTATGCAACTGCCGCTCCTCCAAGTTGCCCTTCACTACGCAAAGGACCTCGATCTCGTCCGTAGTGTCGGGGATCTTGGGAATGCGGTTTCCCCCACGGGAGGCGGGCATGCTGTTTTCCCTGCAGGCAGTGACCTCAAAGTCTACGGCATCGGCGCTTGGGGGGCACACCCCTCCTCGTCATTCTCCATTGCAAGCCCTCCACTCTTCCCTGTGCGGTGCAGACCTACAGCCGTCCGGCAGGAAGAAGGCAGGGTGTCACCGACAGGAGCACACTGCGTAGCACCACTGCTTTCCGCCGCCGGCCGCCGCGAGGGCGTCTCTGCTGGTCGGTCTTGTGAACACTTCCAGGTGGCCATACACATGCACTCCTTTGGTCCCGGTGGTGTCCATGGGATCCAGGTGGCTGTACACGTGCACATCGGACATGCGGATGGTGTTTACTTTTTGTTGAGGGGTCCAAAATAAAGTGTCCCAGTCCATTTCGGGTTGAGAGTAATAAAACAAGCCGAGATGTAAAACACTTGTTTTTAGGTGTTATGTTTGTGTTGTGTCGAGTCATGGTTATAAGTTGGTTAGGCTACAGCTCGAGGACAAGCTGCATGTCTAGGTGGGGGTGTAGTGTCAGAGTACGTAATGGGCCTAATGGGCCTGGCCTGGCGGTATAGCCCGTTAGTCTTAGGGTTAATTAGAGATAAGGATCGCTTTCTTAGGGGTCAAGTAAGCCTTGCTCGGGAGTCAAGTAAACCTCTCTATATAAAGAGAGGTGATGTATCAATCTAATCAGGCAAGAATTAAGAATAAAATCCCTTCCCTCTTGCCCGGCCATGGGCAAAAAGGCCGCCGGCCGGCCCGCTCGCGCCCTCCTTCTAGCAGCACCATAACATTTGGATTTATGGGGATTTAGAAACCAAGATTCCAAATGTTTGAGGACGAGCTAGGATGCGGGTACGGTTGTAACTCATTCCCACTCCTGGCATTGGACCTACACATGCACCCAAGGACACATGTATAATTTTTCTAGCCATTTTGGTGAAGTGGAGCATGTATTTGTAGTTCAAATTTGAATTATGGACATTAAATGCCTAGGTAACTTAATTAGTGTATAAAAAGGCCAAATGAACCCCGAATAAGTTTAAATTTCAGCATGGATATCCTATCGTTCCATGTTGCCCGTAGAAAAAAATACAAGGCGAAAAGAGGTAGTGATTATGTTTCGCCACAAGGGGAACATGTTTCCTATCGAAACCACGAGGCTTATTTGAGAGAAGCTCAGGTTTGTAAGAGGTTTGTATTAAAGCTTGGCCCAAATTGGACAATGTTTTTACGACGACATATATGTGCCATGACGCGACACCATGCCAACTTTCATGACTTTCTGGTGAGTTTAGGATTTATGGGGATTTAAAAACCAAGATTCCAAATGTTTGAGGACAAGCCAGGACGCCGGTACAATTGTAATTTGTTCCCATTCCTGGCATGGGACCTAAACATGCATCCAAGGATACATGTATAATTTTTCTAGCCATTTTGGTGAACTGGAGCATGTATTTGAAGTCCAGATTTGAATTACGGACATTAAATGCATAGGAAACTCAATTAGTGTATAAAACGGCCAAACAAACCCTGACTAAGTTTAAATTTCAGCACGGATATCCTCTCATTCCATGTTGCCCGTAGAAGAAAATACAAGGCAAAAAGAGGGAGTGATTACGTTTCGCCCATAAGGGGAACACGTTTCCCTGTCGGAACCACGAGGCTTCTTTGAGAAAAGCTCCGGTTTGTAAGAGGTTTGTAATAAAGCTTGGCCAAAATTGGACAATGTTTTTACCACGACATATATGTTCCATGATGTGACACAATGCCAACTTTCATGATTTTCTGGTGAGTTTAGGATTTCCGAGGATTTAGAAACTGAGATTCCAAATGTTTGAGGACGAGCCAGGACGTCGGTACGGTTGTAATTCGTTCCCATTCCTGGCATGGGACCTAAACATGCACCCAAGGACACATGTATATTTTTTCTAGCCATTTTGGTGAACTGGAGCATGTATTTGAAGTCAAAATTTGAATTATGGACACTAAATGCCTAGGAAACTCAAAGTGTATAAAAGGCCAAATGAACCCTGAATAAGTTTTAATTTCAGCATGGATATCCTGTGGTTCTGTGTTGCCCGTAGAAGAAAATACAAGGCGAAAAGAGGTAGTGATTATTGTTTCGCCCACAAGGGGGACACGTTTCCCTATTGGAACCAACGAGGCTTCTCTGAGAGAAGCTCCGGTTTGTAAGAGGCTTGTAATAAAACTTGTGCCAAAATGGACGAAAAAAATTCCTCAACATATATGTGACATGTCGTGACACCATGCCAAGTTTCATGATTTTCGTGTGAGTTTTGGATTTACGGGGATTTAAAACTGAGATTCTTCTCTCGAAATGTTTTCAAATAGCACACGGTTCACTCACGAAAGCCGTGTGCCTACCAAACCATGGCCGATGCCCCTCCCCCTACCGCGCGCGCGATCTGAGTTGTGTGTTCTGATTGGCCAGTACCCAAACCCCACGGATCGTACGTCTGCACCATTGGATGCTCCCAGATCGAACGGCAATCCTCAACCCTTTCGACAACACATGCAGTACATGGTTAAGCACTGTGCGCAAGCGTCGTGCTAGCTCACGCTTCCTTCTCTACTAAGTTTTCTAAACAGGCTACCATTTCCCGCCACTCCTCTCATCAGTTTCCCTCCTCTTCTCCCATCGTTTTGCTGCTACCAGTGTTAGTGCTCATTGAAGGCTAGGCGGCGACACACCGGCCATGTTAATATCGCACACAGTTTCTAAAATCACAAATGTGCGTGATAGGAGGGATTAGGTCCCATAGGGTGACCTGCGTGAAACGCCTTAAAGGAAGGAGGCAATTCCTATCAGCAAGGGGCTGCTTCCCATCCGCTAGCCTAGTTGAACAGAACGCAGAAGTTAAGCATGCTCGGGCTGGAGTAGACCAAGGATGGGTGACCCGGTGGGAAGTTGCATATCTCAAGAGCTTAATTTATCTCTATAATGACCATGTCATGGCGATTATATAAACCTTGGGATCCTTGGTTTGCTAATTTGTAGACTATGTTTTTATGCTCTAAAAAATTAAAGAATGATTGACTCTATAGTGACCTGTCATGGCGATTATATAAACCTTTTTCAGGTCGCATGCATGGTATAGGGGGCAGGGTGTTCTGAATGAGCATGTCTCCCTTGTGCGGTTTATAGACGCTGCACATATCTATGGGCTCCCCGAGGTATATATATTATCCTTTACTGATAATGAGGGGGGCCCACACAATCTATCCCTTTGACCCAAAAACGAGAAGGGTTTGACCATAATGGTTTCCTATTGCTATGTGTGCCATGTTAGACCAAATAAAGTTTGAGCGCATGCGTCGGACGACCCCCCTGCTGCCTCGAAGTTGGGAAACCGACATCGTACATATTGAACCAGGCTTGGAGTCGGGTACTGTGTTCGGTTTGTAATGTAGTTGGTGGCCTATCGAAGTTGTGCATTCGGGATTTAAACTTATAACACACCATCGTACCCATACATATTTTTGGGCCACATGCAGTGTATACAGGGTCTTCTAATCGACCACATCTGCCTTGTGCGGTTTTTTGTGATGATATGCATATTTGTGGGCTCCTCGAGTGTATATATATCATTCCTTTGACTGATAACGAGGGGTATGTGTTGCCCATGAATGGATTCCTCCTAGTTTGTGTTAGGGCCAGTCACTGTCACATGTCGTTCAACCAAAGCTCAAGCTCATGCATTGTCAGGATTCCCTCCCACATTCTCGGTTTGTTGGGTTTGACCTACATCATACCCTGTGTATCTTGTCCTTAACTACCTAGCCTTCATGGTTGTTGTCTGTATCGAGAGGTAGGCACCACATCTAAATTGTACATTATTCTATATTGAAAACACACATCACCCTTCCAACGTACATCATTTTGGGCCGCATGCAAGAGGTGCTGGTTTTGTGGTCCCTCTCGTGCGATTTTTATGATGGTTCAATCTATTGGCCCAAGCAGTTTATCGACAACAACAATTGTCGTTTGACCAAACGATAGATTCACTGGTCCGTCTTATGGTAGGTCATGGCGACATGCATGTATGACCAAATTATCATTACGTGCATCTGCCCCGCTGACACGAAGTGGGAGGTGGTGGGTCAAGCACCCTAGCAAGCTATGACATTATGTCATTATAGATATATCCAAGGGTGCTTTCGGGTTTGCGAGGCAGGTGCCACCAAAGTTGTGCATTGTGTATTTAAAGTTTTAAACATCACACCCAATATTCCTGCATATATTTGGCCACTTCTAGGCGGTTCTTGACTTGTGTCCCCTCTCATCGATCTTCGACGACGCACCCAACCGTGGGCCCATGCGGTCAAAGTTGTGCATTGGAATTTTGAACATCACACACCACCCTTTTCACTCATATATATTTGGGCCACATGCTGGTGTGGCTGTCTTCTGACACTCTCTAACGTTCTTTTGCTACAAGGACTCTGATGATGCTCAACGGACACGGGTATAATGTCTTAACCGTGTGCGATGCAAGTGCGCTATGAATCACGACGACTGCGCAAGTGCGAGCAAAGGTGGAGGTATTGGCTCAACCGTCTGTGATGCAAGTGCACTATAAAATCACCATGACTGCGCAAGCGCGAGCAAAGGGTGGAGGTACTGGCTTAACCGTGTGCGATGCAAGTGCGTTGTAAAATCACCACCTACGCAAGCTAAAGGCGGGTAGTTTATTTAGAAATTAGGGCGAACCATGTGCGATAGACCATCTAGCTCGAAATATAAAAACAAACTACCCACCTTAAGCGTTGCAAAAATCGTCGGTTCCGCCACTTTTACTTATTATCATACACGCATATTCTTATTGGACCATGCGCGATATTGGGCACTCCCGCCCCGCATCAATTCCTTTACCCAAATTTTAGTAGCCGTCATACTTCAATCGTTGCGCACACTCCTCCAGCACCGACGTTATAGTAAAACTACAGCAGCCCAGGCATTTGAACCATCGCCCTCCCTCGGCCACCACCATCTCCACCCACCATTACTAAAAATTTCAGTAGCCGCGGTGTATCCTCAAACACCCCCCTCCACAGTCCCCCACCCGGCCCCCTCCCCCCTTGAACCCTAGCTCATGGCCGCCACCGCCGGTGCCAACCCCTGCCGGTCTGCCCGTTCCTCCTAGCTTAGAAAATAAAGTTCAAGTTACCCAGCGATTCCCATACCGTCGCCCCACTCCCCTGATTGTTTAGATGAGGCCTGCAGTGTCCCTCCCTGCCAGATCCACATCCCTTGCTCCAGAATGTTGCAGCATAAGCTCAACCACGTATCCCGGGGATCCCAACGAGCGTTCCGCCAAGAAGAGGTTTATCATGGCCTCTCTGGTGGACGTTGGCGAGGTGGCCGCCATTCGCCCCAACCTGTCGATCCCGGAGCAACATTTTGTCGCAGAAGCTGGTGAAGACGTTGACTATGTTGCCATGCTGAAGGCTTCATGCCAGTGGGCTAGCATATTACTGTATCTCGGGAAAGATGGCTACGACATCAAGCTCGTCGACAGCGACGGCTTCACGCGGCCCATGCCACACGTTAAGTGGTCCATCTCCAACCCTCTGGTTCAACCGCCGTCGATCTCTTCTACGGCCCTGCCGCTGCTCTCCTTTGCCAAGCGATCAAGGATTTGCAATCCTTGTACGCCATCGAGTCCATTTTGTCATTTCTGAAGGAAAAATTCTACGATGACGGCTTGGGATCCTCAATTTCCAAGTCAGATCACATGGACCACGACCACAACCATTAGGAGGGCACCCAAAAAGGTTCTTCCAAGGTGAAACAACCCATCTGTGACATCAGAGAGCGCACCATGGGTCTGTGATCTTCCAACTAGAAGGATCTCGTCCATGACATGTGAGGCAACATCCTATCAGCAAATCTTACCTTTTCTAGCTTGCCAGCCCGTACCCTTTGTTATAGTAGCATTTGCCGTGTGGTGCTTTAACTGTGCCATGTTTAATTATTTCAATTATGCAAAAATGTATTGTTCAATAGGGCTATGTGATGTTTAAGTATGAATTGTTCACTTCAGTTCCACGAATGGCTATATTTGGTTGTTTATAGTGAGTAGATGCCTTGCTTATCTGTATTTGGTTGTTAGGTTGGTTGTAGTGAGCATTTTTCTAGTTATTGGGCGATGCCTTTTTTATATGTATTTTGTATTTAGGTTGGTTGCAGTGAGCATTTGTCCAGTTATCAAGCAGATGCCTTGTTTATCTGTATTTGGTTATTAGGTTGGTTGCAGTGAGCATTTATCCAGTTTTCAAGCAGATGCCTTGTTTATCCGTATTTGCTTGTTAGGTTGGTTGTAGTGAGCATTTGTCCAGTTTTCAAGCATATGTCATGTTTATCTGTATTTGCTTGTTAGGTTGGTTGCAGTGAGACTCTGTCCAGTTTTCAATGGCAATATTTGGTTGTTATATTGATCATTTATGTTTTGTTTATTCCAGTCATTCACAATGTGTTGTTCATTATGTGCAAGTCGGAACTGTGCCGCTCGACTGCATCAATACTAGTTTGAACGGGTATATTTGGTTCCAGTTATGCCTGGTGTAGTTAACACATGCCCTTTATTTCAGTTTTACACATTTATCCAGTGTGATGTTTAAGCATTACCTATGTTCTATTCATTTTCGACAATACCAATTTGAATTGCAATATTTTGACGGTTGTTAAGCCTGCTGTCGGTAACATTGCCTTCCATTTTATATCTGCTTTAACAGCATGCCGAAACCAACACATTCAAGCTATCATTTGGAGATGATGTTTTTTACCTTTGCTATAATTGTTTGATGTTAAGGTTGCTGTACTTATCATGCCTTTCCACTACTTATGCAGGAAAACAACGGGAGTGGCCACCATTTTCTGCCGAGGTTAGTTTCATCCCTCAGCTTGCACTCCCCCCATCGTTCCATAATGTAGTGCATATAGATCCAGGCCTGGACACTTGTTAGCTTCTAATATTGACTTGTTGCTTGCAGGTACATATTTCCTTGGCAAGGATCCATGCATCGACCCTTTTTGCGTATGGGGCAATGAGATATTCATGAACAAGCATCAAGTGAGGAAACTGATAAGGATTATTAGCAAAAAGGTATGAATGGTGGCAAGCAAATTATTTGTTTATGTTGTATCCAACACAACAGTGATTTGTAGGATGGTAACTACAAACTCTGCAACCTTCTCTTTTTGCTGCCCATAACGAGTTGTTAGACAACAATGTCTGAATCTTTTTCGTTCGCAGTGGTTCCCGAAGCAGTTCACTCAAGATTACCTCGCAAAGTACATGATTGGTGGACACACAATGAAGGTTAAAGTATTTCATCCAGACAACAATGAGCATTGAGAAGTTGTAATGAAGACAGTGAAGGATGGACGGGCAGCCATTACAAGGGGTTAACCTAGAGTCGTGCGCGCATTACGCACGGAGGAGTGCATAATATGGGCATTCTGTTTCACCTTCTTGTACCTCTTGAGCACTGCGTTGGTTTTCCCTTCAAGAGGAAAGGGTGATGCAGCAAAGTAACGCAAGTATTTCCTTCAGTTTTGAGAACCAAGGTATCAATCCAGTAGGAGGCTACACGCAAGTCCCTCATATGTACACAAACAAACAAGAACCTCGCAACCAACACGATAAAGGGGTTGTCAATCCCTTCACGGCCACTTGCGAATGTGAGATCTGATAGAGATAATAATAACATAAATATTTTTGGTATATTTATGAAATAGATAGAAAAGTAAAGATTGTAAAATAAAGTAGATCAGAAACTTATATGATGGAAAACAGACCCGGGGGCCATAGGTTTCACTAGTGGCTTCTCTCAAGATAGCATAAGTATTACGGTGGGTGAACAAATTATTGTCGAGCAATTGATAGAAAAGTGCATAGTTATGAGAATATGTTGGCATTATAATGTATATAGGTATCACGTCCGCGACAAGTAGACCGACTCCTGCCTGCATCTACTACTATTACTCCACACATCCACCGCTATCCAACATGCATCTAGAGTATTAAGTTCATAAGAACAGAGTAATGTATTTGGCAAGATGACATGATGTAGAGGGATAAACTCAAGCAATATGATATAAACCCCATATATTTATCCTCGATGGCAACAATACAATACGTGCCTTGCTGCCCCTACTGTCACTGGGAAAGGACACCGCAAGATTGTACCCAAAGCTAAGCACTTCTCCCATTGCAAGAATGATCAATCTAGTAGGCCAAACCAAACTGATAATTCAAAGAGACTTGCAAAGATAACCAATCATACATAAAATAATTCAGAGGAAATTGAAATATTTCTCATAGATAGACTTGATCATAAACCCACAATTCATCGGATCTCGACAAACACACCGCAAAAAGAGTTACATTGAATAGACCTCCAAGAAGATCGAGGAGAACTTTGTATTGAGATTCAAAGAGAGAGAAGAAGCCATCTAGCTAATAACTATGGACTCGAAGGTATATGGTAAACAACTCACAACTCATCGGAGATGCTTTGGCGTTGATGTAGAAGCCCTCCATGATCGATTCCCCCTCCGGCGGAGCGCCGGAAAAGGCTCCAAGATGGGATCTCCTGGGTACAGAAGGTTGCGGCGGTGGAAATAGGGTTTCGTGGTGCTCCTGGATGTTTCCAGGGTATGTTGATATATATTGGCGAAAGAAGTCGGTCAGGGGAGCCACGAGGGGCCAACGAGGGTGGGGGCGCACCTACCCCCTAGGGCACGCCCTGGACCCTTGTGTCTGCCTCGTTTACTTCTTGACCACTCCAAGTCTTCTGGATTGCATTTTTTCAAAAATAACTCCCCCGAAGGTTTCATTCCGTTTGGACTCCGTTTGATATTCCTTTTCTGTGAAACACTGAAATAGGCAAAAAAACAGCAATTTGGGCTGGGCCTCCGGTTAATAGGTTAGTCCCAAAAATGATATAAAAGTGTATAGTAAAGCCCATAAGCATCCAAAATGGGTAATATAATAGCATGGAACAATAAAAAAATTTAGATACGTTGGAGACGTATCAAGCATCCCCAAGCTTAATTCCTGCTCGCCCTCGATTAGGTAAATGATAAAAACAGAATTTTTGATGTGGAATGCTACCTAGCATATTTCTCAATGTAATTTTCTTTATTGTGGCATGAATCTTCAGATCCAAATGAGTCAAGATAAAAGTTCATATTAACATAAAAATAGTAATACTTCAAGCATACTAACAAGTAATCATGTCTTATCAAAATAACATAGACAAAGAAAGCTTATCCCTACAAAATCATATAGTTAGGCTATGCTTCATTTTCGTCACACAAAATACTCCCATCATGCACAACCCCTGTTTCAGCCAAGCAATTGGTTCATACTTTTTAACGCGCTTCAGCTTTTTCAACTCTTACACAATACATGAGCGTAAGCCATGGACATAGCACTATATGTGGAATAGGATGGTGGTTGTGGAGAAGACAAAAAGAGAGAAGATAGTCTCACATCAACTAGGCGTATCAACGGGCTATGGAGATGTCCATTAATAGATATCAATGTGAGTGAGTAGGGATTGCCATGCAACGGATGCACTAGAGCTATAAATGTATGAAAGCTCAACAAAAGAAACTAAGTGGGTGTGCATCCAAGTTGCTTGCTCACGAAGACCTAGGGCATTTTGAGGAAGCCCGTCATTGGAATATACAAGCCAAGTTCTATAATGAAAAATTCCCACTAGCATATGGAAGTGACAACATAGGAGACTCTCTATCATGAAGATCATGGTGCTACTTTGAAGCACAAGTGTGGAAAAAGGATAGTAACATTGTCCCTTCTATCTTTTTCTCTCATTTTTTTATTTTGGTGGGCTTCTTCGGCCTCTTTTTTATTTGGGCTTCTTTGGCCCCTTTTATTTTCATAAAGTCCGGAGTCTCATCCCGACTTGTGGGGGAATCATAGTCTCCATCATCCTTTCCTCACTTGGGACAATGCTCTAATAATGAAGATCATCACACTTTTATTGATTTACAACTCCAGAATTACAACTCAATATTTAGAACAAAATATGACTCTATGTGAATGCCTCCGGCGGTGTACCGGGATATGCAATGAATCAAGAGCGACATGTATGAAAGAATTATGAAGGTGGCCTTGCCACAAATACGATGTCAACTACATGATCATGCAAAAGCAATATGACAATGATGGAGCGTGTCATAAAAAACGGAACGGTGGAAAGTTGCCTGGCAATATATTTCAGAATCGCTATGGAAATGCCATAATAGGTAGGTATGGTGGCAGTTTTGAGGAAGGTAAATGGTGGGTGTATGATACCGGCGAATGTTGCGCGGCACAAGAGAGGCTAGCAATGGTGGAAGGGTGAGAGTGCGTATAATCCATGGACTCACATTAGTCATAAAGAACTCATATACTTATTGCAAAAGTTCATTAGCCCTCGAAGCAAAGTACTGCTACGCATGCTCCTAGGGGAAGGGTTGGTAGGAGTTAACCATCGCGCGATCCCGACCTCCACAATAAGGAAGGCCATCAAAAGAATACCCCATGCAACAAAATTTGTTACACAAGTTTTACCATACGTGCATGCTACGGGACTTGCCAACTTTAACACAAGTATTTCTCAATTTCATAATTACCCAACTAGCATGACTCTTAACATTACCACCTTTATATCTCAAAAAAATTATTAAGTATCAAATTTCTCATAGTGTTTCATGCACTTTCTATGATAGTTTTTATTATACCCAACTTGGATGCCCATCATATTAGGACTAATTTTATAACCAAAGCAAATACCATGCTGTTCTAAAAGACTCTCAAAATAATATAAGTGAATCATGAGAGATCAATAATTTCTACAAAATAAAACCACCGCCGTGCTCTAAAAGTTATAAGTGAAGCAGTAGAGCAAAATTGTCTAGCTCAAAAGATATAAGTGAAGCACATAGAGTATTCTAATAAATTCCGAATCATGTGTGTCTCTCCCAAAAGGTGTGTACAGCAAGGATGACTGTGGTAAACTAAAAAGCAAAGAATCATATCATACAAGACGCTCCAAGCAAAACACATATCATGTGGTGAATAAAAATATAGCTCCAAGTAAAGTTACCGATAGACGAAGACGAAAGAGGGGATGCCTTCCGGGGCATCCCCAAGATTAGGCTATTGGTTGTCCTTGAATTTACCTTGGGGTGCCTTGGGCACCCCAAGCTTAGGCTCTTGCCACTCCTTATTCCATAGTCCATCAAATCTTTACCCAAAACTTGAAAACTTCACAACACAAAACTCAACAGAAAATCTCATGAGCTCCATCAGTGCAAGAAAGCAAACCACCACTTTAACATACTGTATTGAACTCATTATTTATTTATATTGGTGTTAAACCTACTGTATTCCAACTTCTCTATGGTTCATACCCCCCGATACTAGCCATAGATTCATCAAAATAAGCAAACAACACACGAAAAATAGAATCTGTCAAAAACAGAACAATCTGTAGCAATCTGTAACTTTCGAATACTTCTGAATATCTAAAAATACTACCAAAATAGGAAGTCTTAGGAAATTTATCTATTAATCTACTGCAAAAAGAATGAACTAAAATTCACATTTATGTGATTTATTAGAATTATTCTTGTGCGTGCAAAAGTTTCTGTTTTTCAGCAAGATCAAATTAACTATCACCCAAGATGATCCTATAGCTTCTACTTGGCACAAACACTAATTAAAACATAAAACCACATCTAACCAGAGGCTATATGAATTATTTAATACTAAACAGGAGCAAAAACTAAAGAACAAAAATAAAATTGGGTTGCCTCCCAACAAGCGCTATCGTTTAACGCCCCTAGCTAGGCATAAAAGCGAGATAGATCTAAGTATTGCCATAATGATATGGTAAATCACAAAAACTCATCTCATATTCCCTACGTTCAGCAGCAAGTTTTCTTTGTGGCAAGCAAAAGTAATCAAAAGGGCTAAATTTAATGGGACAAAAGTCCCCAAGATCAAGCTCGGGAGGTATGGGTTCCTCCTTTGGCCCCTCATATTGCACAACCAATTCATCATTATAAGCATTCTTTTGGCAAAAAGTCATGAGCCTTTGCTCAAGAGAAAATCCCAACCCATTGTTTTGAATAGCAAAATCATCATTAAGTTCAGAGATTCTATCAACTAGAACATCGGTAGGAACCTTTTTTCAAAGATTTTCATTAAAAGCAAGATGATCTAAAGATTGTAAACGCATTAAGTCATCTTGATTAAATAAGATTGCTTCTATAGGAGGACAACCACCGTCCACCCTATAGTGTGCAAAAATTTCTTTAGCTTCTTTCATTATAAATCTGAACTCATGTGCCAAAAAGATAGTAGCTACACGCTTAACAGAAGAATGCTCAATATTGGAAAATTCTAGGAAAATCCTTTGTATGCAAGGATGCATATGCATAAACCGTCTTTCAAGTTCGACTATAAGCAAGGAGGCCTGCAGTGTCCCTTTCAAGTTCAACTATAAACTGTCCCATACCGTCGCCCAACTCCCCTGAGTTTTTAGATGAGGCCTGCAGTGTCCCTCTCCGCCAGATCCACATCCCTTGCTCCACAATGTCGCAGCCTAAGCTCAACCACGTATCCCGGGGAGCCCAACAAGCGTTCGGCCAAGAAGAGGTTTATCATGGCTCTCTGGTGGACGTTGGCGAGGTGGCCGCCGTTTGCCCCGACCTGTCGATCCCGAAGCAACATCTCGTCACGGAAGCTGGTGAAGACGTTGACTATGTTGCCATGCTGAAGGCTTCATGTGAGCGGGCTAGCGTATTACTGTATCTCAGGGAAAGCTGGCTACGACATCGAGCTCGTCGACAGTGACGGCTTCACGCGGCCCATGACACAGGTTAAGTGGTCCATCCCCAACCCCTCTGGTTCAACCGCCGTCGATCTCTTTTACGGCCCTGCCGCTGATCTCCTCTGCCAAGCGGTCAAGGATTTGCAATCCTTGTACACCATCGAGCCCATTTTGTCATTTCTGAAGGACACATTCTACTGTGACGGCTTGGGATCCTCAATTGCCAAGTCAGATCTCATCGACCACGACCACAACCATGAGGAGGGCACCCAAAAAGGTTCTTCCAAGGTGAAACAACCCATCTGTGACATCAGAGAGCGCACCATGGGTCTGTGATCTTCTAAATAGAAGGATCCCGTCCATGACATGTGAGGCAACATCCTATTAGCAAATCTTAACTTTTCTAGCTTGCTAGCCCGTACCCTTTGTTGTAGTAGCATTTGTCGTGTGGTGCTTTAACTGTGCCGTGTTTAATTATTTCAGTTATGCAAAAATGTATTGTTCAATAGGGCTATGTGATGTTTAAGTTTGAATTGTCCACTCCAATTTCACAAATGGCTATATTTGGTTGTTTATAGTGAGTAGATGCCTTGTTTATCTGTATTTGGTTGTCAGATTGGTTGCAGTGAGCATTTTTCTAGCTATTGGGCGATGCCTTTTTTATATGTATTTGGTTTTTTAGGTTGGTTGCAGTGAGCATTTGTCCAGTTATCAAGCAGATGCCTTGTTTATCTGTATTTGGTTATTAGGTTGGTTGCAGTGAGCATTTATCCAGTTTTCAAGTAGATGCCTTGTTTATCTGTATTTGCTTGTTAGGTTGGTTGCAGTGAGCATTTGTCCAGTTTTCAAGCATATGTCATGTTTATCTGTATTTGCTTGTTAGGTTGGTTGAAGTGAGACTCTGTCTAGGTTTCAATGGCTATATTTGGTTGTTATATTGATCATTTATGTTTTGTTTATTCCAGTCATTCACAATGTGTTGTTCATTATGTGCAAGTCGGAACTGTGCCGCTCGACTGCATCAATACTAGTTTGAACGGGTATATTTGGTTCCAGTTATGCCTGGTGTAGTAAACACATGCCCTTTATTTCAGTTTTACACATTTATCCAGTGTGATGTTTAAGCATTACCTACGTTCTATTCATTTTCGACAATACCAATTTGAATTGCAATATTTTGACGGTTGTTGAGCCTGCTGTCGGTAACATTGCCTTCCATTTTATATCTGCTTTAACAGCATGCCGAAACCAACACATTCAAGCTATCATTTGGAGATGATGTTGTTTACCTTTGCTATATTTGTTTGATGTTAAGGTTGCTGTACTTATCATGCCTTTCCACTACTTATGCAGGAAAACAACGGGAGTGGCCACCATTTTCTGCCGAGGTTAGTTTCATCCCTCAGCTTGTACTCCCCCCGTCATTCCATAATGTAGTGCATATAGATCCAGGCCTGAACACTTGTTAGCTTCTAATATTGACTTGTTGCTTGCAGCTACATATTTCCTTGGCAAGTATCCATGCATCGACCCTTTTTGCGTATGGGGCAATGAGATATTCATGAACAAGCATCAAGTGAGGAAAGTGATAAGGATTATTAGCAAAAAGGTACGAATGATGGTAAGCAAATTATTTGTTTATGCTCTATCCAACACAACTGTGAGCTGTAGGATGGTAACTACAAACTCTGCAGCCTTCTCTTTTTACTGCCCATAATGAGCTGTTAGACAACAATGTCTAAATATTTTTCGTTCGCAGTGGTTCCCGAAGCAGTTCACTCAAGATTACCTCGTAATATACATGATTGGTGGACACGCAATGAAGGTTAAAGTATTTCATCCAGACAACAATGAGCATCGAGAAGTCGTAATGAAGACAGGGATGGACGGGCAGCCATCACAAGGGGTTGGCCTAGAGTCGTGCGTGCATTATGCACGGAGAAGGGCACAATATGGGCATTCTGTTTCACCTTCTTGCTACCTCTTGAGAACTGCGTTGGTTTTCCCTTCAAGAGGAAAGGGTGATGTAGCAAAGTAACACAAGTATTTCCTTCAGTTTTGAGAACCAAGGTATCAATCCAGTAGGAGGCTACACGCAAGTCCCTCTTACCTACACAAACAAACAAGAACCTCACAACCAACACGATAAAGGGGTTGTCAATCCCTTCATGGCCACTTGCGAAAGTGAGATCTGATAGTGATAATAATAAGATAAATATTTTTGGTATTTTTATGATATAGATAGAAAAGTAAAGATTGTAAAATAAAGTAGATCGGAAACTTATATGATGGAAAATAGACCTGGGGGCCAGAGGTTTCACTAGTGGCTTATCTCAAGATAGCATAAGTATTACGGTGGGTGAACAAATTACCGTCGAGCAATTGATAGAAAAGTGCATAGTTATGAGAATATGTAGGCATGATCATGTATATAGGTATCACGTTGTAGACCGACTCCAGCCTACATCTACTACTATTGCTCCACACATCGACCACTATCCATCATGCATCTAGAGTATTAAGTTCATAAGAACAGAGTAATGTATTTGGCAAGATGACATGATGTAGAGGGATAAACTCAAGCAATATGATATAAACCCCATATTTTTATCCTCGATGGCAACAATACAATACGTGCCTTGCTTCCCCTGCTGTCACTGGGAAAGGACACCGCAAGATTGAACCCAAAGCTAAGTACTTCTCCCATTGCAAGAAAGATCAATCTAGTAGGCCAAACCAAACTGATAATTCAAAGAGACTTGCAAAGATAACCAATCATACATAAAAGAATTCAAAGGAGATTCAAATATTTCTCATAGATAAACTTGATCATAAACCCACAATTCATCGGATCTCGACAAACACACCGCAAAAAGAGTTACATTGAATAGATCTCCAAGAAGATCGAGGAGAACTTTGTATTGAGATTCAAACAGAGAGAAGAAACCATCTAGCTAATAACTATGGACTCGAAGGTCTATGGTAAACAACTCACAACTCATCGGAGAGGCTTTGGAGTTTATGTAGAAGCCCTCCTTGATCGATTCCCCCTCCGGCGGAGCGCCGGAAAAGGCTCCAAGATGGGATATCCCGGGTATAGAAGGTTGCGGCGGTGGAAATAGGGTTTCATGGTGCTCCTAGATGTTTCCAGGGGATGTTGATATATATAGGCGAAAGAAGTCGGTTAGGGGAGCCACGAGGGGACCACGAGGGTGGGGGCGCGCCTACCCCCCTAGGGCGCGCCCTGGACCCTCGTGGCCGCCTCGTTTACTTCCTGACCACTCCAAGTCTTCTGGATTGCGTTTTTTTTTTCCAAAAATAACTCTCCCTAAGGTTTCATTCCGTTTGGACTCCGTTTAATATTCCTTTTCTGCGAAACACTAAAATAGGCAAAAAAACAACAATTTGGGCTGGGCCTCCGGTTAATAGGTTAGTCCCAAAAATGATATAAAAGTGTATAGTAAAGCCCATAAACATCCAAAATGGGTAATATAATAGCATGGAACAATCAAAAATTATAGATACGTTGGAGACGTATCAAGCATCCCCAAGCTTAATTCCTGCTCATCCTCGATTAGGTAAATGATAAAAACAGAGTTTTTGATGTGGAATGCTACCTAGCATATTTCTCAATGTAATTTTCTTTATTGTGGCATGAATCTTCAGATCCAAACGAGTCAAGATAAAAGTTCATATTAACACAAAAATAGTAATACTTCAAGCATACTCACAAGTAATCATGTCTTATCAAAATAACATAGCCAAAGAAAGCTTATCCCTACAAAATCATATAGTTAGGCTATGCTTCATTTTCGTCACACAAAATACTCCCATCATGCACAACCCCTGTTTCAGCCAAGCAATTGGTTCATACTTTTTAACACGCTTCAGCTTTTTCAACTCTTACACAATACATGAGCGTAAGCCATGGACATAGCACTATATGTGGAATAGGATGGTGGTTGTGGAGAAGACAAAAAGAGAGAAGATAGTCTCACATCAACTAGGTGTATCAACGGGCTATGGAGATGTCCATTAATAGATATCAATGTGAGTGAGTAGGGATTGCCATGCAACGGATGCACTAGAGCTATAAATGTATGAAAGCTCAACAAAAGAAACTAAGTGGGTGTGCATCCAAGTTGCTTGCTCACGAAGACCTAGGGCATTTTGAGGAAGCCCATCATTGGAATATACAAGCCAAGTTCTATAATGAAAAATTCCCACTAGCATATGAAAGTGACAACATAGGAGACTCTCTATCATGAAGATCGTGGTGCTACTTTGAAGCACAAGTGTGGAAAAAGGATAGTAACATTGTCCCTTCTCTCTTTTTCTCTCATTTTTTTTATTTTGGTGGGCTTCTTTGGCCTCTTTTTTGTTTGGGCTTCTTTGGCCCCTTTTATTTTCATAAAGTCTAGAGTCTCATCCCGACTTGTGGGGGAATCATAGTCTCCATCATCCTTTCCTCACTTGGGACAATGCTCTAATAATGAAGATCATCACGCTTTTATTGATTTACAACTCAAGAAGTACAACTCAACACTTAGAACAAAATATGACTATGTGAATGCCTCTGGCGGTGAACCGGGATATGCAATGAATGAAGAGCGACATGTATGAAAGAATTATGAAGGTGGCCATGCCACAAATACGATGTCAACTACATGATCATGCAAAAGCAATATGACAATGATGGAGCGTGTCATAAAAACTGGAACGGTGGAAAGTTGCATGGCAATATATCTCGGAATGGCTATGGAAATGCCATAATAGGTAGGTACGGTGGCAGTTTTGAGGAAGGTAAATGGTGGGCGTATGATACCGGCGAAAGTTGCGCGACACAAGAGAGGCTAGCAATGGTGGAAGGGTGAGAGTGCGTATAATCCATGGACACACATTAGTCATAAAGAACTCATATACTTATTGCAAAAGTTCATTAGCCCTCGAAGCAAAGTACTGCTGTCGGATTTCGGGTTCCGGTAGACCCTTGAGGTTCGAACACTGGGGTGCACGCGGAGATTCAACCCTCTACCGGCTCGCTCCTCGCCGAACCGCTAGGACCTAATCTACCGAACAGAACAGCACAAGAGACACAAGATTTATACTGGTTCAGGCCACCATTGTGGTGTAATACCCTACTCCAGTGTGTGGTGTGGTGGATTGCCTCTTGGGCAGATGGGGAACAATACAAAGGAAGAACATCCTCGCGAGGGTCTGTTCTTGGCTGGCGTGATGAACTGCTAGGGGGAGTTCAGTCGCCTCTCTCTCTCTCTCTATGTGTCTTTCTATCCTTGTTCTCTCGATCCCCCTACCCTGCGGGTGGCTACCCCTATTTATAGGCAAAGGCCCTGGGCCTCTTCCCAAATATTGAGCGGGAAGGGCGCCAACAATTGGCCATTTTGAAGCGGAACAGCGGGTACACTTATCCTGACTGCAGTTGGTCCTCGCCTGTCAAAGGCTCTGGTGGTGACGCCGGCTTGGGATCCACAATGACTTCCTTCCGGCCGTTGGGCTGGTCTTGGTCTTGTTGCACCGAAACGGACGCCTTTGCTTGATGCTCTCGCCTGCGCTTGCTCCCTTTGCACCAAAGAGGAAAGGATGACACTGCGCAGGCTGGCACCCGACTGGCGCCCTTGGTCGTCATGGCTTGCGTCATGGGCACCTCGCGAGGTACCCTGCCTTGAACTCTCCGCCTCCTCATGAGCCAGCCTGACGAGGCCGTGCCTGAGGAAGCACCTTGTCGTCCGCCCCGTGAGGCTTGGCCACTCGCGAGGGTCTTGAGCTTGCGTTGATGAAGATGGGCTGTGCTGGGCCTCCTTTGAGCCACGCCGCTGGCCGTAGACAGGCAAGTCTGGGGACCCCCGTTCCCAGAACGCCGACAACTACTACGCATGCTCCTAGGGGAAGGGTTAGTAGGAGTTAACCATCGCGCGATCCCGACCTCCACACATAAGGAAGGCAATCAAAACAACACCCCATGCAACAAAATTTGTTACACAAGTTTTACCATACGTGCATGCTACGGGACTTGCCAACTTT
The DNA here is from genome assembly GCF_018294505.1 of Triticum aestivum. Taxonomy (NCBI): domain Eukaryota; kingdom Viridiplantae; phylum Streptophyta; class Magnoliopsida; order Poales; family Poaceae; genus Triticum; species Triticum aestivum. The sequence continues at coordinate 262,845,746 of NC_057807.1, forward strand.
AACACAAGTATTTCTCAATTACCCAACTAGCATGACTCTTAACATTACCACCTTTATATCTGAAAACAATTATTAAGTATCAAATTTCTCATAGTGTTTCATGCACTTTCTATGATAGTTTTTATTATACCCAACTTGGATGCCCATCATATTAGGACTAATTTTATAACCAAAGAAAAAACCATGCTGTTCTAAAAGACTATCAAAATAGTATAAGTGAATCATGAGAGATCAATAATTTCTACAAAATAAAACTATCGGCGTGCTCTAAAAGATATAAGTGAAGCACTAGAGCAAAATTGTCTAGCTCAAAAGATATAAGTGAAGCACATACAATATTCTAATAACTTCTGAATCATGTGTGTATCTCCCAAAAGGTGTGTACAGCAAGGATGATTGTGGTAAACTAAAAAGCAAAGACTCATATCATAGAAGATGCTCCAAGCAAAACACATATCATGTGGTGAATAAAAATATAGCTCCAAGTAAAGTTACCGATAGACGAAGACGAAAGAGGGGATGATTTCCGGGGCATCCACAAGCTTAGGCTTTTGGTTGTCCTTGAATTTACCTTGGGGTGCCTTGGGAACCCCAAAGCTTAGGCTCTTGCCACTCCTTATTCCATAGTCCATCAAATCTTTATCCAAAACTTGAAAACTTCACAACACAAAACTCAACAGAAAATCTCATGAGCTCTGTCAGTGCAAGAAAGCAAACCACCACTTTAAGGTACTGTATTGAACTCATTCTTTATTTATATTGGTGTTAAACCTACTGTATTCCAACTTCTCTATGGTTCATACCCCCCGATACTAGCCATAGATTCATCAAAATAAGCAAACAACACACGAAAAACAGAATCTATCAAAAACAGAACAGTCTGTAGCAATCTGTAACTTTCGAATACTTATGGATCTCTAAAAATCCTACAAAAATAATAAGTCCTAGGAAATTTGTCTATTAATCTACTGCAAAAAGAATCAACTAAAAATCACATTTATGTGATTTATTAGAATTATTCTCATGCGTGCAAAAGTTTCTGTTTTTCAGCAAGATCAAATTAACTATCACCCAAGATGATCCTATAGGTTTTACTTGGAAAAAACACTAATTAAAACATAAAACCACATCTAACCAGAGGCTAGATGAATTATTTAATACTAAACAGGAGCAAAAAGTAAAGAACAAAAATAAAATTGGGTTGCCTCCCAACAAGCGCTATCGTTTAACGCCCCTAGCTAGGCATAAAAGCGAGAATAGATCTAAGTATTGCCATAATGATAAGGTAAATCACGAAAACTCATCTCATATTACCTAAGTTCAGCAGCAAGTTTTCTTTGTGGCAAGCAAAAGTAATCAAAAGGGCTAAATTTAATGGGACAAAAGTCCCCAAGATCAGGCTCGGGAGGTATGGGTTCCTCCTTTGGCCCCTCATATTGCACAACCAATTCATCATTATAAGCATTCTTTTGGCAAAAAGTCATGAGCCTTTGATCAAGAGAAAATACTAACCCATTGTTTTGAATAGAAAAATCATCATTAAGTTTAGAGATTCTATCAACTAGAACATCGGCAGGAACCTTTTTTCTAAGGTTTTCACTAAAAGCAACATGATCTAAAGATTGTAAACGCATTAAGTCTTCTTGATTAAATAAGATTGCTTCTATAGGAGGACAACCACCGTCCACCCTATAGTGTGCAAAAATTTCTTTAGCTTGTTTCATTATAAATCTAAACTCATGTGCCAAAAAGATAGTAGCTACACGCTTAACAGAAGAATGCTCAATATTGGAAAATTCTAGGAAAATCCTTTGTATGCAAGGATGCATATGCATAAACTGTCTTTCAAGTTCAACTATAAGCAAGGATATAGCATCCGCAAGATTACTAGTTCTATGAAGAATAGATCCACCCATAGAAGGTAAAGCACTGGCACAAGTAAAGAAATCTTGAATAACCCCTTTTCCAATAATATTACCACTACCGATTAAAAACTTTTTAGTATGTAAGATGGGTGGTTCTTCAACAGGATCATCAAAAGCATCAAAATTTCCCATGTTATTACTATTGTCCTTATCAATGATAGCCACCCCAGTTTCGAACATAGTGGCAGCAAGTATCACAAGAAGCAAGCGAAAAGAGGCGAACGGGAAAGAGAGGGCAAATAAAATGACAAGGGTGAAGTGGGGGAGAGGAAAATGAGAGGCAAATGGCAAATAATGTAATGTGAGGGATAGAGTTTGTGATGGGTACTTGGTATGTCTTGACTTGCGCGAAGACCTCCCCGGCAACGGCGCCAGAAATCCTTCTTGGTACCTCTTGAGCACTGCGTTGGTTTTCCCTTGAAGAGGAAAGGGTGATGCAGCAAAGTAGCGTAAGTATTTCCTTCAGTTTTGAGAACCAAGGTATCAATCCAGTAGGAGGCTACACGCAAGTCCCTCGTACCTACACAAACAAACAAGAACCTCACAACCAACGCGATAAAGGGGTTGTTAATCCCTTCACGGCCACTTGCGAAAGTGAGATCTGATAGAGATAATAATAAGATAAATATTTTTGGTATTTTTATGATATAGATAGAAAAGTAAAGATTGCAAAATAAAGTAGATCAGAAACTTATATGATGGAAAATAGATCCGGGGGCCATAGGTTTCACTAGTGGCTTCTCTCAAGATAGCATAAGTATTACGGTGGGTGAACAAATTACTGTCGAGCAATTGATAGAAAAGTGCATAGTTATGAGAATATCTAGGCATGATCATGTATATAGGCATCACGTCCGCGACAAGTAGACCGACTCCTGCCTGCATCTACTACTATTACTCCACACATCGACCGCTATCCAGCATGCATCTAGAGTATTAAGTTCATAAGAACAGAGTAACACATTAGGCAAGATGACATGATGTAGAGGGATAAACTCAAGCAATATGATATAAGCCCCATATTTTTATCCTCGATGGCAACAATACAATACGTGCCTTGTTGCCCCTGCTGTCACTGGGAAAGGACACCACAAGATTGAATCCAAAGCTAAGCATTTCTCCCATTGTAAGAAAGATCAATCTAGTAGGCCAAACCAAACTGATAATTTGAAGAGACTTGCAAAGATAACCAATCATACATAAAAAAATTCAGAGGAGATTCAAATATTTCTCATAGATAAACTTGATCATAAACCCACAATTCATCGGATCTCGAGAAACACACCGAAAAAGAGTTACATTGAATAGATCTCCAAGAAGACCGAGGAGAACTTTGTATTGAGATTCAAAGAGAGAGAAGAAGCCATCTAGCTAATAACTATGGACCCGAAGGTCTGTGGTAAACTACTCACAACTCATCAGAGAGGCTTTAGCGTTGATGTTGAAGCCCTCCATGATCGATTACCCCTCCGACGGAGCGCCGAAAAAGGCTCCAAGATGGGATCTCTCTGGTACAGAAGGTTGCGGCGGTGGAAATAGGGTTTCATGGTGCTCCTGGATGTTTCCAGGGTATGTTGATATATATAGGCGAAAGAAGTCCGTCAGGGGAGCCACGAGGGGCCCGCGAGGGTGGGGGGTGCGCCCACCCCCCTAGGGCACGCCCTGGACCCTCGTGGCTGCCTCGTTTACTTCTTGATGTCCACTCCAAGTCTCCTGGATTGCGTTTGTTACAAAAATAACTCTCCCGAAGATTTCATTCGGTTTGGACTCCGTTTGATATTCCTTTTCCGCGAAACACTGAAATAGGCAAAAAACAACAATTTGGGCTGGGCCTCCGGTTAATAGGTTAGTCCCAAAAATGATATAGAAGTGTAAAGTAAAGCCCATAAACATCCAAAACGGGTAATATAATAGCATGGAACAATCAAAAATTATAGATATGTTGGAGACGTATCACTTCTCTAGCAACCCGAATGTCTTTCGCCTCTCTCTTTACAGTCTTTAGTACAACTGTGGTTCATCATTCTTTACTTGGTGCTTCTGTAGTTCTTTAGTATATGTACCTGTGCCTCAAATTATGCATTCGTGGTTGAACCTATATTTGTAATAAACATGGTTGGATATGAAATAAGTGATTGCCTACTTTCAAATTCAAAACATGTGATTTTTAAAATAGGGATTAATTAGGGATTACACTACACACAGTTTGCGAAAGCGAAACGTCTGCTATAGACGTGGATATCAGACACGTTTCTAGTATCCACTACATGTGCGATCAATCTCCACTTCACACACGATCAGCCAAGAAAAAACGTGTGCGATTAACAACAGCATCGCACACAGTTCTTTCTTATTAAATGTATTCGATAGTACCTTATCACACACGCTTCAAAATTATGGGCTGTTTGTGATGTTGTGCGCATCGCAAACGTTTGGTCATAGAAGAACGCATGCGATAGGTCGATCATCCGATGCGGGTACAATGAATGAATCATGTGGGATGTATTCAAGCTTCGCATACAGTTTTATAACGACAATTGTGTGTGCACTTACATTGAATCACACACAGTCGAGGAAAAGTAAATGTGTGTGATTGTCTACTTCTACAATGGTGAACTATTTGTGATGGGTCGCGCATCGTAAATGTAGCACCACAGACTACCGACTGCGATGGCAATGCGAGCACAAACGAGTAGGGAGTACTGTATATGCATCGAGGCTCCCTATCCCTGACGGTTTCTAGGTCATGTGGGAAGGACGCCCTATCGCAGTCACTCACTTGGTGATGGTTCTGAATGCCATCGCGGAAAGGGATTAAAAACCATGTGTATTGCACCTCGCTGTACCAGTGACTTGCTCAAAATGCTTAGTGATATTGCTCCAAAACCCTTAGCCACTTTCTCATTTCCACATTTGTCCAAAACCTAAAGTCAAACTCGGCCCCACTGATTTGATCTATCCGGCACCACCGAGTTCTTTTGACATAGCCACTGCCAGAAAACCTAGACAATTCGGTCCCACCGATACCGATCTCGGTCTCACCAAGATGGCATTGCAAACTCTTCATTCCCCTTCGTAACATTTCGATCTCACCGAAATGAGCGATTGGCCCCACCGAGTTTGCATGACAAACTCTCTGTTTCCCTTCATAACATTTCGGTCTCACCGAAACGAGTGATCGGTCCCATCGAGTTTGCCTGAACAACTCTCTGTTTGCTCATTGCTGAAATTGGTCTCACCAAGTTCATGCAATCGGTCTCTCTGAGATAAGGTTTTGGCCTAGCCCTAGGACATCGGTCCCACCGAGTTGATCATGTCAGTCCCACCGAGATTTTGAACATTCACGTTTTGAACTAAATCGGTCTCACCGAGTTCTTGTATTCGGTCTGACCGAGTTGGGTCAGATGTGTGTAATGGTTGGATTTTCTGTGGAGGCTATATATACCCCTCCACCCCCATCTCCATTTGTGAGAGAGCCATCAGAACGTGCCTACACTTCCACTACTCATTTTTTGAGAGAGAACCACCTACTCATGTGTTGAGACCAAGACATTCCAATCCAAGCACAAGAATCTTGATCTCTAGCCTTTCCCAAGTTGCTTTCCACTCAAATCATCTTTCCACCATAGCCAAATCTATGAGAGAGAGTTGAGTGTTGGGGAGACTATCATTTGAAGCACAAGAGCAAGGAGTTCATCATCAACACACCATCTGTTACCTTTTGGAGAGTGGTGTCTCCTAGATTGGTTAGGTGTCACTTGGAAGCCTCTGGCAAGATTGTGGAGTTGAACCAAGGAGTTTGTAAGGGCAAGGAGATTGCCTAATTCGTTAAGATCTACCCAAGTGAGGCAAGTCCTTCGTGGGCGTTGGCCATGGTGGGATAGACAAGGTTGTTTCTTCATGGACCCTTTGTGGGTGGAGCCCTCCATGGACTCGTGCAACCGTTACCCTTCGTGGGTTGAAGTCTCCATCAATGTGTGGGTGTACGATAGCACCACCTATCGGAACCACATCAAAAATCTCCGTGTCTTCATTGCATTTGCACACGCCAATCCCATCCCTTTACTTTCTTGCAATTAGCATGCTTTACTCTTTCTGCTGCTTATACTCTTGCCATGCTTGCTTGAAATGTATTGTGAATGTTTAAACTTGTGCTAAAACTCCACCTCAACTTGAAGAACTTAAAAACTGCTACTTTTTCTTGTTGAGTGTATAATCACCCTCCGTCTAGACACCTCTTCTCGATCCTTCACGCGGCCATTGTAGGTCCCCGCTGCCGGCCCAAAATGGTCCCCGGTGCTCCCTAGAAATCTGGATCTTGACGCTATTCTGAACTCTCCAGCTCTCCCCACCCCAAGGTCTCATATCTCTCAAAGATCCTCTCCGGCTCAGAGTTTCTCGTGGAAAGCACCGGCTAACACATGTGGTGGAGACAGGTAGGCCGCCCTCCTCATAGACACACTAGAGCAATGTCTCATGTACGTCGTTGATAGAGGAGACGACAACCATCATGCGCTGAACATGGGGAATGGCAGATGTGGAACAACTGTGGTGATCCTCATCCGACCTTAATTCCAAGGTACGTCAATAACAAGCTTGCTGCTTAAGTACCTCTGCCCCTAGCTAGCTAAAATTACAATTGATACATGTATAGGTATATTAGCATATGTTTGTCGGGTTAAAAGTCTCGAGAGATTTTGAACTTTTTTTCTTACACATTATTAGGTGGTATTTTGATATATTTGGGAAAGATGTTAGTTATTTTTTAGGAGTTGAGAAGCTACTTTTCTTGCCATCAAGGTTGCAAGTGTAAGCAACTAGGAATAGATTGAAATTTGCGAGAGCAATGACATTGTTTGGTGTATGGAGGCCGGGGTTGTATTCTAATTTTGTTCATATATGAACTTACAAGTTACAACCGTGAAAGTTGAACAACATCAATTCTTTTTTAGGGATTGAGCAACATCAGTTAGTTACACTTGCTTGAAGTTCTGACCCTAAGCTAACATATAGCAATGAGCAAAAACTTTGTTTTAATGTATGTAATAGTCACATTGTCTGGTTAGTTGAGGGTCATTTTTCAGTACATGAATTTGCTGCATTGTCATGCAAAAGGATTTGCACCGATGCTAATCATAGTTCAATGAAACTGAATCAACAAGGTATGTAATCCTTCTCGATATGAGTTACAAGTGCTTGATTTATTACCTTGTTAATTTAGTACTATGCAATTTTAACATGAAGCTCTGCCTTTGTAAGCGGACATGAAGGACCGATCAGAAGCAAGGTGGTGCTTTGCTGCTCGTGTCTCCTTGCTGGTGGCAACCGGACCTTTAGCTTTCCAACAACAGGCAAGAGAATCTGGCCAGCGGCTAACAAGTCAGTGCAGTTTGCGGAAGAGACCTAAGTTCGACCACCGCCTATCTCCCAGCTACTCGCTACAATTCCCACATCCACCTCCAGTGGGATAGGAACTCCAAGTGAGCCGTCCCCGATGAGGAGCAGCTTGGGATCCCATGGGGCCAACTCTCCGCGTTCGTTGGGTCTTTGCCCCATAGCTGCAGCCACCCCTTGGGCCTGCTGGCTGATGTCACGCCCATTCCAAGGCATGTTTCTCCCAGGGGAACCTCTTGGGGTGTGTCCTATGAGTTATATATACTTTCATGCCATATTTGTGCTTGGCCTTTGTATGCTCGTTGATGGAGCAAAATACTATCAGATCCCTTGGTAGGGTTCATGACGAGGTCGAAAGTACCGGAACAGAGTCTACACACACAGTTTACCCAGGTTCGGGCCTCCTAAGAGTAATACCCTACGTCCTGCTTCTTCTTGTTATTCATGGTGAGGGGATACCTCGTGTGTGACGCCCCCGATTCAAATCGTACACTAATCATACACGCAAATGTGTACGATCAAGATCAGGGACTCGCGGGAAGATATCATAACACAACTCTAGACACAAGTAAAATAATACAAGATTTATATTACAAGCCAGGGGCCTCGAGGGCTCGAATTCAAGCTTGATAGAGAAGAGTCAGTGGAAGCAACAATATCTGAGTACAAACATAAGTTAAACAAGGATGCCTTAAGAAGGCTAGCACAAAAGCAACATGATCGAAGAGGCAAGGCCTCCTTCCTGGGACCTCCTAACTACTCCTGGCCGTCGGAGGTCTCCACGTAGTAGTATCCATCGGCGGTGGCATCTGGCTCCATGGATCCACCATCTGGTTGCATTAACCGGAAAGAAGAAAGAAGGGGGAAAAGGGGTAGCAAAGCAACCGTGAGTACTCATCCAAAGTACTCGCAAGCATTAGATCTATACTAAGTATGCATTGGTATCAAAAGGAAGGGTTGTATCTGTGGACTGAACTGCAGAATGCCAGAATAGAGGGGGAAGGCCTAGCCTATCGAAGACTAGCATCTTTATGAAGCTCCGAGCATCTTGCAGCATGTAGAAGAGTAATGAATAGCAATTTAATATTTAACAAACATGTTGTAACATCAATGCCCAGAGATCCTTCCCCGACTCCCTGTGGGAAAGCAATCTCGGAGCCACATATCCATATCCATTTCTAGTAATATAAGATCAGGATATAAGTCTGAACGCCATTACCGTGGACACGGTATTCGAATATATATCTTCCCTGCAGGGGTGCACCACGTTACCCAACATGCTTGATTACTCTGGCCGGACACACCTTTCTGGGGTCAATGCCCGGCCTCGGAAGATCAACACGTCGCAGCCCTACCTAGGCTCAGTAGAGAGGTCCCCGTCGGTCTATATCCTAAGCACTCCGGGGTCTTGGGCCCATCGCCCGCAGCACTCCGGGTTGTTGTGCGACGAGCCGGGACGAGCACCACCTCATACTAGATGGCACTGGCCTGACAGGCCCACAATGCTGAATTGGACGTTTGACAAAGCTTCGGCTGATACTACGACGTCGAGGCTCATAACTATTCTCGCGTGGTGGTTAGTGCGTAAAGGCCAGAGGCCAACTCAGAACAAATACCCAAACCTGTTAGTGCATTGGGGGCTCGCGGAGATGAGCAGAGACTCACGATAATGTGACCCTGTTGCCCCGTCTCGTGGACTTACGGCAAGGGCCCAGACTACCTGGCCATGCCACATGGAAAACTCGCGGGTGCTCTACGGGCCTGCCCGACTTTCACATCAACTCGCGGGTACCCCTCAGGACCGACCCGACTTCAACAATGGTCTCAAGTAAATTCAAGGTAACCGTGTGTCCAAACATCAAGGGGAAAACTCGAGGAACCACCCACAGAGGATTCCACTCGATGTAACCATCAAGGTGAGCGTAAGAGAATCCACCCTCGAGGTTCACACTTGAGGTGTTGCACGACAGAGCCATATCGGGAATGGTGAAAGAGGAACCACCCTCAATGACCACGACCAAATAGCTACATTACAGAATTATCATCAGGAGTGTGTTATGAGGGATCACCCTCGGCACTCGATAGTAGCTCTTAAGAGTCGAGCAACTAAAGGGGCGTGATGTGATGTGAGGTGTCAGGCTCTAGTCATCGATCACGTTGATCGAGTCGTCGTAGATGAAGCAGGGCAACAAGGACAAGGTGGGGGTCACTGATGGATCACTAACCAACCTATACTAAGCAGTTTAGGGTAAACAGGTAAGGTACAATGAGCAGGTTACAAAAGCAGACTATGCATCAGAATAGGAGCAAACAATAACAATAGCAAAATCTAATGCAAGCATGATAGAATGGAATGGGGGATATCATGATGATCAAAGGGGGGGGGGGCTTGCCTGGAAGCTCCACTGAAAGGGAAGAAGGGTCGTCATCGACGTAGTCGAACACAGGGGGAGCATCAGTCTCGAGGTCTACCAGAGAGAAGAGGGGGAAGGAACAGTAAATACAAAGCACAAAGTAGAAACATTAAACATGACAAGAAGATACACGGTGCTAGGGGTGTTCTAAGCAGTGTTACACGATACAGGTGAAGGGGGAAACATCCGGGAAAGTATTCCCGCTTTCGGACGTCTGTCAGACAGATGAACCGGAGGGGAAAATTTCAACATTTGCTATGCTAGGGACGTGTAACGGACGAACAGACCGCGTGTTCGGATTCGTCTCGTCGTTCTGAGCAACTTTCATGTATAAAACTTTTTCATCCGAGTTACGGATTAATTTCTATTAATTTCCAAAGTTTTAATTCATTTTCGGAATTAACAGAATTAATTTAAAAAGATAAAAAGCCATTACTGTGTCAGCATGACATCAGCATGATGTCATTAGTCAACAGTCTGTTTGACTGGTCAAACTAGCACGTGGGTCCCAGTTGTCATTGAATAACACTAATTAACAGTTTAATTAGTTAATAAGTTAATTAGGTTAATTAATAAGATTAATTAAGTTAATTAATTAGTTAATTACTTTCAATTATTACTATTTTTAATTCTTTTTTAACCCTTTTATTTTTGTTTTTAGGGGCTGGGCCCCATGTGTAAGTGGCATAGGGGCTAGCGGGCACACGGGTGTAGAGGTTACGGGCACGTGCCCGAGGGGGCAGACCCGGGCGGGTCAGATGGCGGGCGAGGCCGCGGCAAGGGACGACGCATCTAGTGGGTGATGGCCGACGAGGGTGCGGTGGTGGCCGGAGTGGGGGAAGGCCATGGTTGAGGCGAGCAGCGGGACAGGGGCAGAGGCGGACTTGGCGAGCGGCAGCCGATGCGGGCGCGGCTGGGCACGGGGAGAACGGTCGGGGACGACGCCATACGGAGATAGAAGAGAGGGGGAAGGGGGAGCATGCTCACGGGCCCCTGTAGTTGTGCTAAAGTGAGCTCGGGGAGGCGCCGAGCTCGGGGCAGCAGTGGTCGTCGACGAGGATGGCGCGATGGAGCCGCTGGGGAGGAGGACGGGGACGATCCGGCGAGGGGGGGGGGGGGGTCCGGCGACGGCGTGGCGTCGGTTGGTTGCGGGGTCGAGCCCCTGATCTGGATCGAGGGTGGAGGAGCAGGGACGGTGCGCGGACGGGCGTCGGGGACAGTTTGGGGGCGAGGTGAGACGGCAACGGCGAGGTCCAGCGACGATGACGAGGTGGCGGGGTGGCATCAGAATGGACGTCGGGGCACGGGGCCGGGCCCCTGAGCGCGGGCAGGCGCCCAGATCGAGTGGGGGAGGGGGCGTGTGAGAGGGAGTGGAGGATCAAGGGAAGTGGGGGGTATCGGTTTAGGGTTTCGGTCGTGGGGGATAAGGGGAGGAGAGGTGGGCTGGCCTGGCGGCCTGTTGGGCCAGTTGGCCATCTGGGTCAAGGCCAGCAGGGAGGGGGATATTTCCCCTTTTCACATTTTTAAAACTATTTTTCAAATTTTAGATACTGATTCCTATTTAGTTGCCATAGCAAATGAATTTAGTTGAGCTTGAAATTTGGCACAATATTCCAACGCAATATTTTGGAGTGGCACATAAAGTTTGGAGGCAATTGGAGTTAAATAAATAATTATTTATTTTGCAAAGGCCATTTAATTTACTGATGGACCAAAAATTAACTCTCAGGGGCATTTTGAGAATTCAAAAGAGGTTGGTTCGAACATGACAAGTATCAAAGTATTATTTGCCACACTTTGAACATTTTATTTTGCATGTTTGACAAACTTGAATTTTGGACTTTAATTTGAATTGAATTTGAATTATGCTTCGGATCAAATGAGGATTAGTAACAGTAAGAATGATGACCTGGCATCTTTAGCAGGAGATTACTGTAGCTTAATTATCCGAGCGTCACATCGTGTAGAGGATTACAATGGTGTATGGAATTGCTACCGAGATTTTAGGCCCGCGATTGGATAGATGATGAGGACCCTAGATCTCCCTTTATATAGGCAGTGGAGGTCTAGGGTTTACACGGAATTAGATGTGATCTACGCCGTCGCCGCCTAGTGCTTCCTTCTAGTCTTGGTCCTAGCAGGACCCGTGTAGCTGACGAGGCTGGGCTCCCTTATGTTAGGTGTAACGACCCAAGACTGACGCGCGAGATGCCTTCCATGTTCTTTGTAATTGTTCTGTGTGTTTTATTTGTTTGTTGCATTCATCTTCGCATCATTCACATTGCATTCAGGTGTTTTTATAAAATTCGTGGACCATTCATAGTTGCTGCTTCTTCCGTGTCTCTATTGACCCTCTCTCCGATCAACCGGACCGCTCTCTTTTCTCTCTTCGCTGAGCCCATCAGACCCCCTTGCCTCCATGGCCTTTTGTCAAACCCCTCGTGCGTGTCCGAAAGCTGTCCCGAACGCGAACCGCTCAGTCGTCACCGATGAGTTTGGATCATCCCCGAACATCCCTAAAACATCTTCGATTTCTAATTTGGACTATCTAGCCTATTTATTGTCGACCACCCGATTACGATCGGAGGAACCAGATACCCCTATACCTAGCCCCACTTGCTATATATAGTCCACCCTTAGTCATTTGGGACAATGATACGTCTCCAACGTATCTATAATTTATGAAGTATTCATGCTATTATATTATTATTCTTGGAGGTTTTACAATAATTTTATAGCAACTTTATATCATTTTTTGGGACTAACCTATTGATCCAGTGCCCAGTGTCAGTTGCTGTTTTTTGCTTGTTTTTTACATCGCAGGAAATAAATACCAAACAGAGTCCAAATACCGTGAAACTTTTTGTGGATTTTTTATGGACCAGAAGACATCCAATGGGCCAGAGCAGCACCTGGGGGGTGCCTCGAGGGGGGCACAACCCACCAGGGCGCGGCTGGGCCCCTAGGTGCGCCCGGGTGGGTTGTGCCCACCTCGGTGGCCTCCTACACCGCCTCTTCGCCCTATAAATTCCCAAATATTCCAAAAAACCCCGGGGTAACCCTAGATCAGAAGTTCCGCTGCCGCAAGGCTTTATAGCCACGAGAAACCAATCTAGACCTTGTTCCAGCACTCTACCGAAGGGGGAAATCATCACCGGTGCCCATCTTCATCATCCCGGCGGCCACCACGATGAGGAGGGAGTAGTCCACCCTCGGGGCTAAGAGTTTGTACCAGTAGCTATGTGTTTAATCTCTCTCTCTCTCTCTCGTGTTCTTGAGATGTGACGATCTTGATGTATTGCGAGGTTTGTTAATGTAGTCGGATCATATGGTGTTTTCTTCTCCCTATATTGTTGTGAGTTGAGTTTTCCCTTTGACATTTCGTTTTATCGGATTGAATACTTCTCTGGATTTGAGAGCACTTGATATATGTCTTGCATATGAATACTCGTGGTGACAATGGGGTATCGTATTGATTCACTTGATGTATGTTTTGCACTCAACTCGCGGATTCTTGAGGTGACATTGGGGTAATCTATGCATAGGGGTGATGCACGTTCTTGTCTTTGTTTCCCCGATAGAAATCTTGGGGCACTCTTTGAGGTTCTTTGTGGTGGATTGAGTATTATGAATCTGAAATTATTTGGTGTTATTTTAGTACGAAATCTTGGATAGATCGATTGGAAAGAATAGCTTCGAGGTGGTTTCGTGCCCTACAAACAATTTCGTCTTATGTTCTCCGCTAAATAGGAACTTCGGAGTGATTCTTCATCACACTTTGAGGGACGATTATATGATCCAATTATAGTAGCATTGTTGAGAGATTGCACTAGCTAAAGTACGGACCCTAGGCCTCATTTTCAAGCATTGCAATACCGTTTGTGCTCCGTTTTATCAATTGCTACCTTGCTGTTTTTTTTGCTCTTATTACAAAAATCAATATGTACTATCCATATTACACTCGTATCACCATCTCTTCGCCGAACTAGTGCACCTATACAAATTACCATTGTATTTGGTGTGTTGGGGACACATGAGACTTTTTATTATTTGGTTACAGGGTTGTTTGAGAGAGACTATCTTCATCCTACGCCTCCCACGGATTGATAAACCTTAGGTCATCCACTTGAGGGAAAATTGCTACTGTCCTACAGAACTCTGCGCTTGGAGGCCCAACGCGTGTCTACAAGAATAAAGTTGCGTAGTAGACACCAATCTCTTTTGTGGCGCCGTTGTCGGGGAGGTGAGCGCATGAAGGTATATCTTTAGATCTTGCAATCGAATCTTTTAGTTTCTTGTTTTATCACGAGTTTGGTTTGTAAAAGAAAACTACAAAAAAATGGATTTTAAGTGGTCTCATATTATTCATCTTTATAATGTCTTTCGTGAAAATGATGGACCGGAAAATTGTGCTCAATTGATAGAAGAAGAATTCAATAAAATGTTTGGCATAAAATCTTTGAATGATGAGCATGATTGGAATGTTGTTATTATGAATTCATTGAATATCCATGATGCTAATGATATGCAAAGCCATAAGCTTGGGGATGCTATGTTTGATGAAGAAGATATTTTTAGTCCCCCAAGATTTGATGTGCAAATTTGTTATAATGATTGCATGCCTCTATTTATGATGATTATAATGATGAAAGTGGATTTGGAGAGGTCATGACTTTATTTAGTGATGAATCCACCATTTTGGATGAGGCTTCAATTGACTATGATGACAAAGTTGCAATCTATGATGATTATGGTGATGACATGCATGCTATAAAGAGTAATGATAACCATGAAACTTGTCATCATGATTTTAATTTTCACTCTCATGATAGTTATTTTGTTGAGTTTGCTCCCACTACTATTGATGAGAAGAAATTTGCTTATGTGGAGAGTAGTAAGTTTTCTCTGCTTTTGTGTCATGAAAGGAGTGTTTTATGTGATGGTTATATTGCTGAATTTCTTCATGATGCTACTGAAAATTATTATGAGAGAGGAACATATGCTTTGACATATTGCAAAAATATCAAGTTTCCCCTCTATGTGTTGAAAATCTTGAAGTTATGCTTGTTTGCCTTCCTATGCTAGTTGATTATTGTTCCCATAATTTGTTTGCTCACAAAATCCCTATGCATATGAAGTGGGCTAGACTTAAATGTTATTGCCTTGTGATTCCTGATGCTCTCTTTACGTTTCAATTCTTATCTTTTATGTGAGCATCATCAAAATTATCATGCCTAGCTAAAAGACATTAAAGAAAGCGCTTGTTGGGAGACAACCCAACACTTTTACCTACTGTTTTTGCATGTTCACATGATTAAGCTGTTGTAGTAACCATGTTTTATAGCTTTGTTTTCAATAAAGTGCCAAGTAAGACCTTTGGGATGGTCTATGGTCATAGTTGATTTGATCTTGCTGAAAAACAGAAACATTTGCGCCTAGAAAATAATTTTCATTTTTTATAGAAGCGTGATAAAATCCTGATTCTTTATGGAAAAGATTCATATACAAATTTCCCAGGTTTTCCTAAATTTTCAGAATTTTTGGAGTAGTATAAGTATGGTTGTTGTTCAGATCATTACAGACTGTTCTGTTTTTGATAGATTCTGTTTTCAATGCATAGTTTGCTTGTTTTCTAGTTTCTGTGGCTTATATTGCTCAATATAAATTGTGGAAATGATATGATACAGTAGTCATTGTGTGGAAAAAATTATGAATCTTGCCTTTGTCAGTACCAAAGTGAAATGGTTTGCTCTTTATCATACTAACCTATCTCACGAAGTTTCGTAAGTATTGTGTGATTGAAGTTTTCAAGTTTTGGGTGAGATGTCGATATGGGAGAATAAGGAGTGACAAGACCCTAAGCTTGGGGATGCCCAAGGTACCCCAAGGTAATATTCAAGGAAGATCCAAGCAACTATGCTTGGGGATGCCCCGGAAGGCATCCCCTCTTTCGTCTCCAACATTACCGGTAACCTCACTTGGAGCTACATTTTTATTCGTCACATGATATGTGTTTTACTTGGAGCGTCAATTTATTTTCTTAGGATTTGTTTGCTGTTATTTAGAACAATGTTTTGCATCTTTTATTTCAATAAAAATTTCAAGTATAGCCTTTGCCATGCTTATTTTGCAAAAATTCATGTGAAACGTTAGAATGTGATAAAATCTTGAAATTTTTTGTACAATAAGCTCTGATAAATTTTCTACAGTGTGGTAATTTTTCATAGTTTTTGGAGTTAAGGAAGTATTGATACTCTTACATTCTTTATAGACTGTACTGTTTTGGCAGATTGCTGTTATGGTTGCATTGTTTGCATATGTTTGCTTGTTTAATGATTCTATCTGAGGATAGGAGTATTAAATCTGTAGAGGCATTTAGTATGCAATGTTGAATAATAATTTTAGTGATTTGCTACAGTAGAGAATGATAAGGTTTTGCATTGATTTATACTAAAGTATCTCAGGAGTTCTTGTTGAGTTTTATGTGGATGAAGTTTTTGAGATTTAGGAAGACCGTGATGTGAGAGGAATGAAGAAGACACAAGAGCTCAAGCTTGGGGATGCCCAAGGCATCCCAAGTTAATATTCCAATAAGTCTCAAGCATCTAAGCTTGGGGATGCCCCGGTTGGCATCCCACCTTTCATCTTCAACAATTATCGGTTAGTATCGGTTGGGCCTAAGTTTTTGCTTCTTCACATGAGTTGTGCTATTATTGGAGTGCCATTTTGTTTTGTTTTGTTTGCTGTTTTAATAAAATACTTGGATCCGAAAGTTTTAAATAAGAGAGAGTCCTCAAATAGCTACCTATTTACTTAACTACTTGCTTGGTCTTCACATATACCTTTTTGGAGTAGTTTGTCATTTACTCCCATGCTTCACTTATATCCTATGAGTAAATTGTTGAATACATTGAGTATAATAAAGCTGAAATTATATGTTCATATCATGCCCAGTGGTAGCTTCATATTGGGTTTAGAAAGTTAAATCTTTTGAAGCTTAACAATCACAGTATTGGTCATACAAGCAATTCATGAATGATTAGTAGAAGGAAAAGAACTTTCACATGCAAATACACTATCTTGGAAATCTTTTGTGATTGTGAGCCCCCATCGAAATATTATATGCCAAATTTTTTGACGCTGGACAAGGAAGACAACATAATGATTTATGTTTGTTCATATTCACATAGAAGTTATATTGTCATAGATCCTTTAACATGTGGTGCTTGCCCCCCATCTTTGCTAGCCAAAAATTCCGCACCAAGTAGAAATACTACTTGTGCATCCAAAAACCCTTAAACCCAAATCTTATTTTCAAGAGTCCATCCTTCAAGTAAGTTGTCATCGGTGCAATAAGGCAATAACAATTGCTTCTAAAAGTGTTAGATCATTTAGTGTAAGAGAAAATTGAGCGTTGTACGAACTTGTGATGGCAAAGAATAAAAGCGGCAGACTGCATAATAAAGGTTTCTATCATAAGGGGCAATATAACGTGACATTATTTTGCACTAACGGATTGAGCATACAAACAAAAAGTGCATGGCAACCTCTGCTTCCCTCTACGAAGGGCCTATCTTTTACTTTTATGTATTTACTTTCATGCAAGAGTCAAAGTTTTGCTCTCTATTCCTTTTTTCTCTTTTGGCAAGCATAATATGGCGGGGAAAGATCTAGGCACATATATCCAGTTGGATATGGGTAGCATGAGTTATTATTGTTGACACCACCCTTGAGGTGAATACATTGGGAGGCGAAATTATAAGCCCCTATCTTTCTATGTGTCCGATTGAAACGTTTTGCTCATGTGTATGCGGTGAGTGTTAGCAATCATAGAAGACTATGTGATGGTTGAGTATGTGGAGCTCTTACTTAAACTTTGTTGAATAAGTTGAATTGCAATTGTTTGGTGACTAAGCATATAGGTTGTTGAGTTTCAAAAGAATTCATTGTTTGAACCTTAACATGTGAATTGGTTGCTACTTCTAACATGATGAGTTATATGAGAAATAGTTGCTGTTATGATGCTAGGAAAAGTGATTGAAATTATCATTGATCAAACTTATGCACTTTGCTAGCATTCACACTTCATAAATTATTTCTTTTATCATTTACCTACTCGAGGACGAGTGGGAATTAAGCTTGGGGATGCTGATACTTCTCCAACATATCTATCATTCATGAAGTATTCATGCTATTATATTATCATTCTTGGATGTTTTACAATCATTTTATAGCAACTTTATATCATTGTTTTGGACTAACCTATTGACCCAGTGCCAGTTGCTGTTTTTTGCTTGTTTTTTACATCGCATGAAGTCAATATCAAACGGAGTCCAAACACCGTGAAACTTTTTGTGGATTTTTTATGGACCAGAAGACATCCAATGGGCCAGAGCAGCACCTGGTGGGGGGGGGGGTGCCCCAAGGGGGGCACAACCCACCAGGGAACGCCTGGGCCCCCAGGCACGCCCAGGTGGGTTGTGAGCACCTCGGTGGCCTCCCGCACCACCTCTTCGCCCTATAAATTCCCAAATATTCCAAAAACCCTCGGGGTAACCCTAGATTAGAAGTTCCACCGCTGCAAGGTTTTGTAGGCACGAGAAACCAATCTAGACACCGGTCTAGAACTCCGCTGGAGGGGGAAATCATCATAGGTGACCATCTTCGTCATCCCTGCAACCACCACGATGAGGGGGGAGTAGTCCACCCTCGGGGCTGAGGGTTTGCACCAGTAGCTATGTGTTTAATCTCTCTCTCTCTCTCTCTCGTGTTCTTG